>NC_142140.1:55032500-55355000 GCF_024610735.1 Ursus americanus
AAATCCCTAATTCCACTGCAGAGCTGTTCAGATGTATATATATCCATATGTATATATATTATCCAGCCACAAGAAAGAAGGAACTCCCACCATTTCTGCAACATAGATGACACTTGAGGGCATTATGCTAAGTGAGTAAGTCAGAGAAAGACAAACACTGTGTGATCTCACTTATATGTGGACTCTAACAAAGCCAAATTTGTAGGAAGAGAGAGTAGAATGGTGGTTACCAGGGGCTGTGGGGTGGGGGAAATGAGATGTTGGTCAAAGGGTACAAACTTCTAGTTATGAGTAAGTTCTGCGGATCTAATGTACAGTAGTGACTGTAGTTGACAATACTGTATATATACTTGAAAGCTGCTAAGAGAGCAGGTCTTCAACCTTTTCGCCACAAAAACAGTGATTATGAGATGTGAAACATCTGGTGGTATCTATCTTGCAGCATGTAAGAGTATCCATCATTGCATACCTTGAATTTACACCACGTTACATGCAGGTTATATCTCCAGAAAGCTGGAAAAAATACAGTAAAAGGCATGACTCATACCGTGCTCCCATTTGTTCTCCAGGGTTTATGGCAAGACTGCTCAGGTGATCAGTGGTCTGTTCTCTTTGTTTATTGGCGTTGTTGTGTTCTACAAAGTTGCCACAAATAGTGACTGCTGAACTCTAGTTATAACATTTTCATCAACCATTCAAAATGTAACTCTGTGTTATGTGTCATTCTGTTTAAAGACACAGTTGATAAAGATTATTGATCTTACTAATACTGAACTCACGGCCGACATTGCTATACCTCATGCCGAAATGAAGCTTGTCTAGCTCATGCCACGGTTCCCCTCCGCTGATCTCCACGGGCAGGTCCCAGACAACAAGCGACAGCCCCTGTGTCCCAGAGCCCCCTGAAATTATTCAAACTAGCCAGTCCTAAGCCTGTTTACTCTTCCTTGCCCACATTTCCTGCCTGACCCTAGTGCCTCTCTGAGGGGCCCCCCAAAGCATGCCCCAGTCCCTCCACTTGGGAACTGTAACAAGCTAGCTTTTCAATGGTAGTGCTCTCCTACCCTGTCAGCCTCACCTTCCCAGATCATAATAAACCTATATCCTAACACAGACTCCTTCCATCGTCCTTCTGCTTGGAATGCTCAGTGGTGTTTGGATGGCCCCGCCCAGCACCTCTCGGTTATCCAGTTATCCGTGCAGTGCTGCCTCCACCATTCCTGTGGTTCATTAAGAGCTGAACATCATTGTTTTCTCATGCTCTCCCGGGACAAATTTGAGATGCAGCGCACCTGACTCCACCGCAATTAACTTTCTCTGCAGTAGAAAGGAGAAGCCGGAAGAGGCTTTGATGTAATACCTTCCCCCGGAACCTCCATTCCTTGACAGTTCATTACTGTTTGGATGGAGAAGGAGCTGGTGGGCTAAGTGGGGAATGACACATTCCAGGGAGGTTTATCAGGAGTCACTGTGAGATGGGGAGAGCTATGGGTGTCTCTCTGGGTCTGCTCACGGCCCTAGCTCAGTGGACTTCAGAGTAAGGTAGGAAAGGAACGAGCAGGAGATGCGTCTTTCACCTGTGTGTTGTGCAACCTGAAGGCATGAGCACTGCGGAGGCCAGGGACCATTTTCGCATATCTGGATATTTGACATCATCCTTGTGGGTTAAGTCCATGACAGTGTGTGGGTTTTGGTGAGGTAGGTTCTCCAGGTATGACGGAACCGGTTCCATTATCTGTGTGTCCTCAGACAGGCATTTATGCAGGTGTTGCTGTATCAGCAGGTGAGTTTTGGGCAGGGATGTTGGTATTTCTGTTTTGGGTTTTTTTTTTTTTTGAATCCTAAACTTTCACATTTATGTAAATGTCCTCTCAAAACTTTCAAACACATAAAATGTTCTATCAGTTTAATCTTGAAGAAACCCTCTTTTGGAGGTTTGCCTCCTTCTGGCTGAGCGGGCTGATAGCTGTTGTCCTAGGATTCCCCCTTCACCATCATTCTAAGGATTCTTTCAGGTTGAATCCTGTTTCTTCTCTTTAGGTTGATACCTCAGTTAGGTGGCACATGTGCTCCCTGAGTAGAGTTCAGTGGAGACAGATTGGAAGAAAAACCCATCAGGTCTAGAAAAAATGTTATTTTAGGGGTGCCTGGGTGGCACAGTCGTTAAGTGTCTGCCTTCGGCTCAGGGTGTGATCCCGGCTTTCTGGGATCGAGCCCCACATCAGGCTCCTCCGGTGGGAGCCTGCTTCTTCCTCTCTCACTCCCCCTGCCTGTGTTCCCTCTCTTGCTGGCTGTCTCTCTCTCTGTCAAATAAATAAATAAATAAAATCTTTAAAAAAATGTTATTTTATTCTTATACTTACATGGTTATTTGACCAGCTATAGAATTATAGGTTGCAATTAATTTTCCCTGGGCATTTTAAAAGATTGCTCCATTGCATTCTAGCATTTGGTGTTCCGTTGAAAAGTTCAAGGCCACCCTGGAGGGGCACCTGGGTGGCTTAGCAGGTTAAGTGTCTGCCTTCAGCTCAGGTCATGATCCCAGAGTCCTGGGATTGAGTCCTTCTTTGGGCTCCCTGCTCAGCGGGAAGTCTGCTTCTCCCTCTGCCTGCTGCTCCCACTGCTTGTGCTTGCTCTCTCTCTCTCAAATAAATAAAATCCTTACAACAAAAAAACTTAAAAAAAAGAAAATTTCAAGGCCATTCTCATTCTCAACTTTTGTAGGAAACCTGTTTTCTCTCTCTGAGAGCTTATAAGGTACATTCTTTTTGTTTATTCTAATGTTATATGAAAACAATGAATCATGGAACAATACATCAAAAACTAATGATGTACTGTATGGTGAATAACATAACATAATAAAAAACTAAAAAAAAAAGCAATTTTCAATCTTGAAATTCATGACTTTTGTTCAGGGAAATTTTCTTGCCCCATATTTCCATACTTCTGAAATGCCTGTTTTTTTTTTTTTAAGATTTTATTTATTTGTCAGAGAGAGAGAGAGAAAGAGAGCACGCACAAGCAGGGGGAGTAGCAGGCAGAGGGAGAGGTAGGCTCCCTGCTGCAAGGAGCTCAATGCAGGACTCAATCCCAGGACCCTGGGATCATGACCCGAGCCAAGGGCAGACACTTAACCAATGGAGCCACCCAGGCGTTTTGATGTTGGGCCATCTGGATTGATTCTCTGATTTATTTACCATTTCTCTATGACTTTTCTCTGTGCCTTTTGTTGTTTTGTGATGTTTTCCTACATTTTATATTTTAATCCTCCTATTGTTTTTTGTTTCTCCTATCATTAAAAAATTCTAACATCTTTTTGTTCTTTAAAGAAAAAATCTTTTTCTTGCTTCACAGATACTGTCTTTTTAGTTATACCTCTGAGTTCTAGTCAGTTATAGCTCTAAAGTTACTAAGAGTTTCTTTTTTGATTTCTGCTTCCCTCAGTCTGTCTCCTCCGAAGTGCTTTCATTTTCAGTACGACTGTTGTGGTCTCTGTCTCTTGTGTGAGATGCTGTTTGGTTAATTGGGTAAAAAGGTGATTAGAAGCTCTGTGGACATGAGCTAGTCTCGTTTATACTTTGGTTTTCTATTTAGAGTGATCTGGCTGGGCTGTTTCCTTGGGACTTCCTTAATGGTAGTTTTTGTTTTGTTTTATTTTGTTGTTGTTTATGCTTATCTTTTGTTTTGTTTTGTTTTTTTTTTTTTGGTCTGGTTGAGCCCCCAAAAAAGACTCTCTCACAGAAGCCAGTCCTTTGGATAACTACCCCGAATGTTGGATGAATGCTTTAACTCTTTCTCTCCAGAGGAAACCAGGATTTGGGTTTTGTGCCCCACTTGCTCTGTGCTGAGGTGGGTAAAGTTCTGTGGCCAGTGAGAGCATGCTTTCCAAATCATCACCTTTGTTCTCAGTGTCTCCCAATCTGGAACACTTTCCCATCAGTGCTCAGGCTCAGGCAAGACAGAAACCAGTCCCTCAGGCAGCCCCTCAAGACACTGGAACTTTGGATTATAGTCCAGTCCTTTCCTTCCCTTCTCTGGGACAAGCCAGGAGCTGGGGACTTTCTCCTGATTGTGTGGCGCTGTCGTATGGGAGACATTATGGGGAGAAGGTGCCATGTACTTTCCTATTGGCTTTGATGCAGCTGGTCTCATGCTCGATTGGGGTGCAGGAGCCCCTCACCTAGTCTCTGGATTTTTCACGAAGGGAATCAATCCATATGCTGTTGAATCAGTGTGTCCATGTGGGAAAGGAAGTCCGGGGCTTCCCATTGTGGCTAATCTTCTCTGGGCCGGTCATATTGGATTAGAGCCCGCCCTAATGACCTCATTTCAACTTAATTCCTCCTTTAAAGTCCCTATCTCTAATGACAATCATGTTCTGAGGTCCTGGGGGGTTAGAATTTCAGTATATGAAGTTTAAGGGGATATGATTCAGCCTCTAACCATGCTACAACATGGATGG
The DNA here is from genome assembly GCF_024610735.1 of Ursus americanus. Classification (NCBI taxonomy): domain Eukaryota; kingdom Metazoa; phylum Chordata; class Mammalia; order Carnivora; family Ursidae; genus Ursus; species Ursus americanus. The sequence goes on from NC_142140.1 coordinate 55,036,963, forward strand.
ACCTCCAAAACGTTATGCTAAGTAAAAGAATTCAGACACAAAAGGTCACATATTATATGATTCTATTGATATGAAATAGGTAAAATTTGTGGGTACAGACAGCAGATTGGTGGTTGCCAGAGTCTGGGGTGATGGGAGTGACTGCTTCATGAGCATGGAGTCTCCTTGGGAGGAGAAAACGTTTGGGAACTAGATCGAGGTGACGGGTCCATGACACTGTGAATATACTAAATTCCACCAAATTGTACACTTCAAAATGGTTAACTTTATGTTTATGTAAATTTCATCTCAATGAAAAGGTGTGTGTGTGTGTGTGTGTGTGTATGTGTGTGTGTTTATGTGCATATAAAGAGATAAAGCAATGTGGCTGAAGAATAACAATTGGTGAAGGCTATACGGATGTTCCTTCCACTTTTCTGTAGGTTCGAAATTTTTTGAGTACAAAGTTAGAAAAACTGAGAAAAGACTTGCCGTTTTATTATTAGTTCTATTGATTTCCATAATTTTAGCCTTTTGTCCTCCAAAGACAAAAGGTGATGATGGCTTGTCAGCAAAAATGGCAAAATAAGTGAATTCAAAAAACAACTAAAAGTGAGTTGATTCAAGAAAACTACAGGTGTATTCTGCAGACTATCAGACCACCTGGTTAAACTTTTCCCAGCAGAATGCAAAGTCTCTTGGTGTTAATGCCCAAACTTCGTAAAATGTATGTATCTCTCAGTATAATGTTTTTTGGCTCATGGTTACACAGGGGAAGTTTATATTCACATCAAGTGAAATACAAGATTTTAAAGAAAACAACATATAGAGGAAGTGTGACAACTGATAACCAAGGAGAGTGTGCATCTCACGTATTGCCAATGCTAAGAGAGGTTGTCATAACATCTTACTCAATGTGAGTCATTCTCTGCTGTTGAGTGCTTGTATTCAACTTGCTTCCCCAGCGCTTTCTACATTTTGGCAAAAGCAAAGGTCAGTGTTCTACAGTGAGTCTTCAAAGAGTGGAGGGAGTGAAGGAAATCTTGGAAAAGGAAGCGGTAGAGAAATATGACTTCATATCAAACAACTGTAAACAAATATGTTCATTTTGCAATCAAAAGGAAGCAATGTTTTAAGTATTTCAGATCCTAAGAGTTTGTTACTGATACATAAGCTTTTTACTGGTTTTAGCTATAGCTCAGGAAATTGGTTGAAAGTTTGGGGTTGATGTAAAATATAACCTTTCCCATCTAAAATAATGGAAAATAGTTGACAGTTTTATGTTCATCTCATTTTCAGGAATGGATAACTAATGCTAAACAGGAGATACCTGTTAAAATAAGATGGTGCACGGGGATGGCAAAAAATAAGAAGGTGGTATGCAAAGGATTAATATTTGAGGCACATGTCCAAAGTGATAACAATTTCTTTGCCATCTTTTTCTCTTCCCCTGTTCTTTAGAACAATGTGGCTTAGCCGTAAATAACTTTAAGCATGGCTTCTTCCATCCATCCATCCATCCATCCATCCATCCATCCATCCATCCATTCTTGAGGCAGTTCAACATGTTGGGTGTTGAGGATTCAAGACCCACTCTCCACTACTCCATATCTTGATTTCTTTTTCCCAACTCCTCTACTCTCCAGCCCTTCCTGTTCAATAAACATCCATGTGTCCATGTGCTTTGGGTACCAGTGATACAGAAATGAATAATAGCAGGAGCATTGCTGTCAAGGAACTCATGGCCTATAGGCAGTGTTACTCAAAGTGTAGTCCATGAACTAGTATGCTCTTGAGGAGAAAAATACCTTGAAACAGACTATAAATTAACATTATCACTAAGCTTTAGTTCAACTGACATTTCTTCCAGAGCAAGACTTTCTCAATTAATGAAGCAGTGTGTTGAATAATTTTCCGGCACAAGCTTCTTATCTCCATGCAGACTGTCACAGCTGCTTTGAGTACTGGTCTAGAATCTGCTTGGAAAGATGTCATGGTGAATGTCAAATCCAATTTGTAAGGTCCAGCTGTATGGTGTGCTGAGTCGAGAAGCTCCACCCAGGCTCAGAGGTAGAAAACCATGAGACCAATCACTAATGTCTGCCATGGGCTTGGGAGTAGAGCGTGGTGGCATGGCACAAGGAATTTGCTGGTAGTTGCCTACTATATATCAAGTCCTTAACATATGTCACTATTTCTGTTTCCATGCTGGTTCCACCTTGTTGCCACCTGTCTGACTCAGCTTTAGTTTCAGCAACACTCTGGGAGGCTTGCCTGTGACTTCCTGCAGTGGGCATCCCTGCTTGGGGTAGCCTGGCTCTCTGGTCTCTGCCCTTTCCCCTGGCTCTGGCTGTGATGCATAATATACTCACAGGCGCTAGACCATCTACCTTTGGACCATTGCATCTCCCAAGTTTTGGAAGACTCCCTAAAGAATGGAGTCTAGAGGATCACAACCCAGGGAGCTACCTCCTAGATGCTTTACTACCATTCCTGCCTCATTATTTAACTCAGAAGAAATCACCTGGACATTTTTTTTTGAGCAAGGTACCCATTTGCAGCAATGGATTCTCTCATCTCCTCCTCCTAATTACATCCAACAGAAAGTCTTGGACATCTGTCACATTCATTTATCCACATTAGTGCTGCCTATCATTCCTGTGGTTGGTAGATGAGTAAATGTTTTTCCACAACCTCCAGGGACAAAATATCAGGGGCTCTAGGCTCCCACTGCAACTAATTTTCTCCCTCGCAGAAAGGGAGACGCAGAGGGGTTTCTTGTGCAACAGGTCTCCCTGGAGCCCCCATCCCCAGATGATGACATCTATCCCTGCGTAGACAGAGGCAGCATTGGTTAAACCCTTGATGCTGGAATTCAGGGAGGTTTTATCAGGGACTATCCTAGAATGAGGGGTGTTGAGAAAGTTCCTTCACTCTACCTGAAGACCCTGGTGAGTGGGGGCAAGAACTTGGAACCCAGGCTTGTGGGGATATTGGGGATGCAGGCATGATTGAGAGATTAGACATTAGTGGCAGGATGCAGCTGAAGAACTGCTGACATCTTCCCCCTGGACAAGCTGGGTTGACAGGTACTGAATGGAAGGATGAATTCTTGTCTACTTCTTTTGACATTTGCCCACCTCCAGGCAGTTGTCTTATTTTACTGAATGCTTATTCTTTCCTTGTCTGTCTTCACTGCTGTAACCCAAGATGACCAGGCCTCTAGACAGCAGAAGGTCATCCATGTTGAAGGTCATGTCTTGTTGACCTTCCAAAAAAGCATTTGGAAGCAGCCACGCATGGGCACTAGACCTTGGTCATGGGGCTGGTATCAGAACAACCCATCTGGCAGGGGTTGGGGACACCTTCAGCTTCCCTCCCGAGGACTGGCCATCCACAGCCGTGATCCCCCAGAGAAGTTCTCAGTTCTCACCTCCTGGACACAGGAGTTGAGCACTGACTACAAGAAAGAGGTAGCATCCAGGGATGTGCTGTTTCCAAATCTTAGTCTGTCCTCTCAGTAGCTGTGTGAGTTTAGGTAAGTCACATACCCTTCCTCAGCCCATTGTCAATAACATTAGTTCCAACCAAAATATTGCTTCCCTTACAGAATGTATTCACTCAGTAACTATTTATTGTGCAAGCTGTGCTGTGGATCCTTGAGCTGGTGTGATTGGAGGTGAAGATTAAATAAACAACATAGATCATAAATGGCTGTCCTGCAAACTGTCATTTGATTAGCTAGGTAACAGGGGGCCAGATCATGCCTGGTCATGGTGGAGAAATAGGAAAGTTGTATGGGCAACAGGAAGTGAATAATGCCAGTGTCTTTTCCCTGGTCACTTGACATCAACAAAGGGACCCCCAGACCCAAGTTTGGCATTACTGAGGACAATGGGAAAGGAAGTGGTAAACTCGCCATGTTGGAAACTTGCTAAAGGGGCTTCTCTTCAGCCCAGAAGAAAAGTACTGATTTAGGAGTCACAGATGATTCAGTCCAGGTTTGAGTGAGTCGTGGCTAGCTCTGCCTGGCTCTGCCTGTCTGACTTGCAGGGCAGATGCTGGGGAGGTTGGATGGATGGCAGTCTTTTTTCAAAAGAGGTCTTGATGGGGAACAGTTTGTCAAAACCTGAGAACACAAGGGGATCACAACTAGAATCTCCAGCCTCTGAGGAACTGCTGGCTAGAGATCCCCCAAACCCAGGCATTTGCATAATAGGGGGAACACATGGGCACCCCAGAAGGAAAGGCAAAGTTGAGGGCACATAGGGCTGATATATGAACATGTGCAACAAATCCTGAAATGTCTATTACAGTGTTTGGGGGGAGTGTGTGGAATGACAAGGGAAAAACAGGGGCTTTGGAATCAGATCCCTATTTTGTTCAAATTTTGGCTGTTAACTTCTCTGCTGGTCATGCTGGGCAAGTCACTACACTTCTCTGAACCTGTCTATGTCTTCTCATCCAAAAAATACAGATAAATAATGCCTACCCACAGATTTTTTTATTGTGATAAAATATACAGAATGAGATTTACAATTTTAACCACTTTTAAGGGTACCGTTCATGGCATTAAGTATATTCCCATTGTTGTGCAACTATCTTCACCTCCGTCTCCAGGACTGGAAGGTTGCATTGTTAAGCATGTGAAACACTTAGCCAGATAGTCTTCTACACAGTCAGTACTCCGTTGGTGTCAGCTTCTTCAGGGTGAGGCTGTGTGAGTGGACAGAGAAAGACCAGGTTCATTTGGACACTTAAATAGCTCTTGACAGGGCCTAGGGTAAAAGCTATTTCACTGGTGGGGATACTTGGTGTTTGGGGGGATTGATTATCTATAAGATGGCAGGAAATTGCAATAATTATTTTTTTTTCCTGTATGGAGACATGGGAATAGTAAGATACTCCCAGGATTTATGGTGGGTCTGAGCTCAATCCAATTTAAGAATAATCATCTGGGAGAGGAATTGAGTAAAGCTGGTGCAGGTTACGATTGTCCTGTCTCCAAGCCAGAGGTTCTCAGCTGGGGGTGATTCTGCCTCATTAGGCACATCTGGCCACACGTGGAGCCAGTTTTGGTTTCCATGATGAGGGGTGGTGGTTGCAGGGTGTTCCTGGCATCTAGTGGGTTGAAGCCAGAGATGTTGCTAAAATTCATACAATGCAAAGGACAGTTTCCCATGACAAAAAATTATCTGTCCCCAAATAATGCCACAGTGGAAAAACCCTGCTGTAAGGCAATGCGGCTGGGGATGAATAGAGTTTTAAAGACTCTGCTAAGGGATCTTAGAGGCCAGAAAAAGGGCAGATGGGTTTCTACATAGTAGGGACGAGGGCATCACAGAGCAGCACTAAAGAGGATGACAGAGCTGGACAGGGTCAGGCTTGACCATGGAAGGGGCCACAATGTTGAATAACAATAACAACAACAACAACAACAACAACGAACCCTGACAAGAATGTTTTATGTGCCTGGCACTGTGTTAATCACCCAACAGCCAGAAATCTCTAATGTTTTTCCTATCTAGAGAATTAGTAATAATTCTATAACAATTATACAATTTATAGATGTTGTGCATAATTAATTATATAATTAAAAGAATTATATTTATTATATATAATAATTCACAATTTATTGAGCACTTGCTACATGTCAGCTCTTAACATACATCCTTTAAACAAATTATTTATTTATCTGAGAGAGAGAGAGCGAGTGTGAGCGGGAAGAAGGGCAGAGGAGGAGGGAGAGGGACTCCATGCTGAGTGCGGAGCCCAATGCCAGGCTCCATCCCAGGACCCTGAGATCATGACCTGAGCTGAAACCAAGAGCAGGACACTCAGCCGACTGAGCCATCCAGGCACCCCAACATTCATCCTTTTATATAATCTTCACAACTATGGCTTGACACATATTTCTGCCACCCATTTTATGGATGAAGAAACTGAGGTTAAGTAGCTACACAAGGTCATGCTGCTACAAAGTAGTTGAGCTGGGATCCAAACTCATTTTAATCGGACCCCTGGGTACACTCTCCTAATCACAAATTGTATGTGCTCTATTTCTTTGGCCTGGAACAACTTTCCTTCTGGCTGCCTGTAAAACTCCTACCTGATCTTCAAAACCCAGCTCCAATGGCTCCTCCTCTCTGAAGCCTTCTCTGACCCCACCGCACAATGCTGTGTCTCTATTATATTGCTGATTAGATTATTCTGAAATGATTTGATCAATGCTGCTTTCCCTCTCAAACTCTAACTTCCTTCTAACCACAGGACTATTATCTTACTTCCTAATACCATTGACTGACTACAGAAAATGCTGCCAATGAGGCAGCCATTTCATTTTTGGTTGGAGTTCACTGTTAGAAAGTTCTTTGTTTGGGTGAACAACCCAGCTGGCCCTACTAACGTTCACTTCCCAGTAGCATGAGGCAGTTGGTTATAGTGCATCCCTCTCACAGATGCTCTTCAGATACTGAAGACATGTGTCATCTGTCCCCAGAGGCTTCTCTGACTATGCCCTGTGCTGTCCCCAGCCATTTCCTACAGAACATCCTATTCACTTCCCTCACTGTACGTTCCCTCTGTCACAAAGATCTTGTCCATTTGTCTCCTAATTTGCGGTACAGGGAGTGGGCACCTTGCCTAGGGTGATTCACCTCTGAATGTCTTATGGCCAGCCCAGCTTGTGACTAATTTTATTGAATGTATGGGTGGATGGTGGGTTGGGAGCTAGGATGTGATAGGAAAATCAGGATGGTGGATAATTAAACAGCCTTGAAGGCCTTCTGAGTGAAGATGGCAGTCTTAGGAGAAAGAGCTCCAGAGAGGCCCTCAGTAGAATCCACTTGCCCTTAAATGAACAGTCTTGTTGCTTCTCTAACTACCTGCAGCTGGGAACAGACATTCTTTTGGTCTTGCATTGTCCACAGTTGGGGTTGTGGATGGTGCATGGTATTCCAGGAAAAGCTGGATTTGCCTGGGGGCTTGGAGGTTGCCAAGAGAATTAAGTATTCCCAAATTTAAGTGTGTAGCTCCCTCTGGCCCACAGTCATCTTTCTTGGCCACCTCATTCACCCAGGGAATATTTATTAGAGATAATCTTCTAGGCCTGGTACCTTACTTGAAACTGAGTCTGACTGTTCACAGGCCACTACTCTTCATCCAATGCAACAAAGTCACCAGTAATTGCTGAGCTCACTGACAACTGTCCTCCCCCGCCCAAGCCCAGATCATTTCATCCCCAACCTGCTGTCACCCATAGCCACCCCCTATGGCTCACACTAGATTCATACCCTCAATGTGACCCAGTGCAGACTCATCATTGGTTTCTCTTTCCTCCAGATTCTCATCCAGGCACTTGGACCGAAGCCCTTCTCTGTTTTCTTCCTTGATTTATTGCTTCAGCTCCACCATCCTCTCTTTTACTTCCCCACCTTTTTGGACTCTCACCTCTGCTTTGGACCCAGGACCATTAGAAAGAGAGGTATTGAAATATTCTATTGGAGCTAAGTTATTGTCTTTGACTGGAACTTCAATGTCTGGACCTCACGAGTCAGTGGGTAGCTCTTCACTAGGGTGTGGCCAAGTATCTTGTTCCGAGATGCAAGCTGCTGCTCTCCCATCCCGTGCCTGTGACAGACATCACTAATTGATCATGGCATTTCCAATTGCTGATTCTAGCTGTGACCTCATAATACTTCTCCAGGCAGCCACTATCAAGTGATGGCAATTGGCATGTGGGTCAAAACTCACTTGCAATTGGTCTTTCTCCTGCAGCAAAAATACATTGTGTAAAACATGGGGGATGTGAATCAATCAGTGACCTCTGACTTCATTCTGGTGAGCCTCTTCAGTCACTCAGGGTCACGTCAGCTGCTCTTCTCCCTGGTGACTGCCATGTTTACCATGGGCCTCCTGGGCAACACCATTCTGCTCTTCCTGATCCGCATGGACTCCAGGCTCCACACACCCATGTACTTTCTGCTCAGCCAGCTCTCTCTGTTTGATGTTGGCTTCCCCCTGGTCACCATCCCCAAGATGGCGTCCCACTTTCTGCAGGGAGAAGATTCCATCTCCTTCGGGGGTTGTGCAGCTCAAATATTCTTCCTGACTCTGATGGGCGTGGCTGAGGGCATTCTGTTGGCCCTCATGTCCTATGACCGCTATGTTGCTGTGTGTCACCCTCTGCAGTATCCTGTGCTCATGAGGCGCCAGGTGTGCCTGCTCATGGTGGGCTCCTCCTGGCTGGCAGGTGTGCTCAACGCCTCCATCCAGACCTCCATTACTCTGCACTTCCCCTACTGTGCCTCCCGCATCGTGGACCACTTCTTCTGCGAGGTGCCAGCCCTACTGAAGCTCTCCTGTGCAGACACTTCTGCGTATGAGTTGGCGCTGTCCACCTCGGGGGTGCTGATCCTTGTGCTTCCCCTTTTCCTCATTGCCGCCTCCTACGGCCACGTGTTGGGGGCTGTTATACGCATGCGCTCAGAGGAGGCCCGAAACAAGGCCTTCACCACCTGTTCCTCACACATCACAGTAGTGGGGCTCTTTTATGGCGCAGCTGTGTTCATGTACATGGTGCCGGGTGCCTACCACAGCCCACCCCAGGACAACGTGGTCTCCCTATTCTACAGCCTTGTCACCCCTACACTCAACCCCCTTATCTACAGTCTGAGGAACCGGGAGGTGCGGATGGCTTTGGTCAAAGTGCTCAGCAGAGCTGAGCTCAGGCCAAAGTAATGACCACACAGGGGGTTGCTGGCATGATCCTAGTAGTTCTTCATTCTCTCCATTTCCCCAAAGCACCAATTTGTGGTGCAGCTATTAAGGCCTTATATTCAAGGCGAAGTGTCTGTCCAGCCTCTTCAGATCCCATGACTAGTTGGGTTAGTGTTTTCTCCCATGGACTTATGGAGAGCAAGGCTAGCAGTCCTAGTCACTTTTAGTATATTCTTTCCTGATTCTTTTTTTTTTTTAAAGATTTTATTTATTTATTTGACAGACAGCCAGCGAGAGAGAGAACACAAGCAGGGGGAGTGGGAGAGGAAGAAGCAGGCTCCCAGCGGGGAAGCCCGATGTGGGACTCGATCCCAGAACGCCAGGATCACGCCCTGAGCCGAAGGCAGATGCTTAACGACTGTGCCACCCAGGCGCCCCACTTTCCCGATTCTTTAGTACTATTTACGTGAATGGAAGGCCCTGCTTTGTAAAGTTGGGATCTCCCTGTTGAATTGATAATTATACCAGTAATAATCAGCACCTGTTGACCATTTTACCTGCTAAGTGAACATTATTTTGTCCTCTCCATGGCTTTCAAGATGTAGGGACTATCATGATGTTTATGTATAAGAAATAAACAAGACTCAAAAAGGAAAATAACTTACAAATGGTCACACTTCCAGAGAGTGGTAGAGCTGGGACTTGAACCCATGGTGCTCTGAGGCCAAAGACAGCCCCCAAACCATTGCGCTGTGTGACTACTCAGGAGTGATCTCCTCATTGTTGTAGGTTTAGTTTGTGTGTGTTTGTGTGTGTGTGTGTGTGTGTGTGTGTGTGTGTCTGTGCATCTGTGTTGGGATAGTGGTTGAGCCAGACAATATCTGGAAAACCACCAGATTCTTGAAAATATGAGTTACTGCTTTAAATGGTAATGGAGGTAAAATTTAACAGTATTTATAAAATATTTGTTAACTTTGAGTTTTATTAAGATGCTCACTGTTTGACTTACTTGACTTAGCATAATCCCCTCCAGTTCCATCTATGTTGATGCAAATGGTGGGTATTCATCCTTTCTGATGGTTGAGTAATATTCCATTGTATATATGAACCACATCTTCTTCTTCTTCTTCTTTTTTTTTTTACTTTTGATGGATACACCTTTTTTTTTAATGATTTTTTATTATATTATGTTAGTCACCATACAGTACATCCCCAGTTTCTGATGTAAAGCTCGATGATTCATTAGTTGCGTATAACACCCAGTGAACCACATCTTCTTTATCCATTTGTCTGTTGAAGGACATCTCAGCTCCTTCCACAGATTGGCTATTGTGGACATTGCTGCTAAGAATATTGGGGTGCATGTGCCCCTTGTTTTCACTCCATCTGTATCTTTGGGGTAAATACCCAGCAGTGCAATTGCTGGGTCATAAGGTAGCTCTATTTTTAACTTTTTGGGGAACCTCATACTGTTTTCTGAAGTGGCTGTGCAACTTGCATTCCCACTAATAGTGTAAGAGGGTTCCCCTTCCTCCATATCCTCTCCAACATTTGTTGGTTCCTGCAAGACAATTAGCATATGATTTCACTTATGTGTGGAACATAAGGAATAGCATGGAGAATATTAGGAGAAGGAAGGGAAAAATGAAGAGGGGAGTCGGGGGGGGGATGAACCATGAAAGACTATGGACTCCGGGAAACAGACTGAGGGTTTCAGAGCGGAGGGGCGGTGGGGGTGATGGGATGGGCTAGCCTGGTGTTGGGTATTAAGGAGGGCACATATTGCAATGAGCATTGGGTGTTATGTGCAAATAATGAATCATGGAACACTACATCAAAAACAAATGAAGTACTGTATGGTGACTAACATAACATAATAAAAAAACAGCTTAATACAAATATAAGTTTTTTCAGAAATCTCTCAAAAGAGAAGATGCTCACTGTTGACCAGGGTCTGGCTATTTTATTAATAAGCACTTAATATTTTGGGAGAGTGGTGTTTATCTTAATTTCCAATTGGATAAATATCCAGCTATGAGGCAAGATTCAACTTAAAAAAATCTTCTAACAGCTTTATTGAGATAAAATTGACATTCAACAAACTGTACATATTTAAAGTATAAAATTTGATGAGTTTTGATTTATGTATATGTCTGTACAACAATGACTGCTATTCAGACAGTGAAAGTACACATCACTCCCAAAAGTTTCCTCATGCTTGTTCGCCCCTCCTTCATCCCATCCTCTCCAAGGAGTCACTTATCCACTTTCTGTTACCATAGATTAGTTTGCATTTTCTAGAGTTTTATACAAATGGGATTGCAGAGTATATACTTTGTTTTTGTGCAGCTTTTTTCACTCAGCATTATTGTTTTGAGATTCATTCTTGTTGCAGGTACTTAGAGCTTATTCTCTTTCATCAAATAGTATTCTACTGTATGGATGCATCATGCCAGCTCTTAAACATACTTTCTCTTTTACTGATACAGCTTTTAAAGCTTTCTTTTGACTAGTATTAGTATGGCATATTTTGTTCCATAATTTTACCTCTTTATGTCTTTCTAAAGTACATTTATTGTGGGAAGTAGCATATAACTGGGTCTTGCTTTTTATCCAATCTGACAATCTGATTTTTTATTCAACTAAAATTCACATAATATAGAATTAGCCACTTCAAATTGTATAATTCAGTGGTGTTTAATACCCTCACAACATTGCAAAACCATGACCTTTATCTATTTCCAAAACATTTTCATCATCTCAAAAGGGGACTCCATACCCATTAAGTAGTTACTCCCCATTTTCCATTTCCCCTATACTCTGGCAAGCACTAATCTCCTTTCTGTCTCTATGCATTTACCTATTTCAAATATTTCATATAAATGAAATCATACAGTATGTAACCTTTTGTGTCTAACTTCTTTTACTTGGTAGAATGTTTTCGAGATTCATCCATGTTGTAGCGTGTATCAGCACTTTATTTTTATGGCTGAATAATATTCCACTGAATGGATATACCATATTTGGTTTATCCTTCCACCCAATGATAGATATTTGGGCTGTTTCCACCTTTTGGCTAGTGAGAATAGTGCTGCTATGAACATTCACATACATGCTATTGTTTAAATATCTGTTTTTAATTCTTTTTGGGAGATACTTAGGAGCTGAATTGCTGGGTTATATGATAATTTTGTATTTAGCTTTTTGATGAACCACCAAACTATTTTTCAGAGTGGTTGCACCATTGTCCATTCCCACAAGGATTCCAATTTATTAACATCCTAGCCAACACTTATTTTCCATTTTTAAAATTATAGCCATCCTAGTGGATATGAAATGTATCTCATTGTGGTTTAAGTTTGCATTTCCTTAATGACTAATGATGCTGAATATTTTTTCAGGTGCTCTCTCTCTCTCTCTCTCTCTCTCTCACACACACACACACCCCTTCTTTGAAGAAATGTCTGTTCAAATCTCTTGCCCATTTTTAAATTGGATTGTTTGATTTTTGTGGTTGAGTTGTAAGAGTTCTTTATATACTCTGATACTAGACCCTTATCAAATATATGCTTTACAAATATTTTCTTCCATTTTATAGGTTGTCTTTTCACACTCTTGATAGTATCCTTTGCATAAAGATGTTCAATTTTTTAAAAAAGATTTTACTTATTTGAGAGAGAGAGAATGTGAACAGGAGCAGTGAGCAGGGAGGCAAAGGGAGAAGCAGACTCCCTGGGGCTTGATCCCACAATCCTGAGATCATGACCTGAACCAAAGGCAGCCACTTAGCTGAGGCAATCAGGTGCCCCCAAAATTTTCATTTTTGACGAAGTCTTATTTATCTCTTTGTTGTTGTTGTTGTTTGTGCTTTTGTGGTCATATCTAAGATGTAAGTAATATTTGTATAAGGTGCCAAGTGGGGGGGTCTAACTTCATCCTTTTAAGTGTAGATATACAGTTATATTTGCACCTCTTGGTTTTTTTTGGCTTTATTTAGATATAATTGACTTACAACATGTGTAAGTTTAAGGTATATAGTGTGTTGATTTGATATAAATATACACTGCAAAATGATTACCAAAATAGGGTTAGTGAACAACTCCATCGTCTCACATAATTATCTTTTAAAATGCATGGTGAAAACATTAAAGATTTACTCTCTTAACAACTTCAAAGTATATAATACAATATTGTAACTGTAGTCTCCATGCTGTACATCAGATTCCTAGAAATTATTCATCATTCCCAAAGTTTTTACCCTTTGGCCAAGATCTTATTTCCCCACCCTCAGCCTCTGGGAACCACTATCCCATTCTCTGTTTCTATGAAATCGACTTTAAAAACAAGATTTCACATATAAGTGATATTTTTCAGTATTTATCTTTCTCTGTCTGGCTTATTTCACTTAGCAAAATTCCATCCAGTTTCATCCATGTTGTCACAAATGGCAGGATTACATTCTTTTTTATGGCTAAATAATATTCCATTATATATATATATATATATCACATCTTCCCTATGCACTCATCCATAGAAAGACATTTAGATTGTTTCCATACCTTGGTTATTGTGAATAATGCTGCGATGAACAGAATAACTTTTCAAAACATTGATTTCAATTCTGTTAAGGCCTAGTTAATGATTTTGGGGCAGATAGAATTTAATTTCTTATTGATTACATGACCAGACACTGGACAAAGTTTGACTTTATTAAGCACCAGAGACCATACACCTACTTCCTTGAAATTCTGCTTATCCAAAGGACAGACTTCACCTTGGATTCTGTATGTGCCCAAACAAGTATGTACAGACATAAGAAGCATGGCCATCCTCCAGAATGGCCAGTAGTCCCTGCAGGTCTTCTCTTTCTGCACTTTATTCTAGACTTTAAAAACCCAACCACTTCATTTTCCCTTTGACTTAAATCAGCCAGTTCCATAGGAAACTTATTTTGTTCAGGTCTCTTCAGTGGTGGGGCTGCAAAGATGAGCCAGATACAGTCATTACCCTCACCAATACCACTGTCGAGAAAGAGCACTAAAGCATTTCCTTCTTCCTTTATCCTTTTTAGGTGAAGCAGGTCCATGAAGATGGGCTTTATGATTTGATCAAAGAAGATGCAACCCCTTTCTGTTATTCCGGACACAAGACTGTGTCTTTTAGGATGGATTCCCCCTGCCCCAAAACCCTGTGGAGGGAAATTGCCATTTCCTCTTTGCCTCTGTCTCTCTGATCCCATTTCCTCAAAGATACAGTGGCCCATCCTTTTTTCCTGTACTTTAGCACCAGCCCCCGAAACACGTCTGGAAAATTAGCACCCAGGTTGAAAGACTATAGATCCTAAATCCCACTTTCTGCTAAGACCCTCACCAATATTGTGATTCAATGGTAACTCCCAAGGTCACCCTTTTCCCTGAGGCCCATTCTCAGCCTGTCCTTGGCTTATTAGAGAGTGCCAGTGGGATTTTCTGGCCCTCTCAGGCTGGAATGAAATATTTTAGAATGTTCTCTGTATTAAGTGTCAGAGACAAGAGATTTTAGTAGAATTAAACTTGGGTGTGTACATGTGATAACTTTCATTATCTGGGTGTTTTATTTTTCAGTTACATGTAAAATAATGACATTTGGATACACCATGAAAATGATTAACTTGAGGAAATATATAACTTTTTAAAATGGAAGTTTTTCATAGTGTGAAGACTTAGAAAATGGCATACGTAAAAGCATGGAATAAAGAGTTAAATGGCTTATTTCAAATTCTAGCTCCACCACTTCCTAGATGTGGGAATTAAGGTCAACTATGTACTTTGTTTTTGTTTTTTAATGTTTTTATTTATTTATTCGACAGAGATAGAGACAGCCAGCGAGAGAGGGAACACAAGCAGGGGGAGTGGGAGAGGAAGAAGCAGGCTCATAGCAGAAGAGCCTGATGTGGGGCTCGATCCCATAACGCTGGGATCACGCCCTGAGCCGAAGGCAGACGCTTAACCGCTGTGCCACCCAGGCGCCCCAACTATGTACTTTGTTTTTGACTCAATTCTCCCTCTGTCAATTGGTGATATTAAGAATAGATGGAGTATAAGATTATTTAGGGTATTAAAGGAGTTGATATTTGAAAATGGTTGGAACACATGGCATATCACAAGGTCTATCTATATCCATACATCACAAATAAATTTGAATATATTCTCCCTACATTGTAAGCTGTGACTAGCACTCTGCATGGAGCACACATGTAGCAAGACTCCATAACAGTGAGTAAATGGATGGACTACACTGTTGTATGCATTGCAAATATTCTAATCTACACTAACCGTGCATCTTGGAGATGAGGAAACAGGTTAAGCCAACTTATTAAGATTTATAGAAGACTTTGCAGTGGTTTGAGGCCAAGGTTTAGAATTTCTAGGATCTTCTGTGGGAGGGAGGGATGGCATTCTTGACGTGGGAGTGGAAATAGTTGTCAGGGTCAGCTGAGCCTTTTCCAGAGCAAGGGGAGGAGCTCTGGGCTGAAGACAGAACCCTGCATGAGCTCAAGTCTTGGAAGACAAGACAAGGAGATACTGCCAAGAGGCTCAGATGCAACAGGCAGAGGAGAGGGGGAGACACTTGGGTGTTCATTTCACTAACTAGTTCTCCTGTTTGGAAGATCCTAGGCTTTAGAAATTCAACCTTTATTTTCGGAAAGTGACATGTGCATAATACTTTAAAATACAATTATTCTACAAAGCTTCTACAAGAAGTAGAATCCCTTGTCCTATCTCTTTTTATTTCCCGTGGGCTCATTCTTAAGAGATTGTCAGATTTTTGAGCAAGGGTACAAAGGTACCAGTGCAACTCTCACATACCTAATTATTCACAGCGAACAAACTCCCAAGTAAAGTGTATCCCCTTGTCCTACCTTACAAATGTATCTTCATCATGTCTTTGAAGATTGGGTTTGGATTTAGGATTCTAGATTCAATAGCAACTATCCCAGAATGTATTGACACAGGGAAACTTGACCTGCAGTAGCCCCTTCTCTTCCTACCCCTGTCTCCATCCTGTATCACAGGAGGCCATGAGCACATGCAGGTGGATGTCCCAGGCCGCATGTCCAAGTTCTGTTCAAACCCTTATTAAGAGACAACCCTGGAAACTCCTTGGACCCAAGTGTGCAAACAGCATTGGCATTGAAGGTGGGCACTCACAGCGGTTGAGTTTTGGAAAAGATGTTCCTGGGGCCTCACAGAGGGAGAAGAGTGCAGGAGCAGAGTGAGGTCTTGGGGGAATCCTCCATGTGTTGTCACATGGGGCAGAACCAGTGGATTTGTTAGCAAGGTCCGCTGTGGTTGGCCCTGGTACTAAATAATAGGAGGGACCAGGAAGAGGGGAAGGGTTGAGGATAGCTCAATCAATGAGGTAGATGTAATCAGAATCAGCCTAAAGCCATTAGAATTCCTCCAGTGTGACCTGTTCCCTGACTCAACCCCCCTTCTCTAGGTGTTGTGTAACTGATATTCATTACCTGCTCTATCCTAGTCATTCATTTCATGAAATACTTATTTTTACTTGTTTCTTGTGCATTTTTACATTGTAAATAGAAATGGTGTCTTTACACAGAAAAATTATTTATAAAAAATATCACAGGGAATGTTATCCATCAGTATTGAACTCCTAAGAGAAGCAGAAGGAAATGCACAAGACATCTTGACAGACTTTCTGGCTTTAATTCTCACCAAATTGTTGAAATAATCTGGCGTCTGACTTCCTTTCCTGAGAGCAGCCATGAGGACTTCTTAGATTAGTAGCCTCTTGACATTTGAGAAATTCTGCTGGAAATTTGGGTTCATCTCAGGTCAATTTAGATTGGATTTGTGAATGTGCCTTTGTATTTGTGGAAGAAGTGTGTGCACGCGCGTGCATGAGAGAGAGAGAGAGAGAGAGAGAGAGAGAGAGAAAGAGAGATAGAACCCTGGTACATTTTTCATTTTGTGTGTGTATGTACACACACACTATCAGGGAGGGTGGACTACACTCCCCAGGGGCTGGTGGAGCTTCCTTTCCTTTGGGAAATCAACCTTGTCCACTCTTGTGGGCTTAGCTATCATTGGCTTCATTAGCCAAGCACAAGAGACATATAACAACTGTATTTCCAAATTTGGAGCAAACACATTTACAAAAACAAACACAAATCAACTGCAGTTTTAAACCATTTATTTAACTCAAGAAATCCAATGTTATCACTTGAGTTACAATCCACACTAAAGCAACGAGTAAGATATGTTATAACTTGTCTTTATTCAGAGTTTTGAAACCCAGTGTGTGTTCATAATTATAGTGTATTCAGTTCCAAAGTTAAATTTGATCAAATATACTTGATCCGTATGCAGACACAAAAGTTCTACTGTTGCAAGACTCACAGAGCTAAATTTCCCAAAGTAGATTTATAATCTTCCAAATAACTAAGTCAAATATTAGTATTTATAATAATTTTATCATAGTTAAACTTGGAATCAAATTTAAAATCCCATCCTCTTCAATGCCAAGTAGCATCCCCTGTGAAGGATGGGTCATCATTTAAATATCCATTCAATGTTGAAGGACACTGGAGTCACATCCAGCTTTTGGCCATTGTGAATACAGCTGCTGTAACCCTTGGCATTCAGTGCTTTTATGAACATACCTTTTCATTTCTCTCAAGTAAATAGCTCAGAGTGGGAAAGCTGGGGAGAGTGGTAAGTGTATATTTAATGTGGGAGTAATTACACATCCTCTCCCCTGAGTGGTTGTCCCATTTTGCAGCCCACAAGGAATGAGTTCCAGCTGCTTTATCCTTCTCAGTCCTCCTTAGGGTCACAATGTTCATTGCAACCACCCTAAGAGCTGGGTTCTGGTATCTCACAGTGGATTTTATCTGTATTGCCCTTGGGTGGAGCGATGTTGGACAGCTTTTCAACTGCTTTTCTTGGCGCAATGTCTGTTGAAGTCTTTCCCTTATTTTCCTTCTGGGTCTCCCCCTGCCCCCCACCCAAGAGCTATTAGGAGATTTTCTCTATTCTGTGTATTAGTCCTTTGTGATAAATGAGATTAGCGGTATTTTCTCCCCAAACTCTAGGTTGTCTCTTTCTTTTTTTTTTAATGATATTTTATTTTTTATTAAGTTTTTAATTCCAGCATAGCTAACATAGTGTTATATCAGTTTCAGGTGAATAAATAGTGATTCCTCCATTTTGTACATTATTCAGTGCTCATTGTGATAAACGTACTCTTTAATCCCCATCCCTCCCCCTCTGGTAACAATCAGTTCTTTATTGTTAAGTGTCCATTTCTTGGTTTCTCTTTTTTTTCCCTTTGCTCGTGTGTTTTGTTAAATTCCACATGAGTGAAATCATATGATATTTGTCTTTCTCTGACTAATTTTGCTCAGCATCATACTCTCTAGCTCACGCACCCCTATGTTTACTGCAGCATTATTTACAACAGATTATGGAAGCAGCCCAAGTGTCCACTGATACATGAATGGATAAAAGGATCACAATGGAATATTACTCAGCCATAAAAAATGAAACATTGCCATTTGCAGCAACATGGTTGGAGCTAGGTTGTCTCTTTCATCTCACAATGGCATCTGTTGTAGAGCGAAGGTTTGGGTGAGAGCCCCCAGCACCTCCATTTGTGGTGTTCCTAAGTGCAGGTGACGTGGGGTCATGTAGACAACCTTAGAAGAAGCAGGTGTCTACTGTTCCTGAATGGCGTGTGCCGATTCTTTGCAGCGGTGTGGGCGCTTGGGGACAATCGCCTTAGAAGAGTCGTCTCCAGGCCTGGGAGGGTGGTCTGTGATGGTTCACAGGGCAGGTTCTGGGCCCCGGACTCGGGGAGGGAGGCAGAGGTCTGAGAGCAGAGCTGGGCCAGGACCCCAGACTTCCCAGGGTGCATCCTCTGACTGGGCGCGGGCAGCTGACAGCAGCTGGAGAGAGGCTTGAGGACCTATGTACTGAGGCAAGAGGGGCCGATCCCCGGCACTGTCGGCTGAGGATGCCGTTGGGGGTTGAGGCTGATGGCCCCAGGGAGCCTCAGCTTCCTCATCTGCAAGGGGGATGGGCACGTGCTCTGCCCTCTGGGCTGAGACGGATCATTCTCCAATATTGATTCCCCACGTGCATTGGCCTGGGGGGACGGAGCCACCAGGCCTGGGCAGAGAACTAGTGACCCTCTGTGACCTCAGGGCAGGCGCAGGGACAACCAGCAGGACCCAGTTGCTGAGCGTGAGCTGCGCGGGGACTGCCCCTGGCGCCAGGACCGGGACCTCACCTCCCAGGAAGCTCGAAGTGATCACGTGCATGCTGGGACTCTGCAGCCCCTGGGGGAGAAAAGCTGAGTCCTCCGCCTCCAGGGGAGGCTCAAAGGGGAGGTGGGGGGTGGGGGAGCTGTCAACCCTGGGGGCGACCTCCTGCGCTCTGCAGTTATTGTGACAACCACCCGGAACGACAGCTCCTGGAAGTCCCTGGGGGCCTGGAGTTGGGCGCCAGTGTCCACCCATCACTCTGTAAGAACCCAGGGGCTTTCCTGCGTAGTCCCGGAGCAGCCGTCCATCACCCACCCGGTAGCTCGCTGTGCTGGGGCTGTTCCCGTGGGCGTGTGGCTCCACAGCACATTTGTGCGATCCATCCTTACTCTTTCTTCTCTGTAGGTATTTGTGAATTCTTATCGCCGGGTTGAGTTCCACTGGGGGCAGACGCCATAGCATATACCCATTCCCCACGGATGCACATTTCATTCCTTTCTAGCAAGGGGTGGTTTAGACTCCAGCCGTTGCGACCAGACTAGAACTTGTCTGTTGCGGCCCCAGGTTCACAGGGTTGGGGATGTTTGCCTACGGTTCTACCAGATGCTGGTTCTACCAATTTAGATTCTCACTGGCCGTGCGGGGATGATCTGACGGCTCCACGGCCTGGGCAGTGCGTGGGACCACTGCCTTCCTTTCGTTTCAGCTGATGTCTGCTTTATAGTGTCTCATTGAGACTTTTACCAGCATTTCCCTGAAACGGAAGAGGTTACACATTTTTTTACATGTTAACTAAGTATTTGTTTATCCTTTTTTATGGTGTGCCTACTCTAGAATTTTGAGCCATTTTTCTAATGGTTTTTCAGTTTTATTTTTTATTTGACAGAATTCTTTACATAATTTGGCTTGATGTATTTTGCCAGATGTGTGTAATGTCAGTTTCTTCCCTCACCCTGGTTGTCCACCCCCTCTGTCTTACTAGTGAATTTTATTTTATTTAAAGATTTTATTTATTTGAGAGAGAGAGCACAAGCAGAGGGGAGGGGCAAAGGGAGAGGGAAAAGCAGGCTCCCCACTGAGAAGGGAGCCCAAAGCGGGGCTCCATCCCAGGACCCTGGGATCATGACCTGAGCTGAAAGCAGATGTTTCACCGACTGAACCACCCAGGTGCCCCTCCTCTGCTATCGTTTTAAAGTTATATATTACATTTATGGTAGAACTGAAATTAAAAATTTAAGTAATTAAGAAGGGACTGATTTCAGCAAAAGGCTGTGTTACTAAGCCAGAAGACAGTCCAAGAGCAAATATCCTAACAAAACTATAGGGTGAACGCTATTAGTAAACTCAGGACAGAGTTAAGAAAAGTGTGATCAAAAGAAGAGCTGAGGTGAAATAAGTCAGTCAGAGAAAGACAGATACCATATGATTTCACTCATATGTGGAATTTAAGAAACAAAACAGATGAACATGGGGGAAAGGAAGGAAAAATAAAGTAAGGAACAGAGAGGGAGGCAAACCATAAGAGACTCTTAACTATAGGAAACAAACTGAGGGTTGCTGGAGGGGAGATGGGTGGGGGGATGGGGTAATTGGGTGATGGGCATTAAGGAGGGCGCTTGATGTATTGAGTGCTGGGTGTTGTATGCAACTGATGAACCACTAAATTCTACCTTTGAAACTCATACTACAGCATATGTTGATTAAATTGAATTTGAATACAAAATTAAAAAAAAGAGCTGAGAGATCAAGGGGAAGAATGATGTCAGAAGTGAAGATACACAGTCTGTTGCACAGGGATGAAAGACACCAACCCGCAGATGTAATTAAATCACCACCCCATAAGCAAAGTCGGTACAAGGGAGACAACAGGGAGATACACATTGTCTAAAAAAACAAAGTTAGGGTGACAGATTTTGGAGAACGCAGAGGCCAGATAAGTAAGAAAAAGGTTAACTGGGGTATTGAAACAAAAATTAAGTTTGATATCAACAGAGCACCATACTTGAAATGCTAGAAGAAATGTCATATCAAAACCCGAATTCTATACCCAGCAGCGACGTTGTCCACAATGAAGGTGTCGCAAGAACAATGGAAAATGAAAGATTTCATTGTTAGCAGACTTGATCTAGAAAACAAATACCGAGTGGGTTCTTCAATCCAAAGGAATAGACTTTCAGATTGAAAATCAGGGATGCAGGAAGGAATGAAGAGAAGGAAAGGAATATTTACAATTACAAATGAATTTTGTTTTATGAGGCAATTCTAGAAATCTCTCTCGGAGATTAAAATATAGGTAGGATTGAAATGCATGAGAACAGTAAAGCAGAGTCAGAAAGGTTAAAAATGTAGTTGGCAGTGTTTGAAGGTATTAGCATTTGGGGACGGTGGTAAAGGTAGTTGAATTAGACTACGTTAAGTAAAGGGCTCATTAAGTAGGCTCCAAACCCAGTGTGGAGCACAAGGCGGGGCTTGAACTCCCCACCCTAAGATCAAGACGGAGCTGAAATCAAGAGTCAGATGCTTAACTGACAGAGCCACCCAGGTTCCCCTCATTAACTACATGAAGATTTGTATATGATTGCAACTGATAAGCTTATTGAGGGAACAATAGAATAATAAGAGAGGCTCCTGGATGGCTCAGTTGTTAAGTGTCTTCGGCTCAGGTCATGATCCCAGGGGTGGCACATTGGGCTCCCTGCTCAGAGGGAAGCCTGCTTCTCCCTCTGCCCCTCCCCCTTCTGTGTGTGCACACATGCACTCTCTCTGTCTCAAAAAAAAAAAGTCCAAAAAAAAATTGAAGTTAAATCAAAGTCAGTAAAACGAAGAGACTAAAGGAACATTAACTATTTAAGTCTTTTCAAAGGGTAGAGAAAACATGAGATGGCTGAAATACTCTCAAATATTAAATGAAATATAAATGCACACAATATTAATTTGCTTTTAATGTCTATGATATATTCCATAGGATTGTCAATAAATATTTTGGACATTCCGTTATTAAGAAGCATTTAAATAGTTCCTAATTTTTTCCTAATAAATCGTAAGATGTATGAAAATTTTTGTACATAGAAACTTCCATTTCTATTTTTATGAAATGTATCCATAGTGGGAGAAACAGGAAACATTAAAATGTGGATCGAAACTGCAGATACAAATATATCTCACAGGGCGTCTGGGTGGCTCAGTCAGTTAAGCGTCTGCCTTTGGCTCAGGTCATGATCCCAGGGTCCTGGGAGCCAGCCCGAATCGGGCTCTCTGCTCAGTGGGGAGTCTGCTTCTCCCTCTCCCACTGCCTGCTGCTCCCACTGCTTGTGCTCTCTCTCTCTCTGTCAAATAAATAATAAATAAAATCTTAAAAAAACCCCAAATGCATCTCACATACAAATGTATTCAATTATTTCATCTACAACAATAGCTGACCGTGTCAAAAGCCCCACACTTTTGTGGTGTTTTTTTTTGAAGTTCATTTATTTAAGTAATCTCTACACCCAATGTGGGGCTTAAATTCACAACCCCAAGATTGAGTCACGGGCTCCTCTGACTGAGCCAACCCAGTGCCCCAATTCTTGTGTCTTTGTATAAAGATTTAGGAATTGCTCAAATCCCATTGATATAAGACAAGATATCTCTTCTGGATTATAGACTGATTGGGTTATCCACTCCCTTCCTCCATAAAAGGGGAATCAGAAGCAGAAGACTCACATTTTCTATCAAGCCACAGGGTTCTCACATCAGGAGTGGGGGCAGTACAACTTTGCAGCATGGAAGGACCTGGATCTGCCTGTTCTTCAAACCAGCCTACCCTGGTGAGTGTGGAATGCATACATAGCACCAGTGCCCATTAGTGTACTTACCCTTCTGTGAAACTTCTTTGAAGTGAGCAAACAGGAGCTTTCAAAATGAGGAGCTATCTTATTGAAAGCTGTTTCTTAGGCGTTAATGTTTTTTAAGTAATGTTCAAGGTATTGTACTATTTTGCATATGGAAGTTTTCTTGGGCTAGATGTTTTTGTTTTGGTGTTTTGTTTCAACCAACAGTATCACTAGGAAGTGGACATAGCCTTTGGCCCTGCCCTGCACTGTTTAACTCATTTCCCTTCTCTGGAAAATTCTTTACCTACAATGTGCTTGGTTTTTTTTTTCTTTTTAATTCAGTTCTTTGCTCAAATATGTCCTCAGTTAGCCCTTCCCTAATCTCTTCATTATCAATAATTGTAGTTAATTTCTTTGTCCTGTTATCCCTCCCTATGGTCCTCCATCCCTCCCTCTTCCCCTCTGTATCAACTTTACTGTTTATCACAGCTGTTAATCATACCTGACATGATATTAGACATTCATTACTCTTTGTATTAACTCTTTCCTCTCACCAACATTAAAATAAACAGGGACAGTGACTTTGTTAAGTTAAATTCTGGATCATGGGTTTTAGTGCACAACTGGGTATTGAAAGCGTTCCCTCCATGTTCAGCGGGGAGTCTGCCTTTCAATCTCTCTTTCCAAAATAAATGAACAAAGCTTTTAAAAAAATAATTATGGCAGGACAACAGGAATGATATGAGATTTATGGCTTCCCTTTAAACAAAGATAGAAATGATTGGTTTAAAAAGAAGTCGCATTGGGGGCGCCTGGGTAGCGCAGTCGTTAAGCGTCTGCCTTTGGCTCAGGGCGTGATCCCGGCGTTCTGGGATCGAGCCCCACATCAGCTCCTCCGCTGGGAGCCTGCTTCTTCCTCTCCCACTCCCCCAGCTTGTGTTCCTTCTCTCGCTGGCTGTCTCTCTGTCACATAAATAAATAAAAAAATCTTAAAAAAAAAAGAAAGTCACATTGATTAGGTTTGCATTTTAAACAGCTTATTGTGATTAGAGTCTTCTATAGTGCTCCTCCCATATCCCCGGGGGACATACTCCAAGACCCTTGGTGGATACCTGAAACCATGGCTAGTACTGAACCCTATATATGTCCTAAATATATTCAGTGATAATTCAGTGCAGTCTGCCAGCATAGAGATGATGTCATTGTATAATTGTGGTTCAATGAATGTATTTGAAAAATCGAAGAAGTATTTTTTTTGAGTTTGAATAATTTCTTTCAAAAAATATATCTGAGTGCCTTCTAAGGCAAAACAAGTGGATATTGGGTATAAAACATTAAAGTTCACATTAGTCATCTCTTTACTGAATATCCAATTTATAGAAAAACAATATGAGGTGCACCTGGGTGGCTCGGTTGAGTGTCTGCCTTCAGCTCAGGTCATGATCTCAGGGTCCTTGGGTCGAGCCCCACAACAGGCTTGAGCAGGGAGCCTGCTTCTCCCTCCCCCTTCGCCTGCTCCTTCTCTCTCTCTCTCAAATAAATACATAAAATCTTAAAAAAAGAAAAACAACATGAAAAAATAATACATGTACTAGTGAATGTTGAAAAAAATTAACACAGAAAATGTAATTCTGGTAGCTGGATCAGGAAAGGTCACTGGAGAAATGATATTTTGTAGGGAAACTGAAAGGTGCTCAAGAATTATTCAGAAGTTGAAAGTCTTTTTATTTGCTTTTTAAAATTTTTATTTAAATTCAATTTAGTTAATATACAGTATGTTATTAGTTTCAGGGGTAGAATTCAGTGATTCATCAGTTGCATATAACACCTAGGGCTCATTACGTCAAGTGCCCTCCTTAATGCCCATCGTGCAAATTACCCCATCCTCCCACCTACCTCCCCTCCAGCAACCCTCAGTTTGTTTCCTATAGATAAGAGTCTCTTATGGTTTGCCTCCCTCTCTGTTTTTATCTTATTTTTTCTTTCCTTTCCCCTATGTTCATCTGTTTTGTTTCTCAAATATTATATGGTATTTGTCTTTCTCTGGCTTATTTTGCTTAGCATAATGCCCTCTAGTTCTATCCACGTTGTTTCAAATGACAAGATTTCATTCTTTTCGATGGCTGAGTAATATTCCATTATATCATCTTTATCCATTCATCTGTTGTTGGATATCTGGACTCTTTCCATATTCTGGCCACTGTGGACATTGCAGCTATAAACATTGGGGTACAGGTGCCCCTTCGAATCACTGTGTTTGTATCCCATGGATAAATACCTAGTAGTGCAATTACTGGGTCATAGGGTATCTATTTTTAACTTTTTGAGGAACCTCCATACTGTTCTCCAGAGTGGCTGCACCAGTTTGCATTCCCTCCAGCAGTGTGAGAGGGTTCCCCTTTCTCTGCATCCTCACCAACATCTGTTTCCCGAGTTGTAAATTTTAGCCATTCTGACCATTGTGAGGTGGTATCTCATTGTGGTTTTGATTTATATTTCCCAGATGCTGAATGATGTTAGCATTTTTTTCATGTGTCTGTTAGCCATTTGTATGTCTTCTCTGGGGAAATGTCTGTTTATGTCTTCTGCCCATTTCTTGACTGGTTAATTTTTTGGGTGTTGAGTTTGTTAGATGGATTCAGGATTCATTGTTATAAGAGTGTGAGGTGGTAGGGTGGCCAGAATGACACTCATGTTTAGACAGGACATGAGTACTAGCAAGTGGGTTTGGGGACACTTTGATAGCAGTGAATTATTTGGGGAATTGGTTGGTTCAACTTGAGATCTGGTCGCTGTGAGTGAAGTCATCAGTATTATCACTGAGAAGGTGAGTGGGAGAATGGTATTGGGTATCAGGGTTGGAGTCAGATCTGTGCTGATTCTATGGGCATTTCTAGCTATGGGCTAATGGTATTTGAAATCAAGGAAATGGATGGATGGCCTAGACAGGGGTGTGAATGAACAAATGTGAGAGCAGGACTGATTTCTAAGAAGCATTAATTTTTGTGTTTAGTCAGTAAGAGGAATGGACATTAACAGGGAGGAGAAGAGAAGGAAGAGTATCAGGGAGAATGTTCTGTACCAGAACCTTGAAAAATGGTTTACAATGGAGGTCTTTGTGCAAAAAAAAAATGGAACTGTGTGTTGGGAATATGGTGTTTCTGAGTTATTTATTTACGGACAGGAGAATAGTTGAGTGAAGATGGGATTTGGGTGTGCAAGTGAAAGCAAGTGAGTATCTCAGGGTTGGGAGGGAGATGATCTCGCTGAAGATGAGACACGAGAGCTAGGAAAACCAGGAGATAGTGTGTCCTAAAGCATAGTAAAGAGATACTGAAAACCTGAAGTCTTGGGATACAAAGAAACTGTGATCCTTGTGTCCAAATGATGGTCAGAGGGTACCAGCAAGTGTGTGGTTGACATGGACAAGGGTGGGAAGAGGGAAACATCGTCTAGGGAAAATGGTGGAGGGGAAAGGGTCTGGAGGTGGCACTGAGTAATGACCTCAAGCTTTCTGTCCTGGGCTTATATCTGCCTGATGGTGTCCCAGAACGAATTCTCAGTGTGTGGTGCCTGCACCAGCGGCATCAGCACCACCTGGGAACCCTTAGAAATGCAGATTCTTGGCCCCACTCCAGACCTACTTGACTTGAGGTCCAGAAACCTGAGTTTTAACAACGCTCTGGAGGATTGTGGTGCACATTGCGATTCAAGACACATTTCTGCATGGAGAGAGGAGGGTGGAAGACCCAAACGAGCCGAGAACATTCTTTGTGTCTGGTGGTCCTCATCCCCCATTTTATTCAAATATCACATTTCTTTTTGTTTTTAAAGGGCAAGCTCAAAAGAAACATGATGCCCCAGACTGCAGAGAAGAAAAGAGAAGTCCATTTAGCCAAGGCCAAGAAGAGACATCATGAAAGAGCTGCATCTCTTATAAGGCTGACCAGTTGCATTTTTAAGAGGCCAGTCACAAGCATAACGTCCCATCCTGGCAATGAGGTCAGGTACAATCAATGGGACAGGGCCTTGGAGAAGCCCCAGCAAATCTCTATGTACAGGAGACTGCAGGGACTCCAGGCCTTCAGCAGTGAAGGAGAAATTTTAAGTCCTTTGGACTTCATAAATACCTCACAAGTAATTGCACCAGGCAGTATGGGTGTAGGGTATCTACCTAGTGGCCCTGGGCCCAGCACGTTACCATCTTCAGCTTGGGCAGGGATGGTCCCAGGAGTGGGTCTCTGTCTCCCACCACCCATCTGCAGACAGCCAGTAACACCTGGAGATATCCGGAGACAGACTCGGAAAGTGAAAAAAGCCAGAGAGAGACTGGCTGAGGCCTTGAGGGCAGACAGGCTTGCCAGGGAGGTGGAGAGAGCCAGAAGCCAAGAGGGACGCTCTGACAACTAGAGGAAAAGTAGGAAACGGTTGTGCGGAAGGATCCTTTGGGATGCTTCACCATGAGACAGCCCCCAGTTTCACTTCCTGTCCGATGTCAATCCTGTTTCTTGCTTTATGCCGCTGTGCTTTGTTATAGCAAAATTGCACGTCATTAAACTCTTTCGAGAGACAAAGGTGTGAAAGAGTGGAGTGGTGGTTTTGTGGGTAAGAGATTGGATTCCATGTGAAATAAGTCAGTCAGAGAAACACAATTATCATATGGTTTCACTCATATGTGGAACACAAGGAATGGTGCAGAGGACAATCGGGGTAGGGGGAGAAACTGAATGGGAAGAAATCAGAGAGGGAGACAAACCATATGAGCCTCTTGACTCCAGGAAACAAACTGAGGGTTGCCAGAGGGGAGGAGGGTGGGGGGTTGGGGTAACTGGGTGTTGGGCACAAAGGAGGGTGCGTGATATGATGAGCACTGGGTGTTATACTGCACTAATGAATCATTGAACATTTTATCAAAAACCAATGATGTACTATAACTTGGCTAATTGAATTTAAATAAAAAAATCATTAGCCATCAGGGAAATTCAAATCAAAACCACATTGAGATACCACCTTATGCCAGTTAGAATGGCAGAAATTGACAAGGCAGGAAACAACAAATGTTGGAGAGGATGTGGAGAAAGGATCCCTCCTACATTGTTGGTGGGAATGCAAGCTGGTACAGCCACTCTGGAAAACAGTGGGGAGGTCCCTTAAAAAGTTAAAAATTGAGCTACCCTATGATCCAGCAATTGTACTACTGGGTATTTACCCCAAAGATACAGAGGTAGTGAAGAGAAGGGCCATATGTACCCCAATGTTCATAGCAGCATTGTCCACAATAGCCAAATTGTGGAAGGAGCCGAGATGCCCTTCAACAATGACTGGATTAAGAAGATGTGGTCCATATATACAATGGAATATTACTCAGCCATTAAAAAGAATGATTACCCAACATTTGCAGCAACATGGATGGGACTGGAGGAGATAATGCTAAGTGAAATAAGTCAAGCAGAGAAAGACAATTATCATATGGTTTCACTCATTTATGGAACATAGGAAGTAGGAAGATCAGTAGGAGAAGAAGGGGAAGAAGAAATGGGGGGTAAACAGAAGGGGAAATGAACCATGAGAGACTATGGACTCTGAGAAAAAAACTGAGGGCTTCAGAGGGGAGGGGGGTGGAGGAATGGGATAGGCTGGTGATGGGTATTAAGGAGGGCACGTATTGCATGGTGCACTGGGTGTTATACGCAAGTAATGAATCATGGAACTTTACATTGAAAACTAGGGATGTACTGTATGGTGACTAACATCATAAAAAAAAAAGGAAAAAAAAAGAAAAAAGGAAAAAGAAAGAATCCTTGCTAGCAGGCTCACTGCCTTTGCCCTGAATGAAACTTGTCTATCTCACAGCATAAGACACATTGGAGTTATTCAATAAACAACCCATTTTACTTACAAACAATTTATTCAGTAAACATTATAATCATTTATGGTGAACAAATAATTGATGGAATAAAGGTGTCACATTACAGAAGTCAGAGGGGGAGACTGTCTCACTAGGGTCAGGATGGAAAAGAAGTGATGTGGTTCTGGAAGGATCTGGCATTTTCCGGACTTCTTAAACTCTTGGTAGAGTAGTTTTAGCAGAGGTGGGGAAGGAAGCCTGATTTCAAAGGGGTCAAAGACAAAAACAGAAGGGTAGAGAGTGAGTGGAGGTGGACAGCTATGCCTGGGACAGATGTGACTTGCGTCTCCTACAGCAGGCTCTGGATTTAACTTAGTGAAAGCTCCCTCCCCGAGCCAGCAGCTTTGGTGGGGGCTGATTCCACCCCAGAACGGGGGCAGGTCTGCCTCTTCAGTGTGAGCTAATCTGCATATTCCAAAGTCTCAATGTCCTGGGGTAGGACATCCCATGGCCCTCTCTGGTCCAGTAGGATCCAGGCACAGAGCCCTTTATGGAACACTAGGTGGAGCCTAGTACACAGGGCTCTTACCTGCCAGACCTGGCATTCTGGGAGGTGCAGCTGAGTGAGGTCATAGTGTAGGAACTGTTGCCTGGGTTTGAGGCCACCTGGGAGGACAGCATAGTAGGGGTGGGTGTGGGTGTGGGCAGGACAAGACCAGACCTGCCCCCCTCATTTGTATTCTGCAGCAAGTATCTGTCTGGACATAATCTACTCAAGTTCCATTAACATAGCTGATTTCTACCCTCATTGAAAAGGAGCAAGAAGAAAACCCCCTGGATAGGGGGGCTTTTGGCGCCCCCACTCCAATAGTGATGATGCCGCTAGCCACATTCACTGTCCCCCAGGTACTCACTGCCCCGATGCCGAGTTCTCTAGATTATCCAAATCAGCACATATATTCTGTAAGGATTCCCACCCCCTTGCTTTACCCAAGTGAGTCTCAGGTCAACCCAGGGAGTGTCTCAAGGGGCAGCCTTCCGTGTACTCTCCCTTTAGCTGCTTGAGGTCGGAGAGAGGAAGTCTCTCCTCAGCTCCATCCTTTCTGGTTAAAGACACAGCCTTTGCACCCCCTTAAATCTTGGGATGGCCCTGCCAGGAAATACTTCCCAATGCTGTGTAGTGAAGTTGACAAAGTGAACCAGACTGTGCATGTGAGTAAAAGGGAGTTTCATTTTTGCCTTAGGCATTAAGCAGTAATCAGCATATCTGACGTTGAGAAAGGAATGGTCATATCTTTTTTTTTAAAAAAGATTTTAGAAATGTATTCATTTGAGAGAGAGAGAGAGAGAGAGATTGAGAACACAAGCAGGGGGAGGGGCAGAAGGAGAGGGAGAAGCAGATGCCCCATTGGACAGGAAGCCCTCGGGGCTCGATCCCAGGATCCCTAGGATCAAGACCTGAGCTGAAGGCCAAGGGCAGATGCTTGACGGACTGAGCCACCCAGGTACCCCGGGAATGGTCATTTCTTTGGTGCTTTTGTTTGTATCTTGAAGGAAAACAGTCTGCAATATGCAGCATGATTAGCATTGGCTGGAGGTGGAGAAACCCACTGGGTCAGTGCTGAGGAGTGTTGTAGGGAGATGATCCCTGTGTGAGTCAGGGGAGAGGACTGAGTCATTCCCAGCTGTTCCATGATCCACAGACCAGGGTTACTCATGCTGCTGAAGTCCTAGTCTTGGTCTGCTGGTCTTTGGGTGTTTTTGCTTGGAAATAACTGATATTTTAGAAATATTATGCTATTTTGGTTCTCTAGATGCTTTCATTTGGTTTACTTCATTGGATGTTTGTAATAAAGTTGTGTTATGCATCAGGGGTTACAGATGGTTAGGGGCTTTCTTCCATGCGGGTTTTCCTTGTTTAACATTGGGGCACACTTTATCACAAGGTAATGCATCTCTTTTAGCTGCACCTCCCCCAGCCCCCTGGAACATCCAATTTAACAATCCAGCTGGTGACCTGGAGAATTTGGATGAGGAAGGAAAATCAGATGCTGAGTATGACATTCTTGACTTTTGGAATTTTCTGGAAGGTCTTGAGCTTAAGGTGAACGTAGGAGAATTTTCCCCACATGCTTCACATGGTCAAGAATTATCTTTATCTGAGGAGGTGATAGAGTGGGCCCTGAAATTACTGAGACAGGTTGGACCCCATCACAATGCTTTATACTACACATATATAACCCAAATCTTGTGTTCCTTCAGAGCTCAGTAAAGGGCCACACATGGGCATTTAACAACGTACTGTCAGCTTAAGGAATTTTCTTGTTTACCAATTATCCAATGGATGGAAACAGAACACATTCATTCAACTGTATGTTTCCAAATGCTTGCATATTCCATATTATAAAATAAACATGGCATTTAATCAATGAATGGGTTTAGGTATTTAAAGACTAAAGAAATACACTTCTAAATAACTCATGGATTAAAGAAGAAACAATAGTAGCAATTGGGAAGTGTTTCCAACTGGAAACACTACTTACCAGATCTTATGGGGTGGAGTTAGAGCTATCCTTGCCGAGAAATGTATAATCCTAGATTATATATGCTTATATATTCTTATGTATATTTAAACGAACAAAGGCTTAAATTCTAAGTTCCAAACATTCATCACAAGCTAGAAAAAGAACAGTAAATCAAAAATGAAGAAAACAGAAGAAAGGAAATGATAAATAAAAAGGAAGACTTAATAAAACAAAAGACACAGAGGGGATAAACAAAACTAAAGTAGATACTACTAAATGATGAATAAAATTGATAACCTCCTAGTACCATTGATCAAGAAAAAAAAATTTAGGGGGTGCCTGGGTGGCCAAGTTGCTTAAACATCTTACTCTTGATTTCAGCTCAGGTCATGATCTAAGGGTTGTGGGATCAAGCACCGTTGGGCTCCATGCTGGGTGTGGTCTGCTTGAGATTCTCTCTCTTCCTTTCCCTTTGCCCCTCCTTCTCTAAAATAAATAAATAAATCTTTAAAAAACAAGAAAAAAATCTACCAGTCATAAGACATTTGAAATTTAAATTTTAAGATGACATTTACAACAACTTAAAAGTATGAAATACCTAGAAATAAATAAATCTAGAAATAAATCTAATACAAATTTTGAAAGACTTCTGTCCACACATTTATAGAAAAACACTTAGAAAAATGAAGACTGAAATTAGCAGAGGGATCAACCATGTTCATGGCTGAACAAACACAATATTGAACAGACTCAATAGTGTACAGACTCTAGTTTTGTACTGTCCAAATTCATCCACTGATTCAGCACACCTGTGATAAAAATTCTCCCATGTTTTGTTGTGGAAATTACAACTTACAAAATTCACATGGAAATGATAAAGGATAGTTTCATCATAAGGATAAACAAGGAAATCAGTGGAAACAAATGGCAAGTTCAGACACAAACTGGTCATAGAGGGCCTATATATTTGGACATATGAAAATGAAGCACTGAAGAGTAGTGGGAAGACAAAAACACTTTTCAAAAAACAGTGTTGGGTGAATTGGCTATCTGCATGGAGAAAACAATGACTCTAACCCTAGCTCACACCATCCACAAAGGTCATTATTGGGCAGATTGTAGTTCTAAATGTGAAAAGACATGTACTCTGAAAGCACTGATGAAAGAAATTGAAGATGACACACAGAAATGGAAAGATACTCCATGACCATAGATTGGAAGAATTAATATTGTTAAAATGTCTATACTACCCCAAGCAATCTACAGATTCAATGCAATCCCTATTAAAATACCAACAGCATCATTCACAGAACTAGAACAAATAATCCTAAATTTATATAGAACCAAAAAATAGCCAAAGCAATTTTCAGACAGAAGAAAAACTGGAGGTATCACAATCCCAGATTTCAAACTATTCTGCAAAGCTACAGTAATCAAAACAGCATAGTTCTGGCACGAAAACAGACACACAGATCAAAAGGAATAGCAGAGAGAGCCCCAAAATAACCCCACAATTACACGGTCAATTAATCTATGACAAAGGAGGAAAGAATATCCAAAGGAAAAAGACAGTCTCTTCAACAAATGGTGTTGGGAAAACTGGACAGCTACATGCAAAAGAATGAAACTGGACCACTTTCTTACACCATGCACAAAAGAACCCTCAAAATGGATTTAATACCTAAATGTGAGATGTGAAATCATAAAAATCCTAGAAGAAAGCACAGGCAGTAATTTCTCTGACATCACCTATAGAACTTTATTACTAGATATGTCTCCTGAGGCAAGGGAAATAAAAGCAAAAGTAAACTCTTGGGACTTCATCAAAATGAAAACTCTTGCACAGAAAAGAAAATAATCAACAAAATGAAAATGCAACCTATTGAATGGAAGAAGATATTTGCAAATGATATATGTAATAAGGGGTTAGTATCTAAAATATATAAGAAGCTTATATAACACCAAAAAACCCCCAATCTGGTTAAAAAATGGGCATGGGATCTGAATAGGCATTTTTCCAGAGAAGACATACAGATGGCCAACAGACGCATGAAAAGATGTCCAACATCACTCATCATCAGGGTAATGCAAATCAAAACCACTGCCTCAAGCCAGTTAGAATGGCTAGAATCAAAAAGACAAAAAATACCAAGTGTTGGCAAAGACATGGAGAAAAGGGCACTGTTGGTAGGAATGTAAATTAGTGCAGCCATTGTAGAAAACAGTATGGAGGTCCCTCAAAAAATTGAAAATAGAAATGCCGTATGATTCAGTAATTCCGCTACTAGGTATTTACCCAAAGAAAACAAAAACACTAATTTGAAAAGATATATGCACCCCTATGTTACTGCAGCATTATTTACAATAGCCAAGATATGGAAGCAACCCAAGTGTCCATCAATAGAAGAATGGATAAAGAAGATGTGGTCTATACATACAATGGAATATAACTCAGCCATAAAAAGGGTGAGATCTTGCCATTTGTGACAACATGGATGGAACTAGAGGGTATATGCTAAGTGGAATAAGAGAGACACATAAAGACAAATACCATATGATTTCATTTATACGTGGAATCTAAAAAACAAAACAAATGAATAAACAAACAAAAAGGAGAATCAGACCTTTAAATACAGAGAACAAACTGATTGATGGTTGCCAGCAGGGAGGGGATGGGGGGATGGGCAAAATGGGTGAGGGGAGTGGGAGATACAGCCTTCCAGCTCTGAAAGTCATGGGGATGAAAGGTATAGCACAGGGAATATAGTCAATGATATTTTAATGAAGTTGTATGGTGACAGATGGTAGCTACACTTGTGGTGAGCATGGCATTACATATAAACTTGTTGAATCACTACGTGGTGTGCCCGAAACTAATGTTAACTATTCTCAAATAAAATTGTGTGTCAACTACACTCATATAAAAATAAATAAAGTGTGTGTGAACTATACTCATATTAAATAAATAAAAAATAAATAAATACATAAGATAGAGAGTAAATATTTTCATCTTTGTGGGTTATACTGTCTTTGTTGTAACTATTCAAATCTGTCATTGCAGACAAAAGGAACCACTGACAATATGTACGTGAATGAGCATGGCTACATGCCAATAAAACTTTATGTGGGGACACTGAAATTTGAATTTCATGTAATTTTCAGTGTTGCAAAATATTACTGTCCTTTTGATTTTTTCAGTTAAAATGTAGAAACCATCCCTAGTTTATGGGCTTTAAAAACCACAGGTGATGAGCTGGCTTTAGACCATCAGCCATGGTTTATGGTCCCAGTCTTAGGTGGTCTTAGCTTGAGAAAATTTCACCTTGAAAAATACTGTGCAGTCACAGAAGTGGACATACATTTTTCATGTGAAAACCTGAACAAGGATGCTTATGGCAGCTTTATTCATAATTGCTTAAACTTGGAAGCAACCAAGATGTCCTTCAGTAGGCGACAGACAAATAAACTGTGGGACATCCAGACGAGGGAATGTTATTCACCACTAAAAAGGAATAAACCATCAAGCCATGAAAAGACATGGAAGTACCCTAAATGCTTGTGACTAAGTGAAAGAAGGCAGTCTGAAAGCCAAACTGCATGATTCCAACCCTGTGACATTCTGAAAAGATGAGACTATAGAGACTGTACAAGGATCAGTGGGGTCGGGTCACGAGAAGGATGAACAGGTGAGGCACAGAGGAATTTTATGGCAGTGAAACTACTCTGTATGATGCCATAATGGTGGATACGTAGGTCACTATACATCTGTCCAAACCCACAGGAGGTATGACATCAGCAGTGAACCCTAATGTCAACTATGGCCTTTGGGTGATGATACTGTGTTTGTGTAAGTTCATGGATTTTGGCAAATGTACCATTTGGTGGGAGAGGATGGGGTGGGGGAGTGCTGTGCATGTGCGGGGGTGGGGGGCACATGTACCTTCCTCTTAACTTTTCTTTTTTTTTTTTAAGATTCTATTTATTTATTCGACAGAGATAGAGACAGCCAGCGAGAGAGGGAACACAAGCAGGAGGAGTGGGAGAGGAAGAAGCAGGCTCATAGCAGAGGAGCCTGATGGGGGGCTCGATCCCATAACACCAGGATCACGCCCTGAGCCGAAGGCAGACGCTTAACCGCTGTGCCACCCAGGCGCCCCTCCTCTTAACTTTTCTGTGATCCTAAAACTGTTCCCCCCAAATTGTCTTTTTAAAAAAGTGATCCATATCTGTAGGAATGTTGAAATAATATGCCGATTTTTACAGTTTAGCACGTTTTTATTATATCTTCTTCCATCCTCCTCAACATTGTATGTGGGGAAACAGGGGGACATAACAAATTGAGTGTTTCTTTCAGTAATGAGTGAGTGAGTGAGTGACTCCCATCAATTCTGCTTGGAACCCCCCACAGACATCATGACAAACTTTATCATTACCAGTGTAGTCACTCTGACCATGATGATAACTTACAAGATGATTTTCCAAAACCGGTACTAAGCTTTTCAGTTCCTTGATGCTTTGATCATAGAACACAAATTTAGACTGTGGCTAGAGCTGAGAACATGAAGACAGAATACACCCAATCTAGACTACATGAGAAATTGGCACCCAAATTTTTGCTGCTAGAGAAAAATAAGTTATTCAGTTCCCGTTATAAATGTTTAAAAACCTGCATTGTTTCAAATAATGGAAAAAAATAATTTTAATTACCTTAATTACATGCCACAGATATGTAAATTTTATACTGTAGATAATTTCAAATTCTCATATCATGTGAATAAAATGGAAGAACAATAAGAGCAACCAGTTGTGAGGAGTAGCAATACTATCAGAATTAAATATTCCTCAGTTATTCAAAAACTGCAAATCAGCACAAACTTTATATGCTCCAGCTAGCCAGTGCTTTCTTTAAATTCTCTGCCCTGTATCTTCCTCTTGAGTCTCCAGCATCAAAGACCCATGCTTCTCTCAAACGATCAGGCCATTTAGTATAAAACGATATGCAGAATATGGAAATACACCAAAGAGATGAGACTCATGTAAACGAGATAAGCATAGTGGGAGAATCGGTGTAGAGAGTGTCATGCCTCAATATAAAATGAAAAAAGGAGGGAGGAAGGAGGAAGGAGGAAAGAAAGGAAGGGAGGGAGAGAGGGAGGAAGAGAGAGAGCGAAAGAGAGGGAGAGAAAACAGTTTGCTTCCACAGCAAACTGGGTATCTATGTACCAAGTATGAGAGTAGGAATCAAGATTTTGAAGGAAGCTCCCCAAAAACATAATTTCCATTCATACGTCCAGGGTATGATGGAAGAATTACCAAAACACATTTTTAATAAGTGGCTTTATTCTTGTTCTTCCTTTTCACTCTCAAGAAAGTCAGGTGAGGAGTCTGGAGCATGGGTTATGTTATGCTATGAAGATACGTTGTTGCTTTTCCCAGGAAAGCCCACCGTCTTTTCCACCTCCGTTTGGGAAATTGGCAGAAGGGAAAGAGAACACATTAATCATGTGTCAATTATACATAGAAGAACAGGTTAGTAGGTACTTTCCACATTAAAATCGAAGAGCCATATAAGCAATTGCATCAAATGATTATCGACTGGAGGTTTCAAGTTATCTGCTAGAATGAGAACCCCATGAGTCATTGCCTGCGTGGCGTGCTGTGGTTTCCATCTTTTCACTGACTGAATTCTCTGAAGGCAGGAACAGCTCTATTCTTCACCATCATGTTCTCAATGTTTAGACAGTGACTGGCACAGAGTAGGTTGTCAGTGCCTATTTGTTGAAAGATCACATGGTTTCAGCATCCTCAGTGGACAGAAGGAGCTGAGGACCACAGAGGTGAAAACACTTGCTCACGGTCGGATAAAGAGAAGGCTGCTGAGCTGAAACTAGAACGGGTCCACCTTTAACAGCTTCTAGTCATTGATGAGATCCCTTCGTTTCTCACTCCCTACTGAAGGTCCTCGTGCTCTATTTCTCCCTTTCTCCATATCCCGCCTCCCCTATGTTCTGCGTTTTCCCACCAAACCACACCATTCCCAGGTTATTGTTGTAGTTTATGTACATAAATGATGCGTTAATTCTGAGCCTCTGGTTCACAGCTTTCCATCAAGCTACTCGTTCAATTCCCCCGGAACCTTTTTCAAGGTCTGAAGTAGCAAAGAGGAAGAAATGCCTGAATTAGCTTTGAAGGACTTTGGGACAAAAGGAAAACCTGTACATCACGTAGAAACAAACTTTGAACCATGGGTTTCAGACATCCGAGTGTCCCCAGCTTTCTGAGATAAAGCCATGGGTGGGGATATTGAAGGGAGTACACACATTCAATGCCCATGACATCCACTGTGGGCATTGCACTATTCATTCATGCTTTCCTCACACAAATACTGATATGGCTCTTGCTATCTGCCAGCATTATTCTAAATGCTTTATTAGTGTTCACTCATTTCATTTGGAGATTTTAATCTTCAGGGAACCTTTGACTCCCCAGGATTCAGCACAGCACGTGGCTATAATAGAGCAAAAGAAAATTGCTGATTGATTTATGTGTTCTTGGATGATTCGCCTCAAAGAACAAAGCAACAGGTTTGGCTTTCTGAAAGCTACAGACTGAATGATTAAAATGTGATCATAAAAAACAAGGAAGGGTAACGCAGTGATTGGGGATGAATAGATGGGCAGATAGGAGATAAAGTTACTGTATGAAAATGTTCGTTGTAGACTGTAGGTAGTGCAAAGATGGATATTCATTGTAAAATTATTAAAAACTTTTCTATGTCTGAACTTTTTCATAATGAAATATTGAGGAGAAGCAAACGGTATCTCTGTTATGTCCCTTCTATTGCTGCTGTCTTAAGACCCATTCTCTTCGCCTTTTAAGAAAACTTTACAGTTAGTAACCATTCTAAACTTGTGAAGAAATTTTACTTAATTAAGAAAATTTCCCTTCACGGCGCCTGGGTGGCGCAGTCGCTAAGCGTCTGCCTTCAGCTCAGGGCGTGATCCCAGCGTTCTGGGATCGAGCCCCACATCAGGCTCCTCCGCTAGGAGGCTGCTTCTCCCTCTCCCTCTCCCCCTGCTTGTGTTCCCTCTCTCACTGGCTGTCTCTCTCTCTCTGTCAAATAAATAAATAAATAAAATTAAAAAAAAATTTCCCTTCATGTTTCTGTGGCTTATGGCCCTGGAATATCTGCTTTTGTGAACTGGACCAGCTCTAGGTCCTTGGGACAAGAGAAAAATACCACATTTCTGCCCCCAAAGAAGCTCCCAGTAATGTGAAATATGCAGGTAGAGTTTTGTACAAATAATTCTAAAAATATTCCACCCTTGGCTGATGGTATTCATTTGTGAAGACTGCTCTCTCTTTGAAAAGCAAGGATCAGGGTTCTCACATTAGATGAAATCATGAGGGGTCAGACATGGGGAAAAGCATGAAATGGGACCAAAGGAAATCCTACCATTTTGGTTTGTGTGGCTGAGCCAAACAAGTCATCATTGTCAGTTTCTGTTATTTTCCTCATCTTCTTGAACCAGGTTCTGTATTCTTCTTGTACCTGAGTGTGCAAGCACACAGAAATGGGCATGATTTCAGAGAGTATGAACAAGAGATGAGCGCCGTGAAACAGGCTCTGGAAGGCGTGAGTTCCTGCCTCCCCTCCCCTGCCAGTTTTCCAAGTGACCTGCAACCTCAGTCATTGGCCATAGCCACCCTCCCATTAATGTTCTGTGAATTGCATTTATATCATTAACTCATTTTTTATTTTTTATTTTTTTTAAAGTTTTTATTTATTTATTTATTTATTTATTTATTTATTTATTTATTTATTAGTGGAAGAGCCTGATGTGGGGCTCGATCCCATAACGCTGGGATCACGCCCTGAGCCGAAGGCAGACGCTTAACCGCTGTGCCACCCAGGCGCCCCATTAACTCATTTTTTAAAACAATTTTCGTTGTGATGGAGCATATTTAAAATTTAAAATTTCATGAAGTTTTAACTAATTTTGAATCATATTTATGGATCGTATATGTATATTACATTTATGTATCAAAAATCATATTTATAAATCATTCTTCAGGTGAGAAAACTTGAGACTAATTTGAAGTTTATAACATGAAAATAATTTAAAACAGTGCATTAAAGGATATATATATATATAACATATATAACATAAATTTGCCATTGTAGCCATTTTTTTTGGGTCTAAAATTTGGTGGCAATGTTCCATTGCATCAAAAACTGGGGATGTACTGTATGGTGACTAATATAACAAAATAAAAATTACAAAAAAAAATTCGGTGGCATTAATTATATTCATGACATTGTACGACCATCACTACCATCCATTTCCAAAACTTTCTCATTACCCCTATAACCATTAAGCAGTACATTCCCACCCCCACTCCCCAGCCCTTGGTAACCTCTAATCTATATTCTGTCCCTATGAATTTACCTATTGTAGATATTTCATATAAGTGGAATCACACAATATTTGCCCATTATCTTTGGCTCATTTCACTTAGCGTAATGTTTTCAAGATTCATCCTTGCTATAGAATGTATCAGAACTTCATTCCTTTTTATGGCTGAATAGTAGTCTGTTGTATGGGATACCACTTCATACCTACCAGGATGGCCGTATGAGTTTTTACAATGATAACTAGTGTTGGTGAGGATGTGGAGAATTTGGAACCTCTGTCATTGC
Organism: Ursus americanus; assembly: GCF_024610735.1. Lineage (NCBI taxonomy): Eukaryota > Metazoa > Chordata > Mammalia > Carnivora > Ursidae > Ursus > Ursus americanus. The sequence goes on from NC_142140.1 coordinate 55,076,813, forward strand.
TGGTGGGAATGGAAAATGGTGCTGCCATTGTGGAAAACCACTGTGGTTCCTCTAACATGCAAACAGAAATACCACATGACCCAGCAATTCCACTCCTAGCTACATCTGAAAGATTTGAACATAGGGACCCAGATAGATACTTGTAAACCAATGTTCGCTGCAATTCCTATCTCTTTTGAGGAAGAATGCTGCACACACCATTCCAAATAGGCATCCATGTATTGATTGACTAAGTGATAATAGGTGGATATTAATGATGTTAACTATGATTTTGTATCTTTATTGTAACGTTGGAAATTTCATGAAGTTTTAGCTAATTTTGAATCATATTTTATGGATCGTATATGTATATTACATTTATGTATCAAAAATCATATTTATAAATCATTCTTCAGGTGAGAAAACTTGAGACTAATTTGAAGTTTATAACATGAAAATAATTTAAAACGGTGCATTAAAGGATTATATCTAATGTTGGCTAATTGAATTTAAATAAAAAAATAAAAGAATATATCTAAATGGCTGTTATTCTAAATGAGACCTCATGAGCATGCAATGCAAATAATGAAGAGAAATATAAGGGTTCTCCTTACTATGAGAGCACTGGTGACGTAAGTCTCCCACAATATTCCCTAACAAGCAGAGCACTCAGGTTTGGTTCCCAGTCAGATGTCCCTAATTGCCAAATGTTGGCTTTGCCCCTCATCCAGCATGTCACTAGGGATTAGTTTTGTCCCTAGACTGATTTTGTGAAACACACAGAAGGATCATACAAAGAAGAAGATACAATTATAGTTTGGTAAGGCATGAAAATTTAAAGTATTTTTATGGTATTTAAAAATATATAATAATACATTGTAAAGAATTCAAATTTGTAGATATAAAGGTATATAGGTATATAAATAAATTGATATAGAAGTAAAAGGAAACAGAGGAAAATTAACATCTTAATGTATATTCTTTTTTTTCTATGAGTTTTATGCTTTTTAAAAATTTTTTATTTTAATGTTTTTTTATTATGTTAGTCACCATACAGTACATCCCTGGTTTCTTTCTTTTTTTTTTAATGATTTTTTATTACATTATGTTAGTCACCATACAGTACATCCCCGGTTTCCGATGTAAGGCTCGATGATTCATTAGTTGCGTATAACACCCAGTGCACCATGCAATACGTGCCCTCCTTACTTAATGTATATTCTTAAGGACTTCCGTGTGTGTACTCACACATGACATACACTATATATATATTTTTTTTTTTGCAGAAATGGGATCATATTAATACTCCTTTATAGACAAATTTTACTTTTTCCTTTTTCATACCGATAAATGTGGATTTTCACATTATAATTTTTAATGGCCATGTACTTTCCCAGTGTATGCTATATCCTATTTTATGAACCAACTTCTTGTTAGTGGACTTTTAACTTGTGTCCAGCAGGGGTTTTTTAGTACCTATAATGAACACCTATAACGAATCCTATCACTTCCCCCTCCTAATCATTTATTCACTGTTCCCATTATTTTCTTAGGAAAACTTTCCAGAAATGCAACTGTGTATAGAGACACTCATTGTTTTAAAATCTGGTAAAATTGCACATCACAAAAATTTTGGACTACCATGGTTTTTGAAAATGGTCTTTCACATGTAAGTCATACAAGTCTTAGAGCTGTGCACTATTAGGAGAGAAAAATGGCTCAAATGCCTCTGGACTCTTGAGCTTCACAACTGAAGCCCAGACTGTTGAGCCCTCGGCCCCCAGAAACAGGAAACACTGCCAGAAAACCTCGGGAGAAAACTAATCGTACAGGTATCCAGACTTGGTAGGTCTTGCAGGATGCTTAAGCATGTTTACTAAAGAGGACGTAGGCTAAATGTTTCATGGGAGAGAGTGCTAAATCATGAAAGGATTTAGTCTTGTTGGAGTCGTAAATGTCAGCATGAACCAAATATCCCAATCTCAGTATCATCTGGTGACAGCCAGATGACACACGGACTCATGTGATACCCCAGGCTCCTTTGGGAGTGGCCAATGCCATGTCTTAAAGAAGAGTAATTTTAGGTGGGTCTGGAACCTGTAGTGTTCAAGGAACAGGGACACTTTTCAAAATATCAAGATGGTATTGGAAAGAACAAAGGAGCAGGCTTCAAGGAGCTCCCTGGAAAGCTGGAGCATGGAGAGGGAACATTCTAGAGATATTTGCAACTCTGCCAAGTCTGTGAAATTCTGTGAAGCCATACTGCTTCTCGGAAAATGAAAAGTTAATATAAAAATATGCAAGCATTGTCACCTAGGAAAGAAGACTGTTTTGACATCACATGTCTGTTTAAGTGTGACTACATACTTCTCTCCATAAGGAGGAAGGGGCAAATAACATACAAATTTTAGGATTGTTTGTTCCAACTCTGTGAAAAATGTCAATGGTATTTTGATAGGGATTGCATTGAATATGTAGATGGCTCTGGGAAGCATAGACATTTTAACAATATTTGTTCTTCCAATCCATGAGCATGGAATATTTTTCCATCTCTTTGTGGCTTCCTCAATTTCTTTCATAAGTGTTCTGTAGTTTCTGGAGTACAGATCCTTTACGCTTTTGGTTAGGTTTATGCCTAGGTATCTTACGGTTTTTGGTGCAATTGTAAATGGGATCGATTCCTTAATTTCCCTTTCTTCAGTCACATTGTTAGTGTATAGAAATGCAACTGATTCCTGTGCATTGATTTTATAACCTGCCATGTTGCTGAATTGCTGTATGAGTTCTACTAATTTGGGGGTGGGGTCTTTTGGGTTTTCCACATAAAGTATCATGTCATCTGCAAAGAGGGAGAGTTTGACTTCTTCTTTGCCAATTTGAAATTTAAATTGCAACGAAATGATTGAGAAAATTTTACTTCATTTTGTTGACTAGCCACCATATACATTTAACGATTGAGCATTAATTGCATTACACATGGGATGCCTGGCTGGCTCAGTCTATGGAGTGTGAAGCTCTTGGTCTCAGGGCTGTTAAGTTTGAGCCCCACAGTGGGTGTAGAGATGACTTAAAAATAAAAACTTTCTAAATGCATTACATGTAGTGCTTATTGTACTTCTCCACGCCCATAATTCTACCAGATAGTAAAACATCCAATCAGTAAGTCCCAGTGCAAATGATTGCAAAGTGAAACTGAAAATCTTGTAAAAATGTACAAGCTCATGAAATCAATGACGTGATGTTGGAGAATTTTCAAAACACAAGAGACCAAGGGTCAGCAACTACACCCCCTACTTGTTTTTGTAAATAAAGTTTTATTGGCGTGCAGCCATACCGTCATTGACATATTGCCTATGGGCACTTTCATGCTACTAAAGCATGGGTAAATAGCTGCAACAGAAATCTTGTAGCCTGCAAAGCCAAACATATTTCCTGACACTTGAAGAAAAGTTTATCAACCCTTACTATGGACAAATAAAAATCTGGCAAATTAGACGAGATAATTTAAAAGGTGGAACTCTAAACAGAATCATGAAATAAGTCAAGCAGAGAAAGATAATTATCATATGATTTCTCTCATCTATGGAACATAAGAACTAGGAAGATCAGTAGGGGAAGAAAGGGATAAAGAAAGGGGGGGTAATCAGAGGGGGGAATGAAACATGAGAGACTATGGACTGTGAGAGGAAGGCTGAGGGCTTCAGAAGGGAGGAGGGTGGGGGAGTGGGATGGACTGGTGATGGGTAGTAAGGAGGGCACGTATTGCATGGTGCACTGGGTGTTATACGCAACTAATGAATCATTGAGCCTTACGTCGGAAACCGGGGATGTACTGTATGGTGACTAACATAGTATAATAAAAAAAACATAAAAAAAAAGAATCATGACAAGGTAGACACACCCAAGAAAAGGATTAGAATATCAAAAGTTTCAACAAACTGAGGGTTTCAGAGGGGAGGGGGGTGGGGGGATGGGCTAGCCCTGTGATGGGTATTAAGAAGGGCACGTATTGCATGGAGCACTGCACATTATACGCAAACAATGAATCATGGAACACTACATCAAAAACTAATGATGTACTGTATGGTGACTAACATAATACAAAATTAAAAAATAAAAGAATAGACTTGGGTTCTAAAACAAGTTTTACGTCTATCTGTGATATATTAGGCAAATTACTTAAATTCCCCAAACTTTGGTTTCCTTTTGGTAAGAAAGAAAAAAGTTATAGAAATAATAAAAACAGCTCAAATAAAAAAAAAAGAATATCAATAGTTTCAGAGATCCTTGTAAAATTAATAAATCCCAAACTATTTGTGTGAAACTGCAGTTTACAAAAGTTGAGCATCACATAAAAATTATTGTATCATAGCTCCCATGCCATAATGCATAAAATAATGCCCCTCCAAGTCAACATTTGATTCTTTTTTTCATTCTGAGAATTAGCCCACATTTACAATTACAAATTCAGTTTTCAAATGTAACAACCTAGATTTGTTTTCATAGCATAGGGATTTTTCCTAGATAAAGTCCTAAGCAAGGCTTTCTCAGCATTTACTATGTTTTCCCCATTTGTGTGTGTGTGTGTGTGTGTGTGTGTGTGTGTGTGTGTGTGTGTGTGTGTGTTTTCTTCTCATTGTCAGATTCTCAAGGTCTCATTGTGGACCTTGTATGGCTCTATCCAGTTTCTGCTACTTCATTCAGTACAGGTTCAAATGACTGGAAGTGAGAGAGACAAATCCTGGAAAGGTGGTCCTTGGGACAAATGTTAAGATGTGGGAGAAAGAGCCTCCCCACCCCACCCCCACACATACACAACCATCACCCAAGCAATGGAGAAGCCCAAGAGACAGAAAGTAGTGGTAACACATGAGACACCAAGAGGCAGTGGAATGTGTGGAGGGCAGACTGGTTTACCTTGTGATTGAGAAGACAGTAGACCAAGTAGATGTAGATTCCCTGTAGGACATTGATTATGCTGAAGGAATAGGCCACCACCGACCTGATGGTGTCCAGGACTCCTTCCACCAGAAAGAAGCCAAGGCCCCAAGAACAGCCCAAAATGAAAAGGTGAGCAATGGCTTTGAGCGTCAGCATCCTGCCAAAACCAAGATGCAGAACGATGTTATTCATCTCAGCTCCATGGTTCATGGCAATGCTTTCTCTCACATACTGGGATGATTTTACTCTGGCCACGGGGCTTGGGACTACTGAGAATATCAGCCTGTTCAACATGATTATCCCTGGCAGGAGTGTTATAGAGATTGACTTGTATGTAATGCTAGTATAATATATTGTGAAGTGTTAAATATCCATAATTGTTGATAGAAAGTAATACATTACATATATACAAAAAGTATATATTTATGTTTGGTATAATGAAATAGCATATGTCCCAGTATTCATAATATTAACATAATGGCATTTATTGTAATTATATACTATTAATGTATTAACTATGTTTTTTATTTTCTGTATTCTGTTGTTGTGATAACTGGAAACTTGCTGATCCTGGAGGACCTGAACATCCTGGGGTTAGCCAATTCTTAGAGCATGCCCTTCAAATGCAAACCAAACAATCCAAAGCCCATGCCCTCAATCACCTCCTTTATGGGGCTCTCACATTCCAGGCCACTGTCTACCTGCCTTAATCATCCCAGGGCTAGGTACCAGACAACTGGGGACAGTCCCTATGTCCGGGAGCCCACTGGAATTTTTTCTTTTCTTTTTAAAAAAATTTATTTTATTTAAGTTCAATTAATTAACTTATAGTGTATTATTAGTTTCAGAGTTAGAGTTCAGTGATTCATCAGTTGCATTTAACACCCAGTGCTCATTACATCAAGTGCTCTCCTTAATGCCCGTCACCCAGTTACCCTATCCCCTCAACCACCTCCCCTCTGCAACCCTCAGTTTGTTTTCTATAGTTAAGAGTCTCTAAAATTTATATGGAACCAGAAAAGACCCTACATAGCCAGAGGAATGTTGAAAAAGAAAACCAAAGCTGGGGGCATCACAATTCTGGGCTTTAAGCTCTATTACAAAGCTGTGATCATCAAGACAGGATGGTACTGGCACAGAAATAAACACATAGATCAATGGAATAGAATAGAGAACCCAGAAATGGACTCGCAACTCTATGGTCAACTGATCTTTGACAAATCAGGAAAGAATATCCATTGGAAAAAGGACAGTCTCTTCAACAAATGGTGTTGGGAAAATTGGACAGCCACATGCAGAAGAATGAAACGGGACCATTTTCTTAAACCATACACAAAAATAGACTCAAAGTGGATGAAAGACCTAAATATGAGACAGGAATCCATCAAAATCCTAGAAGGGAACATAGGCAGCAACCTCTTTGACCTTGGCCACAGTAATTTCTTGTTAGACACCTCTCCAAAGGCAAGGGAAACAAAAGCAAAAATGAACTATTGGGACTTCATCAAGATAAAAGCTTCTACACGATAAAGGAAACAGTCAACAAAACCAACAGACAACCTACAGAATGGGAGAAGATATTTGCAAATGTCTTACCAGATAAAGGGCTGGTATCCAAGATCTATAAAGTACTTATCAAACTCAACCCCAAAAAACAAAGAATCCAGTCAAGAAATGGGCAGAAGACATGAGCAGACACTTCTCTAAAGAAGACGTACAAATGGCCAACAGACACATGAAAAAATGCTGCACATCACTTGGCATCAGGGAAATACAAATGAAAACTACAATGAGATACCACCTCACACCAGTCAGAATGGCTAAAATTAACAAGACAGGAAACAACAAATGTTGGTGAGGATGTGGAGAAGGGGGAACCCACTTACACTGTTGGTGGGAATGCAGGCTGGTACAGCCACTTTGGAAAACAGTATGGTGGTTACTCAAGAAGTTAAAAATAGAGCTACCCTATGACGCAGCAATTGCCATACTAGGTATTGACCCGAAGGACACAAAAGTGATTGGAAGGGGCACCGGCACCCCAATGTTTATAGCAGGTTTGTCCACAATAGCCAAACTATGGCAAGAACCAAGATGTCCATCAACAGATGAATGGATAAAGAAGATGTGATATATCTATACAATGGAATATTCAGCCATCAGAAAAGATCGACATGGTGGAATTGGAGGGTATTATGCTGAGCGAAATAAGTCAATCACAGAAAGATGACTATCATATGGTTTCACCCATATGTGGAATTTAAGAAACAAAACAGGATCATAGGGGAAGGTACGGGAAAAGAAAATAAGATGAAATCAGAGAGGGAGACAAACCATAAGAGACTCCTAACTAGGAAACAAACAGAGGGTTGCTGGAGGGGAGGCGGGAGGGGATGGGTTAATTGGGTGATGGGCATTAAGGAGAGCACTCGATGTAATGAGCACTGAGTGTTATATGCAATGGATGAATAACTGAACTCTACATTAGAAACTAATGTTATGATATATGTTAACTAACTGAATTTAAATAAAATAAGTTAAAAAAAAAGGAGTCTTTTACTGGAATTTTTCAAACTAGCCGATCCTAAACCTGTTGACGCTGCTTCACTTCCTTCCCACAGACACCACAATAAAGGCACTTGCCTGCAATTTCCCCGTCCCTTTGCCTACTAGCCAATTCCGGTTTTCCCCAGAACATCCCCCCTCGCCTGGCACAGCATGCCCTTCCTCTTGGGGTCTCTGAGTATAACAAATTATCTTTTCAATGGCAGCTGTCTCCTGACCTAGTGTTTTTACTACGTACCTAAATAACACTTGCATGAAACAATAAGTTAATATAATACTATTAATTATAACCTGTAGTTCACAATATTAAGCACTGAAAATGACTTCTTGTAGAAATACATCCTTAGAGGTTCATATTCTGGATAAGCTTTACTTTTCACCTGGACCATATAAGTTACCCAAAATTATAAAAATGGGGAAAACTGCAAAGCCATTATTCCCCTAACTCGGGGTTTCTCAGCCTCACCACTGCTGACATTTGGGCTGGATCATCTTTGTGGTGGGGCTGTCCTGGGCATTGTAGGATGTTTAACGGCATCCCTGGCCTCTAACATCTAGATGCCAGTAGCAGCCTTCCCCTCTTCACCCCACACCCCACGTTGTGACAACCAAAAATGTCTCCAGAAAATTGGCCCCAGTTTAGAATCACTGGCCTCACTTTACACAGTGAAATATTCTGGAGGGGAAACAAACCAAAACAAACCAAAACCCTCTTTCACATGTTCTGGCTCTGTGCCCACCTACCTTGTGTTATGCACCCGGGATACTTCCTTATTGAGGGAGCTAAGCTGGCCTTTTAAAATGCACAGGGTTGTCAGATAAATTGACAAGTTGATCTGTGGAAGTGACATGAAGGGCAGAGTTTAAAGTAGGCTAATACCCAGTATTTATAATTAACTAGGAAATGGCATAGGAATCTATTCTTGAAACTTGTAAAATATGTTTAGGATTTCTGAAACTCATTGGATATACACCTTGATTTTTTTTTTTATGATTACGTTCAGTTAGTTTTTGATGTAGTGTTCAATGATTCATCAGTTGCATATGCCTTCATTTTTTAAAAAAAATTAACTTCCATTTTTTTTCTGATTAGAGAAGCAATATATGGTCATTATCCAAAATTAGGAAAATGAAGAAAAACAAACAGAACTTATCTGAAATTCCAGAGAAGAAACTCACACACAGAGAAAAGCACTATTTCCATTTTGGTGCTTATCTTTTCCAAGGTTTGTTTTTTCTCCACATTGGCATGCCTTTTTCATAACAAAATTTTAAAATCATGTACTAAATGTTTTACACAACCATTAAAAAACCCTCAAGATTGATGATCACATTCTGTTTGCAAAATACATTCTGTCAATTCAGAAGTGAAATCATTTTCCTGGTTTCGGCATTTTACTATGATTATGTAACACGCTATCTTTGGTAAAAGCTGAGTGGAGGTTACCTGGGACTCTCTGAACTATTTTTGCAACATCTTGTGAAATTTAAGGTATTTGAAAATGAAAAAGACAGCAACAAGTGTTGGTGAACACGTAGAGAAATTGGAACCCTTGTGCGCTGTTGGTGGGAATGTGAATTGGTGCAGCTGCTGTGGGCAACAGTATGGAGCTTTGTCAAAATATTAAAAATATAACTGACTTATGATCCAGCAATCCCACTTCCAGGTATTTATCCTAAAGAAATTGTGATGTGATGAGCACTGGGTGTTATACGCAACTGATAAATTATTGAACACTACATCTGAAACTAATAATGTACTATATGTTGGCTAATTGAATTTAAATAACAAAAAAAGAATTGAAATCTAAATCTTGAAGAAATACCCACACTCCCATATTCTTTGCAGCACTCTTCAGAATAGCCAAGATGTATAAACGACCCAAGTGTCCATTAACAGAATGGGTAAAGAAGATGTGCTAGAGATAGCTAGTTGTATAAATAGATGGACAGACACAGTGAAATATTGCTCAGCCCTAAAAAAGAAGGAAACCTTACAATATGTGACCACATGGATGAACCTTTGGCACATTATGCTGAGTGAAATAAGCCAGTCACAGAAGGACCAATACAGCATGATTTCACTTCCATGGGTATCCAAAATAGTCAAACTCATAGAAGCAGAGAGTAGGATGGTGGTGTCAGGGTCTGGGGGCAGAGAAGGGTTATAAGGAGTTATGATTCAGGAAGTATAGTGTTCCAGTCATGTAAGCTGATTACACTCTGGAGTTCTTGTATGATCCCATCATGCCTATGGTTGACAATACTGCATTGTACACATACAATTTTACTAAGAGGATACAGCTCATGTTAAATATTTTTAGTATAAGTTTTAAAAGCTAATCGACCTTGGCCACACCTTTTTTAGAAAGCCAAATCATCAGTGACGCCAATAAAATAACATGTGATATCTTAATTTCAGCTCAGATGTGACTCTTTCCACAAAGAAAAGGGTCCCTAATCTCTTGGTATGTTCTGCTTTAAGTCCAAAGACTCCAAGGAAATTTTAAATAAGTCTTTATCCAAATATCCCTTTGTCATATCAGCTAAACACGGTATTTTCTTTTTTTCTTTTTTTTTCGCTCTTTCTCTTTTTATTTTTTTATTATAATAATTTTTTAAATTATATTATGTTAGTCACCATACAGTACATCCCTGGTTTTTGATGTAAAGTTCGATGATTCATTAGTTGCGTATAACACCCAGTGCACCATGCAATACGTGCCCTCCTTACTACCCATCACCAGCCTATCCCATTCCCCCACCCCCTCCCCTCTGAAGCATGGTATTTTCTATATTCAAAGTAACGACAAATATTATAAATCCACCAAAACAATAACAAAAACAGGTCCCATGAAGCTCCAAATGAATTTTCCATGGAAGCTGAGCCAGCAGCTGAAAAACAGAGTAAACAACTTTCCAGATCTTCATAAAAAGAAGAAGATGCATTAAAAGACTCTTTCCCGAAACTGAAACATAGGGAGAGAAATGGGCACAAGAATTGGGTCAGGGGGAAATAATAATATAACAATGACATTACCATAACACGGAGAAAAAATTAACAATGATGAACATTCATGGAAGACTTATATTCTGAGTATAGTGGCCCAGACCATTCAGTTAAGCATCGAGCACCCACTGAATGCCGCCACATCCTTCCACTATCAGAATTCAATAACAAACTCAGAGCAGTGGCTTTGAATAGACCAGAGTCCCTCTGCGTTGGCGCTACTGACATCGGGGCTCATGGGTCTTCACGGCGGGGTTGGTCTGTGCATCACAAAGCATTTAGCAGCATCTCTGGCCACCCATCTCCCTCATTGTGACGCCCAAAGAGGTCTCCAGACACTGCTGAATGTCCCTTGTGGGGGACAAAATCACCCCTAACTGAGAACCACTGCAATAGACCAATAACATGATAAACACATATTTGGCTTTTAGTAACAAAAATACTTAGTTTCAACTCTGATTTTCATCCATCAAGGACAGTACTCTTTCCTTAAGTTGTATTTCAAAAGTAAGTTGTTTACTGCTTAGTTCGAAGGACACTCTTTTGTACATTGTTTCTTTTCCAAAAATCATCTCTACGCTAAGCCCACGATTGCCCATTTTTACTAAATTTAATTTTGCAAGTTAGAACAAATGTTGAAAGATCAGTTTGTAGGTGTGATAGAATAAAGTGAGCCTCTCTCCACTCCAAAGATGCCCAAGTCCTCACGCTCAGGATTTGTGAATTGCTACTTTACAAGGCAAAAGGGGCTCTGCAGATATAACTGAGTGTAAGGATCTTGGAATGGGGAGGTTATCCTGGGTTACTCGAATGGATCCCATGCAATCACAAGCGTTCTTAGAAGTGGAAAGGAGAGGCAGAAGGGAGGCAGAAGGATTTAAAGGTACAATGTTGCCAGGTCTGAAGACAGAGGAAGGGGGACATAAGCTGAGGAATATGGGTGGCCCCTTAAGGCTGGAAACCCCCCTAGAGCCAAGAAGGAATGTACTTGCCAATAGCTTGATTTTAGCTCAGGGAGACCCATGTTGGACTTCCGACCTACAGAGCTCTAAGATAATAAAATTGCATTGTTTTAAGCCACCAAGTTTGAGCTAATTTGTTAGAACAGCAATAGGAAATTTTTAAAAAAATATCTCATTTATTTATTTGGCAGAGAGAGAGAGACAGCCAGCGAGAGAGGGAACACAAGCAGGGGGAGTGGGGAGGAAGAAGCAGCCTCCCAGCGGAGGAGGCCGATGCAGGGCTCGATCCCAGAACGCCGGGATCACGCCCTGAGCCGCAGGCAGATGCTTAACAACTGAGCCACCCAGCCACCCCCAGCAATAGGAAATTAACACAGTAAGACCTTTTAAAATTAAAATGACATATAACATAGGAGGTTTACCTTTTCGTGGTCCCCCTGACCACACTATTTAAAATATCATCTCACACATATTCCCATTTCTCTACTTTGATTTCTGTGGTGGTAGCTATCAAAGCCTAACATTATATTGCCTATTTGCTTATTGTCTGCTTTGTTTCCCAGGGTGCCCACAGAGCCTACAACAGTGCAGGTAGTAGGAGTTTATACATATATTATTACTTCTTCGTGACAAAGACACCGTGCTTACTGAGTTTGTGTTCCATAATTGCTGTGTCCGACGCCTGCAGACACAGCTACAATCACAGCCGGGATCCCGTAGCCAAGTGGATACATGAACCTCCTCTTGAACTTCCTGGTACTGATGTAGTTGGCCACCTTGAGGTTCTTGACAGTTAGGAAGAGATGCAGCCCTTCAAGGAGCATCCAGGTGAAGGAGGCCAGGTAGAGGTAGTGCAGCAGCCCTGCGATGATGGAGCACAGCACCTGGAGGGGAGACAAGAGTGGGGAGAATCTGACGGTGCATGGAGAACGATGTTCACCATTCCTTGGAGCAAAGGGGATGCAAGGTAAATGGAACACAGTTGTGCAGAGCAAGATGCTTGGATTGAGTTCCCATACTTCTCTGGGTCGGCTCATGGTGGCAAACTCAAATACTTATAGAGGGCCAGGCAGGCAGCATGTATCTGTCAAGCAGGCGAGCGTTAGGGAATAGGCAGGGGTTGGAACTGTGCCACCTGACCCTTCTGAAAAGTAGCGGTTGCTTTCAGCTCCAGCAATTGTTTCCATTCAAGAATGTGGGCCCAATATTGCCAGTGTTTCCTTTCTTTAAAACGTATACACACACACACACACCTGGAAATCTGGATTGTTGTGTAAAATCTCTCAGTTTTTAAATGTGGACAGCTTTCTAAAAAAATTGTGGGAAAATATACAGTACATAACACAGAAGTTACGGTCTTACCATTTATGAGTGCATGGTTCTTGGTCTAGTCGATGCCTGTGAGTGTTAAGTACATTCACAGTGTTGTGCAGTCATGCCCACCATCCGTCTCCAGAACTCTTTTCATTTTGCAGAACTGAAATCTGTCCCCATGAAACACTGACTTCCCACCCCCTCGCCCACCCCTGGTTCCCACCATCTACTCTCTGTCTCTGTGGATGTGCGTGATTCTTCTAGGGACCTTCTATGAGTGGAATCAGACAGGATGTGTCCTTTTGTGACTGGCTTATTTCATTAAGCACAATGTCCCCGAGGTCCATCCATGTTGTAGCAGGTGTCACTATGTCCTTCCTTTTTAAGGAGGAATCATATTCCATCCTATGTACATACCGCGCTTGGTTTACCCACCATCTGTCAAGACACTTAGGCTGTTTCTACCTTTGGCTATTGTGAACAGTGCTACTGTGAACATGGGCGTGCAAATGTCTCTTTCAGAACTTGCTTTCAATTCTTCGAGGTAAGTACCCAGAGGCTGGCAACTCTTTTTAAATTAAAAACCAGCCAAGCAGACTCAACAAAAAACAACTGCTGACAGTTAGGTCTGGGAAACAACTTTGTGACCTTTAGAGTCATCTTGCGCGTGCATATAACACTACCCGAGAGAGATGAGTATCCTCCGTTTAAAGTTTTCATTTAGGGGCGCCTGGGTGGCACAGCGGTTAAGCATCTGCCTTCGGCTCAGGGCGTGATCCTGGGGTTATGGGATTGAGCCCCACATCAGGCTCCTCCGCTATGAGCCTGCTTCTTCCTCTCCCACTCCCCCTGCTTGTGTTCCCTCTCTCGCTGGCTGTCTCTATCTCTGTTGAATAAATAAATAAAATATTTAAAAAAAATAAAGTTTTCATTTAGCAAAGTGCCGAAAGATGACCCAATGGCTTCAGATGAGCTGTATGATCACAGATAATCACAAAATAAACACTTCAGTGTCCTTCCTCATCTGCCGAATAAGCTTGATAGCTACAGATCTGCACGGTCTACTTTGTGGAGACACTCATGGGGCTATTTACATTAAAATTCATTAGGATTAAACAAAATTTAAGAGTCGGTTCCTCAGCTACACTAGCCAGAGTCAAGTGCTTAATAGCCACATGTGGCCATTCGCTCCCATATTGAAGAGTTCGTATGTAGAATATTTTCATCCTAACAGGAAGTTCTGCGAGAAGGTGCTGCTCTGGAGCTGTGTGCCCTGGATTAAGTGAAGGGCAGTCAGGTCCTTAACTAAAACGTCACAAAGCCTATTATATGATATCAGGCAAACTTTAGGTCTGCCAAGTTGAAATAAATTAGTTTGACTAGATATGTGATTTTCACCATTTCTTTTTAAACGATATTTATTTATTTATCTGAGAGAGGGATGAGAGGGGCAGAGGAAGTAGGAGAGGGGAGGCAGACTCCCCTCTGAGTGTGGGGCAAAGCAGGGCTCAATCTCATGACGCTGAGATCATGTCCTGAGCCAAAACCAAGAGTCGGACGTTTAACTCACTGAGCTACCCAAGCGCCCTAATTTTCACCATTTCATAGCCAGGGAACTCCCTTCTAACCCTCATTCCTCAAGACCCACTACTGACAGCACAAAAAGGGCAACTGTTGGCAATGGGGGTTGAACTGTCCACCCAGATTGTTAGACCTTCCTTCCCTCTTCCTACATCCAGCTACCCTTACTTGGGCTTTGGGAGCGTAGTGGCAAAGCCACTGGAAATGTTCACAGAAAAGTGAATCTCAGCTAGTTCTCCTACCTTGGGCTCTGTCCGGTCAATGCCTGTGAGGAAGAGCAGGTGGGCCAGGAAGAGGCAGATGGAGAGCTGCAGGTGGAGGGAGGTGCTGGTGTTCTGGATGGGTTGGCACAGGAGGAAGGTGAGGGCTGCCAGGAGGAGGCACAGCAGAGAGAGGCTCAACCCCACATAGGTGATCATGGTCAGCACAGGATCCACCTATGAGCCACGAAAGAAGGAATCCGTTACAGTTTCCAGTTACGTCGTTATGTGCCTGATGGGTGTCTCAGGTCTGTCCCTCAGACAAATGACTTTAACTCTCTGAGATCTGGTGTCCCCATATTTAAAATGGAGGCAGTATTACAGGCTGGTTGTGTCCCCTGCCCACAAATTAATATGTGGAAGGCCTAAAATATGGGGACCTCAAAATATGACTGTATTTAGAGACAGGGTTAAGTGATCTACAAGACGTCGTTAGGGTGGGCCCTGATCCAATAGGCCTGGTGTCCTTATTAGAAATTTAGAAACAGACAGGTAGTGAGGACACAGGGAGATGGAGTCCATCTGCCGCCAAGGAGAGCGGTCTCAGAAAAAAACAATTCTGTCAACACCTTGAACTTGGACTTCTAGATTCTGGATCTATGATAAAATAAGTTTTTGTAGTTTAAGCCACCCAGTCTATGGAACACTGTCATCGCACCCCTGGCAAAGTAATGGAGGCATGAAGAGCATTTTCTACACAGGGCTGTTGGAAAACTGAAACCGCCAGACCGGCGTGGTCCCATAGAAATATCACAGGAGCATCATTCACAATAGCCAAGACATGGAAGCAACCTAGATATCCATCGATGGATGGATGAGGAAGACACTGAGGTGTATATACACAATGGAATGTTACTCAGCCTTAAAAAAGAAGGAAATCCTGCCATTTGTGACAACGTGGATGAACCCTGAGAACTTCAGGCTGAGGGAAACAAGCCAGACACAGGAAGACCAATACTGCATGATCTCACATATATGCAGAATCTAAAAGAGTCAAAGTCACAGAAGCAGAGAATAGAATGTTGGTTGCCAGGGGCTGGGAGGTGATGAAAATGAGGCGATGTGGCCAAGGGTCACCAAGCTTCAGTTATGCAAGCTGAGTGAGTTCTGGGGATCTAATGTGCAGTGTGGTGGCAACAGTTAACAATGCTGTATTGGATACTTGAAATTTGCTAAGAGAGTAGATCTCAAACTTTCTCATCACATGTACACATGACACGACACCCATGCAGAGGTGATGGGTAAGGTCTGTAGCTTGACTGCGAAGATCTTGTCACAATGCATACACATTCACGAAAATACCGAGTTGTTCACCTTAAATATACAATTTTTACATGTCAAGGATATCTCAAAAAAGTGTTTTTTTCAAAAAAAGATACATCCTATGAGGGAATTTTACATATTCTAGTAGCCCCATTAAAAATGTAAAAAGAAATGTGAGAACAATTTACTAGTTTATTTTCTTCAACTTAATAGCTTCCAAGTATTATCAGTTCAATGTATGATCAATGTAAAGGTAAGGAGTTATTCAGGAGGTGTTTGACATTCTTTCCCTCTGTGTTGAGGGAGCACAGAGCCATTCCTGCTGTCACTTGCCCATATCAGAGAGAGAAGTTTGTAACCTACAATACAATTCACTTATTTTGAGGTCCATTACTTACTATGTTCCCATTCGCAGAGGCAGTGGGTACCTTCCACACACTTAGAATCTGCCTGACAGTCCTAGATGCGACAAATATTTGTCTAGGGTATGAATCCCCTTGTAAAATGCAGATCCCTGACCTCCACTCCAGGTTTTTCAGAATCTAAATCTCTTGAGGATGGAGCCAAGAATCTGCATTATAAATAAGCACCCTGCCCCCGTGGTCCTGTGGAACAGAAAACTGTGAGAAGCACTAAATGGCTTGCACTCCCAGGTCAACATTCTAGTGATTTCCACTGAAAATGTCAACAGCCTTTCATGAATAGAGGGCTTGCTCTAAAACCTCTCTCCATTCAATGTCAGAATGCAATCAATCCTCTTTTTAATGGAACTCGATAATGTTCCATTCAATGGAGGTAAGTTTACTTACAGAAGTAGAGGTTACCTTTAGTTTGGTGGATGCCATGAGGATGGCAAAGCTGGAGAGGTGGTTGCAGCTGCAAAGGGTTTGATTTTCATCTGAGGAAATGACTTGACAGCCTTCATTAGACCAAGACGACCCTTGCCAGTAGACACAGACGGACTGCTCATTTTCTCTCTTCATCTGGAGAATAACCACATTGTCTTAGTCCAGTCATAGAACAACTAACATTTATTGATTGTTGCTCATATTCCAAAATACACTAGGCATTTTGCATCTATTACCTCATTTACCCCTTCCAAAACCCTTGTGAGGTAGATATTCCTATACTCCTTTTACTCAGGAGGAAACTGACAATTGGACCCTGGTGATAATCAAGGAGATGGGATTCCAGTCCTGGAGTTCTGACTTCAGAGCCATAAATATTAACCATCCTACTTGACTGTTTCTCTCATTTGTAAGGTAAATGAGAAGAGGAAGGATAAAGGAGATCATTTTTGATGTCAAGGCAATGTGATTTCTGGGAGAAGAGAATATATCTGTTGAATTTTGAACTAGTACTTCTTTTCTCCCTTGCAATTGTCCTCATCACAGACACCGATAGCACTGACGGATATCTCCATATGCAGGCACCAAGCTGTAGACTCAGCACGGAATAACTCGATTGACATCCACATAGGCTTATGGTGTAGGTTCTGTTACTGTCCCAGATGCATGTGTTGGGGGATAGAGACAGAGAACCTAAGTAATGCTCACACCCCAAAATACAGTACATGCACAAAAGTGTTGTTTCACTGTTCTCTGATTTGAAGCATAGAAGGACTTGCCCACTGAAGCTGCTACAAGTGAACAGCTTAACTATAATGGGCCCCAGTGGGAGGCAGGTATAAACGGGGCCAGAATGCTTTCACACAGTCACTCAGTCATGCCCAAAGTCTGATTATATGATGGAGACAAAAGTTTTTTCTTTCCTTAATCCAGGTCTAAGGGTGTTTGTAAGAAAAAAAATATATATCCTGTGTTCAGCCAATAGCGGGAAAAGGGGAAATGGTGTCTAAATATTGCTTAGCAATATCACTGATGGGAAAAAAAAGGAAGTAAAAAATACTCTGAGTGTTCACCACCTCTTGTGTCCTGAAATTCCCATGCAATTGCATTTAAAAAAAATTAACAATGGTTGAGCCTAGAAAGTAATGGTATCTAATGCTTGGGAATGCTTACTATGTGTCGGACTTTTTAATAAAGCTTTTATTATGGTCAAAATTGCATAATATAAAATTTCCCATCCTAACCATTTTTGAGTGGACAGCACTGTAGGGTTAAGTATATCCACATTGTTGTGCAACCCAACTCCAGAACTTTTTAAAACAGTTGTCAGAGAGAAAGAGAGAGAGAGAGAGAGAGCACACAAGCAGAGGGAGAAGCAGCCTCCCCACTGAGCAAGGAGCCTGATGTGGGACTCGATTCCAGAACCCTGAAATCATGACTTGAGCTGAAGGCAGACGCTTAACCAACTGAGCCACCCAGGTGACACATCCAGAGCTTTTTCATTTCGTAAAACTGAAACACTGCCCATTAAAAAACAACTCCTTATTTCTCTCCCCACAGCTCCTGGCAAACACGCTTCGACTTTCTGTTTCTATGAACCTGACTACTCTGGGGACCTCATACAAAATGGAAGATTACAGTGTTTGTCTTTCTGTGTCTGGCATATTTCACTTAGCATAATGTCCTCGAGGTTCATCCATGTTGTAGCATATATCAAAATTGTATTTCTTTATTTTTCAAGTTTTTATTTAAATTCTAGTTATTTAACATATATGGTAAAATTGGTCTCAGATATAGAATTGAGTCATTCATCACTTACATATAACACCCAGTGCTTATTTCTTTTTAAAGCTAAATACTATTTGATATTATTTCATATTGTTATACTAGGTTCAAGGTTTTGAGGAACGACCATACTGCTTTCTACAGTGGCTGCATCATCTTATGTTCCTACCAACAGTGCACAGTGATTCCAATTTCTCTCCATCCTCACCCTATTTTGTTTTGTTTTTATAGTAGCCATACTAATGGATGTGAGGTGATATGTCATTGTGGTTTTGACTTACATTTACCTAATGGTTAGTGATTTTCAGCATCATTACATGTGCTTCTTCACCATCTGTATATCATCTTTTGAGAAACGTATATTCAGACCCTTTCTCTCTCTCTCTCTTCCTTAATTATTATGATACGTTAGTCACCATACAGTACATCATATTTTGTAGCTGTTGTTGAATTGTAGACATTCTTTATGTAGTCTAGGTACTAATCCCGTAGGGTACTTTCTCCCATTCCATGGGTTACCTTTTCACTCCATTGACTATGTCCTTCGATGCACAGAAGTTTTTAGTTTGATGTTATCCGTTTGTTTATTTCTACTTCTGTTGCCTGTTCTTTTGGTATCATAACTGAGAAACTCTTGCCATGTCAATTTAATGAAGCTTTTCCACTATGTTTTCTTCTAGGAATTTTATAGTTTTAGGTCTTACATTTCTGTCTTTGATTCATCTTGTTCATGTTGTGTATGGTGTAAGGGTCCACTTTGCTCTTTGGCATGCAGATATCCAATTTTCCCAGCACCATTTGCTGATGTCAGGCACTATTTCAAGGGCTTTACACACATGGACTTATTTATCCCACACACCAACAAGGCACGTTGCTATTACCAGTAGCAGAACCTCAGCATCTGGGCTGAGCTCAGCTCAGAAGGCTGGGTAATTTGCCTAACTAGTGAGTGGGAAGGGAGCTGGGACTTGAACCCAGAGTATTCATCTCCAACTCTCCCTGTAGTGATTTAAAATATGCCCATCAATTCTTTGGCACGCCCTTCAAAATGTCAAGTCTAAATCCACTTCCTTTGGTGCAGTCTCGCTTGGAGCACTCATGGAAGCCAGCTGCCATTCCATGAGAACACTGAAGCAGCTCTCGGAGAGCCCCAGTGGCAAGAACAGAAGCCTCTTGCCAACAGCTACATGGGGGAACCACCTTGAAAACAAACCCTTTAGCCTCAGTGAAGCCTGCTGGTGACAAGCCCCAGCCAACCTCTTGACACCAAATATTGAGAAACCTTGAGCCAGAGCCACCCAACTAAGCCACTCCCAGATTCCTGACCCACAAAAACAGAGTGAGATAATAAATTCATATTGCTTTAAGTTTCCAAGTTCTGGGGTAATTATTTACACAGAAAACAACCCATTTGAAGAAGACAGAATCATTTCTAATTTTGGCAAAGTTCTAAAATCCAGAAAACGTTTCCATTGGAATGTGCTTGGTATGATGCCTTGTTACAGCAATTAAGAAGCACTTCAAAAACACATAAGGACTATCACTCATCTCACATGGTGGTCCCGGAATGGTGCCTTCTTAAACTGTGACCAGTTTTATTTGGACCAGTTTGATAAGTCAGGCCTGTCCAGAGCCTTGGGGGCCATTTGAGGGGCTGATTCTGAAGTTATCTCCTCAATACAGCTCAGGGGTACCTCAGTTTCTCAGGAAATTATATCACACCCTTGGTTTATTTTGGACTTTCCAACACCATGTCTCCCAGATGAGATAGAACTGATTTAATTTTTAAAACAAAGCTGGGGCCATCACGTTGCCTGATTTCAAGCTATACTACAAAGCTGTGATCACAAAGTCAGCATGGTACTGGCACAAAAACAGACACATAGACCAATGGAACAGAATAGAGAACCCAGAAATGGACCTTCGGCTCTATGGGCAACTAATCTTTGACAAAGCAGGAAAAAACATCCAGTGGAAAAAAGACAGTCTCTTCAATAAACGGTGCTGGGAAAATTGGACAGCTACATGCAAAAGAATGACACTTGACCACTCTCTCACACCATACACAAAGATAAACTCCAAATGGATGAAAGATCTCGATGTGAGACAGGAATCCATCAAAATCATAGAGGAGAACATAGGCTGTAACCTCTTTGACATCGGCCAAAGCAACTTCTTTCATGACACATCTCCAAAGGCAAGAGAAACAAAAGAAAAAATGAACTTGTGGGACTTCATCAAGATAAAAAGCTTCTGCACAGCCAAGGAAATAGTAAAAATAAAACTAAGAGGCAGCTCATGGAATGGGAGAAGATATTTACAAATGACACTACAGATAAAAGACTGGTATCCAAGATCTACAAAGAACTTCTCAAACTCAATACATGAGAAACAAATCATCAAATCAATAAATGGGCAGAAGATATGAACAGACACTTTTCCAATGAAGACATACAAATGGCAGACAGACACATGAAAAAATGTTCAAAATCGTTAGGCATCAGGGAAATTCAAATCGAAACCACATTGAGATGCCACCTTACTAGAATGGCAAAAATTGACAAGGCAGGAAACAACAAACGTTGGAGAGGATGTGGAGAAAGGGGATCCCTCTTACACTGTTGGTGGGAATGCAAGTTGGTACAGCCACTCTGGAAAACAGTGGGGAGGTCCCTTAAAAAGTTAAAAATTGAGCTACCCTTTGATCCAGCAATTGCACTACTGGGTATTTACCCCAAAGATACAGATGTAGTGAAGAGAAGGGCCATATGCACCCCAATGTTCATAGCAGCATTGTCCACAATAGCCAAATTGTGGAAGGAACCGAGATGCCCTTCAACAGATGACTGGATTAAGAAGATGTGGTCCATATATACAATGGAATATTACTCAGCCATCAGAAAGAACGATTACCCAACATTTGCAGCAACATGGACAGGACTGGAGGAGATTATGCTAAGTGAAATAAGTCAAGCAGAGAAAGACAATTATCATATGGTTTCACTCATTTATGGAACATAAGAAATAGCAGGGAGATTGGTAGGAGAAGGAAGGGAAGAATGAAGGGGGGGTAAACAGAAGGGGGAATGAACCATGAGAGATATGGACTCTGGGAAACAAACTGAGGGCTTCAGAGGAGCGGGGGGGGGGGGGGGCGGGATTGGGATAGGCCGGTGATGGGTATTAGGGAGGGCATATATTGCATGGAGCACTGGGTGTTATACGCAAATAATGAATCATGGAACACTATATCAAAAACTAAGGATGTACTGTATGGTGACTAACATAACATAATAAAAAATTATTAGTAAAAAAATAAAATTATGTTCAGTTAGCCAGCATATAGTACATCCTAAGTTTTTGTTGTAGAATCGATTTCATTTTTACAGACTTCCAACCTGTGAATTCATCAGCAGGGAAATGAGCAATGGGTGTTATATGCAAACAATGACTCATGCAACACTACATCAAAAATTATGACATACTCTATGGTGACTAACATAACATAATAAAAAAATAGATGGATAAGGAAGAAAAAAAAGAAACATTCCCATTTAATTACAAAATCCCTGCAAATATAATAGAGTCACTTGGTTCTCACACACCTTTTCATGCTGAAACGTGAAATTAATGGACATGGACAGCGAGGTGTTCTTTCTGGATCCCATTGTACCACTCACCACCTTGGAGTTCAGGTAGAAATTATGCAACTTTTCCTTTGTCGTTAGGTTTTCCTCAGACACAAAGCTCTTGTCGATGATGGGACCAATAGAAGCATAAGATATAAATGCGACAATACCTGGGATAAAGAAGAAAACCCCACCTAGTTTCAGTGATGCCCATTTGGGGGCAACATAAATGATTTAGGGAATCACCTATATTAACTTTCATTTGTGAATAGGATGCCAGACCATTGGAAAAAATTATTTTAGTTCCCATTAGCTGAGCCTTTACTGTGGGACAATGTGCTAAGTCATCCATATAAGTCATAATCATTTAATTTTTAATGCATTTTTAAATTTAAATAACAATTTCATCATTACTACCACTCTTGCTAGGGAAAATTTTTCTTTGGCACTTTATAGTTAAGGAAAAGTTTAGAGATATTAAATAACTAACTTTAGTTTTGAGCTAGGAAAAGGTGAAGTCATTATTATATTCCCCCAAAATTTCAATGCAAATCAATGAATAGATGGAAGGAATGAAGGCAGAGGGGAAAGAGGCAGGCAGTTTAGTAGATGGGTGAGTGGGTGAGTATATGGATGGAAGAATGGATGGATGGACAGAGGGAGGAAAGGAAGGATAAATGGAAGCGTGGATGGATAGATGGATGGATGAAAGATGGATGGATGGAAGGGTGGAGGATTGCATGGATGCATGGGTGGATAGATGGAGGGAGAAAAGAAGGATGGAAGAATGGATGGATAGATGGAAGGGTGGATGAATGGGTGGATGGATGGATGAAAGGAAAGATGAAAGATTGGGTGGATGCATGGATGGATGGGTGGAGGATTGAGTGGATTTAGAGAAGGAAGGAAGGGAGTAAAGGAAAGGGAAGAGAAAGAAAGAGGGATGGAAGGAGAAAAGGTGGAAGAAAGAAGGAAAGAGAGAAGGGGAGAAGAAGGGAAGAGATGAAGGAGAGACCAAGGAAGTGAAAGAGGGAGAAAAAGACTATTAGCAGGCAAGTTTGTGAGAGGGAAAGGTCATATGAAAAATAGTAAAGGAAATATCTTAAAGGTGATTAAATATAGACTTTGCACAGTTTTTAAGATGAGCTAGACAAATATGAAATCACTATGTTGTACACTTAAAACTAATGTTATATGTCAATTATACCTCAAGTAAAATTTTTTAAAAATTTAAAACTTGAAGCAAAAAATAAATGAATAAAAACCCACAAATATTCAGAAATTTAAAAAAAGAGAGAGAGCTAAAAGGCTGATTGATTTCCTCTAGGAAATAGGGAGACATTCACCGTTCACATACAGGGGAAAGACATCTGTTTAAGGAGACCAGCCTGGAGAACTTCAGAGGGTGGAAGTGATTCAAGCAAGGAATAGACTTGGGAAGTCATTAAGAAATCTCAACTCTAATCCTGCTCCAACACATCCAAAGTAACCAGAATAGGATTCTTTTCTTTTCCTTTTTCTTTTTTTCTGGCTGTAAGAGCCCAAGGTGAATTTCCCAGACTCTGGCTTTATAAATGTCATCCACAGAACTTAAGTAACAATAAAGGGCTTCTAGGAACTGTTTTACAGGAGCAACATGGAATTCCATTCAGAAAATTCTTGGACTGGTAGTCTAAGTTCTAGGGCCACCATATAGAGTACCTCCCGAGCTTTCCTTCTCGACGGTGGTGCAGTGAATATCCACGGTCTGTTTTTCTGCCTTCAACCTGAATGTCTTCTTCAGCCTGCAGTTCTTAACCCTTCGTGTTTCAATGGCGAAAAAACAGAGAATTTTTGGTCAACAGCAACATCCACTTGCCTGCCTGCTCCAATGTGATAATCCTCTGCACTGGATACCAAAAAGAAAAGACTGCACACTCACAGGATTCCTGATTAGTGTGGAAAAGAAATGGCCAAACTCTGTGGGCATTTAGCCAAATTCAAAAAGTGAACTAAGAATTAACCAGGGACCTTTACTCTTTTCCTTATCATTATTGGGATAAAATACACATATCATGAAACTTAACCATTTTTTAATAATAATTTTTTATTATGTTATGTTAGTCACCATACAGTACATCCCTAGTTTTTGATATAAAGTTCCATGATTCATTACTTGCCTATAACACCCTCATCCAACCCTGGCTGCCACCATCTGCTTCTTGTGTCCATGGATGGGATTCCTCTAGGGACACCCTATGAGTGGGATAATAGAGTATTTGCTCTTTTGTGTCTGGCTTATTTCACTGAGCATAATGTACTCAAGGGTCATCCATGTTGTAGCCGGTGTCAGAATGTCCTTCCTTTAAGGCTGAATAATATTATGTTGTCCGGATACACCACATTTTGTTTATCTAGTCATCTGTGAGTGGTCACTTGGGTTGCTTCCACCTGTTAGCTACTGTGAATAATGCTGCTGTGAACATGGATGTATGAATATCTCTTTGAGTTCCTGCTTTCAATTATTTGGAGTATAGACCCAGAAGTGGAATTGCTGGGTTATATGGTAATTCTATGTTTAATTTTTTGAGGTACCACCAAGAAACTCCACATAGTTGCACCATTTTACATTCCCACTGGCAGTGCATAAGGGCTCCCATTTCTCCACATCCTCACCAATGCTTGTTATTTTCTGGTTTTTGGTAATAGCCCTCCAAGTTGATGTGAGGTATTGCCCTTTTCTCTTCAACCTAGAACGGACTCACAGGTCAGGAGGGAAGGCAGAGGAGACAGAATCATTTCCAAATCAGCAAGAGAGGCAACATATTGAAAATCATTAGGGATTATGCTAAGTGAAATAAGTCAAGCAGAGAAAGACAATTATCACCTGGTTTCACTCATATGTGGAACATAAGGAATAGCACCAAGGACCATAGGGGAAGGGAGGGAAATCTGAATGTAAGAAATCAGAGAGGGAGACAAACCATGAGAGACTCTGGACTCTGGGAAACAAACTGAGGGTTACAGAAGGGGGGGGAGTAGGGGATGGGGTAACTGGGTGATGGGTGTTGTGATGAGCACTGGATGTTATACGCAATCATTAAACACTACATCAAAATCTAATGATGTACTCTATGTCGGCTAACTGAACATAATAAAAAAAGAGTATGTTTATCATGATGAGCACTGAGTAATGTGTAGATTTGTTGAATCATTATGTTGTACAACTGAAACTGGAATTTAATAAATAAAACAAATTTTTAAATAGAAAAAAAAGAAAGAAAATGGTGTTGTCAAGAACTGTGGTGTTTGGGATTCGGATTGGAGCCACCGCCTATGTATGACATGCTATGGGTGACCTTGGGCCAATGGCTTAATTGTTCCTAGCTTCCATTTCCTCATCTACGAGATTGGGATAATAATAGTGACAGCCTCAAGGAGTTATCAAGTGATTAAAGGAAATAATTAATGTGCACACTCTTTGGCCACCTATCATGAGCCAAGCCATAGTAGTGAATGAGACAGATGGGGTCCCTTAGCTTCATGGATTGCAGAAAATATGCACTCTGGTTTAGCTCCTTTGGGTTTTAATGAGCATACACGCCATGAAGTGGAAAGAGTGCATTCAATGTCTCCTTTATGTACACCTTGATTAATGTCAGGTTAAGCCCTGATAGAATGTCCACACCCAGCTGTAGGTAACAGAAGTTCCCCTATGCCCTCTGCCGTCTGAGCCTGGAACCGGCAGGAACCACAAAGGACTCAAAATAATATACCTGCGCGGAATGGAAATACCAGCATCTGCAGATATTTGTATCAAAAATAAAGACATGCTGGCAACATTAGTATCTTTCAAATAGGAATATCATATTTTTAAATAATATTTTTTATTATATTATGTTAGTCACCATACAGTACATCCCAAGTTTTTGATGTAAAGTTCCATGATTCATTGCTTGCGTATAACACCCAGTGCACCATACAATATGTGCCCTCCTTAATACCCATCACCAGCCTATCCCATTCCCCCATCCCCTCCCCTCTGAAGCCCTCAGTTTGTTTCCCAGAGTCCATAGTCTCTCGTGGTTCATTCCCCCTTCTGTTTACCCCCCTTCTTCTTCCCTTTCTTCTCCTACCGATCTTCCTACTTCTTATGTTCCATAAATGAGTGAATATCATATTTTACACACACAAAAGATCATAAAATGTTATCATTACAAATTTATTTTTTATATTTTATTTTTTGTTACTGATTTTATTTTATTTTTTTTATGAAGTTCAGTCCGCTAACATATAGTACATTGTTAGTTTTTGATGTAATGTTTAATGATTCATCACTGTGTATAACACCCAGTGCTCATCACCACACATGCCCTCCTTAATACCCATCACCCAGTTACCCCATTCCCCCACCCTCTCCCTTCTGTACACCTCAGTTTGACTCTGATGAGTCCAGAGTCTCTCATGGTTTGTCTCCCTCTCTGATTTCTTACCATTCAGATTTCCCTCCCTTCCCCTACGGTCCTTGGTGCTATTACTTTTATTCCACATATGAGTGAAACCATATGATAATTGCCTTATCTGCTTGACTTATTTTAGCCCAATACCCTCCCGTTCCATCCATGTGATGCAAATGGTAGGTATTCATCCTTTCTTATGGCTGAGTAATATTCCATTGTATATATGAACCACATATTCTTTATCTATTCATCTGTTGAAGGGCATCTTAGCTCCTTCCACAGTTTGGCTGTTGTGGACATTGCTGCTATGAACATTGGGGTGCACTTGTCCCTTTTTTTCACTACATCTGTATCTTTGGGGTAAATACCCAGTAGTGCAATTTCTGAGTCCGTAGGGTAGCTCTATTTTTAATGTCTTGGGGAACCTCCATATTGTTTTCCAGAGTGGCTGTACCAGCTTGCATTTCCACCAACAGTGTAAGAGGGTTTCCCTTTCTCCACATCCTTGACAACATTTGTTGTTCCCTCTCTTGTTAATTTTAGCCATTCTGACTGGTGTGAGGTGGTATCTCATTGTGGTTTTGATTTGTATCTTCTTCCATTCTGTTGGTTGTCTTTTGGTTTTGTCGACTGTTTCCTTTGCTGTGCAGAAGCCTTTTATCTTGATGAATCCCAATAGTTCATTTTTTGTCTTTGTTTCCCTTGCTTTTGGAGACATGTCTAGCCAGAAATTTCTGCAGCTCAGGTCAGATGTTGCCTCCTGTGTTCTCCCCTAGGATTTTGATGGATTCCTGTCTCACATTAAGGTCTTTCATCCATTTTGAGTCAATTTTTGTATATGGTGTAAGAGAATGATCCAGTTTCATTCTTCTGCATGTGGTGTCCAATTTTCCCCACACCATTTGTTGAAGATACTGTCCTTTTTCTATTGGATATTCTTTCCTGCTTTGTCGAAGATTAGTTGACCATAGAGTTGAGCACTTTAACAATATTTGTTCCTCCAATCCATAAGCATGGAATGTTTTTCCATTTCTTTGCCTTCCTAAATTTCTTTCATGAGTGTTCTATAGTTTTCAGAGTACAGATCCTTTGCCTCTTTTGTTACATTTATTCCTAGGTATCCTATGGTTTTTGGTGTAATTGTACATGGGATCAATTCCTTAATTTGCTTTCTTCTGTCTCATTGTTAGTGTATAGATATGCAACTGAGTTCTCTGCATTGATTTTATATTCTTCCATGTTGCTGAATTCCTGTATGAGCTCTAGCAATTTTGGGCTGGAGTCTTTTGGGTTTTCCACATAGGGAATCAGGTCATCTGCAAAGAGTGAGAGTCTGACTTCTTCTTTGCCAATTTGGATGCATTTTATTTCTTTTTGTTGTGTGATTGCTGATGCGAGGACTTCTAGTATTATGTTGAATAACAGTGGTGAGAGTGGGCATCCCTGTCATGTTCCTGACCTTAGGGGAAAAGCTTTGTTTTTCCTATTGAGAATGATATTCACTATGGGCTTTTCATAGATGGCTTTTATGATATTGAGGTATGTTCCCACTATCCCTACACTGTGAAATGTTTCAATCAAGAAAGGATGCTATATTTTGTCAAATGCTTTTTCTGCATCTATTGAGAGGGTCATATGGTTCTTGTCCTTTATTTTATTAATGTGATGTATCACGTTGGTTGAAACACCCTTGCATCCTAGGAATAAATACCACTTGGTTGTGGTGAATAATCCTTTTAATGTACCTTTGGTTCCTATTGGCTAGTATTTTGGTGAGAATTTTGGCAACGATGTTTATCAGAGATATTGGTCTGTAATTCTCCTTTTTGATGGGGTCTTTGTCTGGTTTTGGGATCAAGGTAATGCTGGCCTCATAGAACGAGTTTGGAAGTTTTCCATCCATTTCTATTTTTTGAAACAGCTTCAGAAGAATAGGTGTTCTTCTTTAAATGATTGGTAGAATTCCACTGGGAAGCCATCTAGTCCTGGACTCTTGTTTGTTGGGAGATTCTTGATTACTGTTTCATTTCCTTGCTGGTTATGGGTCTGTTCAGGTTTTCTATTTCTCCCTGTTTCAGTTTTGGTTGTTTATATGTCTCTAGGAATACATCCATTTTTTCCAGATTGCCTAATTTGTTGGCATATAGTTGCTCACACTATGTTCTTATAATTGTTTGTATTTTTTTGGTATTGGTTGTGATCTCTCCTCTTTTATTCATGATTTTATTTATTTGGGTCCTTTCTTTTTTCTTTTTGATAAGTCTGCCACGGGTTTATCTATCTTTTTTTTTAATAATAATTTTTTATTATGTTATGTTAGTCACCATACAGTATATCCTTAGTTTTTGGTGTAGTGTTCCATGATTTGTTATTTGTGTATAACACCCAGTGCACCATGCAATATGTGCCCTCCTTAATACCCATCACTGGCTTCAGAGGGGAGGGAGGTGGGAGACAGGAGTTTATCTATCTTATTAATTCTTTCAACGAACTATCTCCTGGTTTTACTGTTCTGTTCTACTGTTCTTTGGTTTCTATTTCATTGATTTCTACTCTAATCTTTATTATTTCTCTTCTCCTGATGGGTTTAGGCTTTATTTGCTGTTCTT
This sequence comes from Ursus americanus, assembly GCF_024610735.1. Classification (NCBI taxonomy): domain Eukaryota; kingdom Metazoa; phylum Chordata; class Mammalia; order Carnivora; family Ursidae; genus Ursus; species Ursus americanus. The sequence continues at coordinate 55,105,998 of NC_142140.1, forward strand.
TCTCCAGGTCCTTTAGGTGTAAGGTTAGGTTGTATATTTGAGACCTTTCTTGTTTCTTGAGAAAGACTTGTATTGCTATATACTTCCCTCTTAGTACTGCCTTTACTGCATCCCAAAGGTTTTGAACAGTTGTATTTTCATTTTCATTTATTTCCATTAATTTTAAAAATTCTTCTCTAATTTCCTGGTTGACTCATTCATTCTTTAGCAGGATGCTCTTTAGCCTCCAACTCTTTGAGTTCTTTCCAAATTTCCTCTTGTGATTGAGTTCCAGTTTCAAAGCACTATGATCTGAAAATATGCAGGGACTAATCTCAATCTTTTTGTACTGGTTGAGACCTGGTTTGTGGCCCAGTATGTGATCTATTCTGGAGAATGTTCCATGCGCACTTGTGAAGAATGTATATTCTGTTGCTTTAGGATGGAATGCTCTGAATATACCTGTGAAGTGCATCTGTCCAGTGTATCATTCAAAGCCCTTGTTTCCTTGTTGATCTTCTGTTTAGATGATCTGTCCGATGCAGTGAGTGGGGTGTTAAAGTCCCCTACTATTGTATTATTATCAGTGTGTTTATTTAATTTCATTATTAATTGGTTTATATAATTGGCTACTCCCATGTTAGGGGCATAAATATTTACAATTGTTAGATCTTCTTGGATAGACCCTTTAATTATAATATAGTGTCCTTCCTCATCTCTCATCACGTCTTCGGTTTAAAATCTAATCTGTCTGATATAAGGATTGACATCCCAGTTTTCTTTTGATATCCATTAGCATGATACATGGTTTTCCACCCCTCACTTTCAATCTGGAGGTATCTTTGGGTCTAAAATGAGTCTCCTACAGTCAGTATATCAATGGGTCTTGATTTTTTTAATCTAATCTGATACCCTATGTCTTCTGATTAGAGCATTTAGCCCATTTACATTCAGACTAACTATTGAAAGATATGAATTTAGTGACATTGTATTACCTGTACAGTCACTGTTTCTGTATATTGTCTCTGTTCCTTTCTGGTCTATGTTACTTTTGGGATATCTGTTCACTTAAATGATCCATTTCAATATTTCTAGTAGAGCTGGTTTAGAGATCACAAATTCTTTTAGTTTCTGTTTGTCCTGGAAACTTTTTTTTTTTTAATGATTTTTTATTATATTATGTTAGCCACCATACAGTACATCCCCGGTTTCCGATGTAAGGCTCGATGATTCATTAGTTGTGTATAACACCCAGTGCACCATGCAATACGTGCCCTCCTTACTACCCATCACCAGTCTATCCCATTCCCCCACTCCCCTCCCCTCTGAAGTCCTCAGTTTGTTTCTCATAGTCCATAGTCTCTCATGTTTCATTCCCCCTTCTGATTACCCCCCCTTTCTTTATCCCTTTCTTCCCCTACCGATCATCCTAGTTCTTATGTTCCATAGATGAGAGAAATCATATGATAGTTGTCTTTCTCTGCTTGACTTATTTCACTTAGCATTATCTCCTCCAGTGCCGTCCATGTTGCAGCAAATGTTGAGAACTCATTCTTTCTGATAGCTGAGTAATATTCCATTGTATATATGGACCACAACTTCTTAATCCAGTCATCTGTTGGAGGGCATCTTGGCTCCTTCCACGATTTAGCTATTGTGGACATTGCTGCTATGAACATTGGGGTGCATATAGCCCTTCTCTTCACTACGTCTGTATCTTTGGGGTAAATACCCAGTAGTGCAATGGCTGGATTGTAGGGTAGCTCAATTTTTAACTTTTTAAGCGACCTCCACACTGTTTTCCAGAGTGGCTGTACCAACTTGCATTCCCACCAACAGTGTAGGAGGGATCCCCTTTCTCCACATCCTCTCCAACATTGTTGTTTCTTGCCTTGTCTATTTTTGCCATTCTAACTGGTGTAAGGTGGTATCTCAGTGTGGTTTTGATTTGAATTTCCTTGATGGCTAATGATTTTGAACATTTTTTCATGTGTCTGTTAGCCATTTGTATGTCTTCATTGGAAAAGTGTCTGTTCATATCTTCTGCCCATTTTTTGATTTGTTTATTTGTTTCTCGTGTATTGAGTTTGAGAAGTTCTTTGTAGATCTTGGATACCAGTCCTTTATCTGTAGTGTCATTTGCAAATATCTTCTCCCATTCCGTGGGCTGCCTCTTAGTTTTTCTGACTGTTTCCTTGGCTGTGCAGAAACTTTTAATCTTGATGAAGTCCCATAAATTCATTTTATCTTTTGTTTCTCTTGCCTTTGGGGATGTGTCATGAAAAAGGTTGCTTTGGCTGATGTCGTAGAGGTTGTTGCCTATGTTCTCCTCTAGAATTTTGATGGATTCCTGTCTCACATCGAGGTCTTTCATCCATTTGGAGTTTATTTTTGTGTATGGTGTGAGATAGTGGTCAAGTTTCATTCTCTTGCATGTAGCTGTCCAATTTTCCCAGCACCATTTATTGAAGAGACTGTCTTTTTCCCACCGGATGTTTTTGTCCTGGAAACTTTTTATCTCTCCTTTATTTTGAATGACATCCTAGCTGGATAAAGTATTCTTGGCTACATATTATTCTCATTTAGCACACCCAAACTTATTTTTTTAAAAAAGAGGAAGTTAGGATATCTTTACCTCTATATAAATTGGGGTATATGTGCATATATATGTATATGTGTATATAGATATATGTTATATATGTATAATACATAAACATATATAGGGATATATAACTTATAATATGTATTTTATATAATGTATATGTATATATTATATATAATTTATAGACATAAGATTTCTAGATATGGAAACAGAGACTCAATGAGATAAAGATACTAACCCAAGGCCACACTTCCAACAAAGGACAAATTGTTCTTTTAAACCCAGGTCAGTCAACTAGGTCTGGCTCTTAACAGTACAGTGAGTACTTCTCAACCCAGAGAGCACATTAGAATCATTTGGGGAGATTTAAAATTACTGATGCTCAGGCCTCATCTCCAACTGGGACTTCTATCGCTATATTTTTACTGTTCCATATGATTCTAATGAGCATCAAGGCCAGGAACGACTTTACTGAGCAATGTGGAGAGATTAAGATGGCACTCCATGACCCTCACCCTAGTCTCCTAGAATCCAGGCCTTGGTGAAGTCCTTCCCATTAAGTGTGGGCTGGCCTGGCAACTAGCTTCTAAGCAATAGAATATGGCAAAGGTGATGAGCTGCTGTGTTTGTGATTATGTTGCATAAGGTAGTAACACCCATTTTGCTAACAGACACTTTCTTGCTGACTTTGATCAAACATGCTGCTCTACAGAGTGGCAAAGAACCGAGGGTGGCTTCCAACTTCCAGCCAGCAAGAAACCAAAGCCCTCAGTCAAATACCCCAAAAGGAACTGAATCCTGCCAACAACCATGTGAGCTTGGAAACAAATTCTCCCTGTTCAAGCCTACAGATGAGACTCCAGCCCCAGCCAACACTTTGATTGCAGTCTTGGGAGACACCCCCAAGCAGAGTCCTCAGCTAAGCCGTGCCCTGACTCCTGACCCATGGAAACTATGAATTATAGATGTGCTGTTCATGATCACTTGTTGTGCAACAATTACTAATACACTGACCTCGAGAGGATTTTTCTGAATCTCCAGGATTATAGATGTTGTATACTTTCTTCTCCTTGCTGATCTGTATTTCCTTGAATGCTTATAAGAAATAGATATCTCCAATCCAAAATTAAAGCCACACTTTTCTCTGTCATTATAGTACCTAATGAAATTGGTACATTATAGTACCTAATGAAATTGTACCAAACTTTTGACTGTGGGTCCATGTAGAAAAAAAATCAGGGGCACCTGGGTGGCGCAGTCGTTAAGCATCTGCCTTCGGCTCAGGGCATGATCCCGGTGTTCTAGGATCAAGCCCCACATCAGGCTTCTCTGCTAGGAGCCTGCTTCTTCCTCTCCCACCCCCCCCCCAGCTTGTGTTCCCTATCTCGCCGGCTGTCTCTCTCTGTCAAATAAATAAATAAATAAAATCTTAAAAAAAAAATCAAATCCGTGAAATCCAAAATTTTACAAAGCAGTGCACACTGACAGTTTGTGTACTGGCTGAGAGAAGAATGTGCACTCAGACCTGGGTGGAGAGTCTGATTCTTGACTCTTACACCACGCATGAAGCCAGGAACTCATGCACTTTTTCTGGGCATCAGCCTCCTTATCATAAAATAGAGGTAATTACATCTGCACATCAGCACTAGTAGGAGCATTTTGTGAGATGATATTGCAAACTCGCTACAACAGACGCAACACACAAGGGAGCTGTGCTTACCAGTGTTGTGATTTCTTACCCATAAAAGGCCCTTCCACCTTCTGTGTTATTTTCCTATTTCTGGATGCAGCTACAAGGACAGCCTTCTCCACAGTCTGCAGGTAGATTGTCACTAGCCCTGCTTTCTCTTTGTGCTTTCCAGTGGGTAATTGGGAAGTGAGGTTTGTGAGAAAACGGTAAGAGTCTCCAATTTCCTGTTAGAAACAAAGCTTGTTAGGTGAATGGTAGGCTTTGCAAGGTCAAAGTCCTTTAATCAAACAAATTTGGGCTTGTGTTTTGGCCAAATAAATTTATCAATAGCCCTGAGTCTTTGACCCAGCACTGTAAAAGCAAAAGCATGCTGGTTTAATACTTATTCCATAATAAAACTGTTTTCCTTCATGTAGACTTTTGTGGTGCATTTTTATTTTTATTTTGCCATGTGATAACTTCAAAATTAAATTTGACAAGAATCACAAAAAAGGAGGTATTTACTCTCATTGACAGAGGTTTGAGGGAACTTAAAGCTTTTTTGGGACCATCCCACACCCCTCTATGCACAGACTACAAAGGACCCGTGTGAAATGAGATTCTCCTGAATTGGCAAACTCTGGTTGAGCCCAGTTCTGAGAATCTTCACATGCCTCATATCATAAGAAGGGAAGTCTCAGTAGACTCAGTTCCTTAACATGTCTTTCAATACCTTCCAGTATTATCGTTGTTTTTGGTTTTGATTTAGTTAAGTATCCATCTACATTGGTCAAAGATTCCAATGTTGTAGTTATGTAGATGAGTAAGTAATGACACCTCATATATGGCATGATGGCTCTAGTTAAGAATACCATATAATATGCTGTACATTTGCTAAGAAATTTCAGGTACTCTCACCACACACACACACACACACACAGGTAAATGTGAAGAAACATATGTTAATTAGCTTGACTGTAGTAATCATTTCATTATGTATATGTATATCAAAATATCATGATGTACTCCCTGGATATATAAAATTCTTACTAACAGACATTTTAAAAACCTCATAGAGATGAGATTTTTAGAGCAGTTTTAAGGCAGTGAAACTATTCTGTTTGATAATATAACAGTGGATACACATCATTATACAAAAGTCACAGAATGGACAGCATCAAGAGTGATGCCTAATGTCAGCTATGGCCTTTGGGTGACATTGACAAGGCATTGTAGGTTCACAAAAGTACCATCTGGTGCCAGATAGCAGGGGAAGCCGTGCATGTGTAGGGGTGGGGATATATGGGAACTCTGTTTCTGCTCAGCATTGTTGTTAACTTTAAACTGCTCTAGAAAACAAAGCCTACTAAAAGGGGGCTGGCAATAGAGACAGCATCCACCTGCACCTGGAGCCAAAGGAAAGGAGCTCAGACCTGCAGGGACAGAGCAGTGTTTCCCTCTCCACAGCTGCGGGACAGCTTTGCAAAACGGGCGCAGATCTGTCTGCTGTTGTCCTGAGGACTCTTCAAATTTAACTATGAGAAAAGAAGAAAAGGAGGATTTGTTATTTTTCCTTTTAATCAGCTCAGGCTGGCTGTCTAGTGGTTTTTATAGATGAGCCCCAAACACATACTTAATTTTTTCCCTAAATTTTAAAATTTAAATTCATTTAATTTGCATATATTATTGGTTTCAGAGGTAAAGTTCAGTGATTCATCAGTCTTATATAATACCCAGTGTTCATTACATCACGGGCCCTCCTTAATGCCTGTCACCCAGTTACCCCATATCCCCCACCCCTCTCCCCTCCAGCAGCCCTCAGTTTGTTTCTCATGATTAAGAGTCTCTTATGGTTTGTCTCCCTCTCTGATTTCATCTTCTTTTATTTTTTCCTCTCTTTTCCTATGATCCCCTGTTTTGCCAAACACATACTTTAAAACTGGTCACCAAAACACAGCTTTGGCACCAACTAGCCATGTGACCTTGAAAAAGTCAGTTAAATCTCTCTGGGCCTCAGGGTCCTTAATTAAAAGCAAAGGAGTTCAGAATATATGATCTTTACGTTTTCTTTAGGCACTAAAAGTCTTTGATTAATTATATTGAGGGACCAACTATGCACACTGGCCAATCCAGCCAAGAATATGTCTTGCCAGCCCTTTCTGGCTTGCCAGGTCTCTGTGGACAGGTCTGACGTTATTCTGATGTTCCTCCCTGCATACTTAGGAAATCTCTCCCCACTAGATTTTCAGGATGTCTTCCTCAGTTCTAGGAAGACATATTTTTTTTTTCTTTAACAATTTCATTGAGATATAATTCATCCATAGGACTCATCCATCTAAAGTATATAATTCAGCCGTGGACCCAGGCTGCCCACCCCCATCACCACCACTGCTGCCTCCCCGGACCCAGTACCACTCATGGTTTTAGAAGCCCAAAGGGCAGAGACAAGTGGTGCCCTGACTTGACCACTGAGAGGGTCTCTGGTGATGGTTTTCAGGGGTGCTTACAGAAAGAGACACTGTGTTTTCTGGAGGGTTCAGAGAAGAGCAGATTGTGATTTCTCTGCCCTCGGGCAGAGGTCCGGGTATGGACATTTTCCTTTGCTCTGACCCTCCGAAAAGGCCAAAAAGCCACCAGAGTACAAAAGCCCCAAAACCCGGTTTCCATGGAGCCCCTGATAGAGGGCTGGGCAACTCCAGCCAAGCAGGGTTACCTGAAAAATGGTGCGGCAGGCCCCTCCCCCAGAAGACAAGCTGGAAGAACAAGAGGAAGATGACCCTAGGGTCCCCATAAAACCATAAAAACCCCAACACCAGGAGAAAATAATATATTGAGCTCCAGGTGTTGCCTGACAGCTTGTGTATTTCTCAGATACAACTTTTTTTTCCCTTTTTATTCTTTCTCATGTTCCTTCGGTTTATTTTTTTTACCTTTTCCTCATTTCAACTAGATGTTTAATATAACATATTTCATAGTAGCTTTTTAACTTGTACTTTTTCACACACACACACATACACACACACACACATATATGTATATATATATTAATAGATATAAGCTTCAATGTAGTCATTTTTTCCCTATTCAATAATACCTTTATATGTTTACCAGTTGTGTTTTCCCTGTAACTCTGGCAAGTAGTGTCCTCTAACAAAGAGAACAAAATACACCCAGGAAGTACTGAAACACCCTATCTTGCCCACATTAAGAAATTATAGCCCCCTCCCTTCACCTCCACCTTTTAAAAAATTTTTAATCTTTAATTAAAAAATTTTTTTTTTATTTCATGAATTTTATTCTTGAGTTTCATTTTGGCTTTTTTTTTCCAGTGGTGGCTTCTGACCACTCCAATTTTCCCAGGGTGCATCTTGTCTGGATTGTGGTTGATATTTTGGACTCTGTACATTCCCTCAACCACCCCTCAACAGAATGACTAGGAGGAGGAACTCCCAACAAAGAAAAGAAGAAGAGACAATGGCCTCTCCCACAGACCTAATGGATATGGATATAAGCAAGATATCAGGGATAGACTTCAGGGTAGCAGTTATGAAGTCAATAGCTAGGTTTGAGAAAACCATTAGCGGCAACATAGAATCTCTAAAGGCAGAAATGAGAGCCAATCAAGCTGAACTTAAAAATGTTATGAATGAGATGCAGTCTAAACTGGATACTCTAACAACTAGAGTAAATGAGGCAGAAGAAAGAATCAGTGATCTAGAAGATAAACTGATAGGAAGGAACAGGAGGAGGCCTAGGACAAACATTTTAAAATCCACGAGAGATTAGAGAGATTAACAATGCCATGAAATGTTCCAGTGTCAGAATTATTGGGATCCCTGAGAGGGTGGGGAGAGAGGATTAGAAGGTAATTTCAGCAAATCGTAGCTGAGAACTTCCCTAATCTGGGGAATGAAACAAGCATTCATGTCCAAGAGGCAGAGAGGACCCCTCCCAAGATCAAGGAGAACAGACCAATGCCTGGGCATGTAACAGTAAAACTCACAAATCCTAGAAGCGAGGAAGACATCCTGAGAACAGCGAGGGAGGAGAGATTTCCTACGTATGCAGGGAGGAATGTCAGAATAACATCAGACCTGTCTGCAGAGACCTGGCAAGCCAGAAAGGGCTGGAAAGACATATTCAGGGTACTAAATGAGAAAAACATGCAGCCAAGAATACTCTATCCAGCAAGGCTGTCATTCAGAACAGATGGAGAGATAAAGAGCTTCCATGACTGGCAGAAACTGAAAGAATATGTGATCACCAAGCCAGCCCTGCAAGAAACGCTAAGTGTGGTTCTATAAAAGAAGACCCCAAGAGTAATATAGACCAGAAATTTACAGAGACAATCCATAGAAACAGGGACTGTATAGACAATAGAATGGCAATAAATACATATCTTTCAGTAGTAATCTCAACGTGAACAGCCTAAATGCTCCCATGAAATGGCATAGGGTTGCAGATTGGATACAAAGACAGGACCCATCCATATGCTGTCTATAAGAGACTCATTTTTAACATAAAGACACCTCCAGACTGAAAGTGAGGGGATGCAGAACTATTTACCATGCCAGTGGACCTCAAAAGAAAGCTGGGGTAGCAAATCTTATATCAGACAAATTAGAATTTAAACCAAAGACTGTAATAAGAGAGCCAGAGGGACACTGTATCATTCTTAGAGGGTCTATCCTACAAGAAAATCTAACAATTATAAATATCTATGCCCCTAACATGAGAGCAGCCAACTACATAAGCTGGCTGTTAACCAAAATAAAGAATCAGATCGAAAATAATACATTAATAGTAGAAAATTTTAACACTCCACCCTTAGCATTGAACAGATCATCTAAACAGGAGATCAACAAAGAAACAAGAGCTTTGAATGACACATTGGGCCAGATGGACTTCGAAGATATATACAGAACATTCCACCCTATAACAACAGAATACTCATTCTTCTTGAATGCACACAGAACTTTCTCCAAAATAGATCACATACTGGGTCACAAATCAGGTCTCAGCCAATGCCAAAAGACTGAGATTATTCCCTGCATGTTATCAGACCACAATGCCTTGAAACTGGAACTCAATTACATGAAAAAATTTGGAAGGAATTCAAACACTTGGAAGTTAAAGAGCATCCTGCTAGAGAATGATTGGATCAACCAGGAAATTAAAGAAGAGCTTAAACAATTCATGGAAACTAATGAGAATGAAAGCACTTCAGTCCAAAACCTATGAGATATTGCAGATGTGGTCCTAAGAGGGAAATACACAGCCATCCAAGCTTCTCTCAGAAAATTATGGACTATGGGAAACAAAGTGAGGGTTTCAGGGTGGGGGGTGGGTGAATGGGTTAGCCCAGTGATGGGTATTAAGGAGGGCACATATTGCATGGAACACTGGGTGTTATATGCAAATAATGAATCATGGAACACTACATCAAAAATTAATGATGTACTGTATGGTGACTAACATAACATAATAAAAGAAAAAGAAAAGAAAAGAAAATTAGAAAAATCCCAAATGCACAAGCTAATCTTATACTTAAAGGAGAAGGAGAAAAAATAGCAAATAAAACCTAAACCAGGCAGGAGAAGAGAAATAATAGAGATTAGAGCAGAGATAAATGAAATAGAAACCAGAAAAAGAGTAGAACAGATCAATGAAACTAGGAGCTGGTTCTTTGAAAGAATTAATAAGATTTTTTTTCAAAAACAGCTTTATTGAGATATAGTTCACATTCCATACAATTCACCCATTGAATTGTACAATTCAATGGTTTTTAGTATAATCACAGATATGTGTGATCATAACCACAGTCAATTTTAGAATAATTAATAAGATTGATAAACCTCTGGCCAAACTTATCCAAAAGAAAAGAGAAAGGACCCAAATTAATAAAAATCATGAATGAAAGGGGAGAGATCATGACTAACACCAAGGAAAATAGAAAAAGTTATTAGAAATTATTACCAGCAACTATATGCCAACAAATTAAGCAACCTGGAAGAAATGGATGCTTTCCTGGAAACTTACAAATTACCAACACTGAAACAGGAAGAAATAGATAATCGGAATAGATCAATACCCAGTAACAAAATTGAAGCAGTAATCAAAACCTCCCAAAAAACAAAAGTCTAGGGCCTGATTGCTTCCCAGGGGAATTCTACTAAATTTAAAGAAGAAATAATAACTATTCTCCTGGAGATGTTTCAAAAAATAGAAACAGAAGGAAAACTTCCAAACTTGTTCTATGAGGCCAGCATTCCTCTGATCCCAAAACCAGGCAAAAACCACATCAAAAAGGAGAATCACAGACCAATATCCCTGATGAACATGGATGGCAAAACACTCAACAAGATCCTAGCTAATAGGATCCAACAGAACATTAAAAGGATTATTCACCACACCAACTGGGATTTATTCCTGGGATGCAAGGGTGGTTCAACTTTTGCAAATCAATCAATGTGATAGAGCACATTAACAAAAGAAAAGACAAGAACCATATGATCCCCTCAATTGATGCAGAAAAAAGCATTTGAAAAAATACAACATCCATTCCTGATTAAAACTCTTCAAAGTATAGGGATAGAAGGAACGTTCCTCAGTATCATAAAAACCATCTATGAAAAAGCCCACGTTGAATATCATTCTCAATGGGGAAAAGCTGAAAGCCTTTCCCTTAAGGTCAGGAACACGACAGGGTGCCCACTCTTACTACTATACTTCAACATAGTACTAGAACTCCTAGCCTCAGCAATCACACAACAAAAAGAAATAAAAGGCATTCAAATTGGCAAAGAAGAAGTCAAACTCTCTCTGTTCACAGATCACATGATACTTTATGTGGAAAACCCAAAGACTCCACCCCCAAATTAGTAGAACTCATACAGCAATTCAGTAATGTGGCAGAATATAAAATCAATGCACAGAAAACAATTGGTTTTCTATACACTAACAATATAACTGTAGAAAGAAAAAAATAAGGAATTGATTCCATTCACAAAAGCAACAAAAACTATAAGATACCTAGGAATAAGCCTAACCAAAGAGGTAAAGGATCTGTACTCTAGAAACTACAGAACACTTATGAAAGAAATTGAGGAAGAAACAAAAAGATGGAACAACGTTCCATGCTCATTGATTGGAAGAACAAACATTGTTACAATGTCTATCCTTCCCAGAGCAATTTACACTTTAAATGTCATCCCTATTAAAATACCATTGGCATTTTTCAAGGAGCTGGAACAAACAATCCTAAAATTTGTATGTAACCAGAAAAGACCCTGAATTGCCAAGGGAATGATGAAAAAGAAAAACAAAGCTGGGAGCATCATATCGGCTGACTTTAAGCTATATTACAAAGCTGTGAACACCAAAACAGCATGGTATTGGCACAAAAACAGACACATAGAGCAATGGAACAGAATAGAGAGCCCAGAAATGGACCCTCAACTCTGTGGTCAACTAATCTTTGGCAAATCAGGAAAAAATATCCAGTGGGAATAAAGACAGTCTCTTCGATAAGTGGTGCTGGGAAAATCGGACAGCTACATATAGAAGAATAAAACTGGGCCATTCCCTTACACCATACACAAAGATAAACCATGAGAGACTATGGACTCTGGGAAACAAACTGAGGGCGTCAGAGGGGAGGGGGGTGGGGTAGTGGGATAGGCTGGTGATGGGTATTAAGGAGGGCACATATTGCATGGTGCACTGGGTGTTATACGCAAGTAATGAATCATGGAACTTTACATAAAAAACTAGGGATGTACCATATGGTGACTAACATAATATAATAAAAATATTATTAAAAAAAAGATAAACTCAAAATGGACGAAAGGCTTCAATGTGAGACAGGAATCCATCAAAATCCTAGAGAAGAACATAGGCAGTAAACTCTTCGACATCATCCACAGTAAGTTCTTTCAAGACACATCTCCAAAGGCAAGGGAAACAAAAGCAAAAATGAACTTTTGGGACTTCATCAACATAAAAAGCTTCTGCACAGCAAAGGAAACAGTCAACAAAACTAAGAGGCAGCCCACGGAATGGGAGAAAATATTTGCAAATGACATTACAGATAAAGGGCTGATATCCAAGATCATAAAGAACTTCTCAAACTCAACACTCAAAAAACAAATAACCCAGTCAAGAAATGGGCAGAAGAGATGTCTTCTCCAAAGAAGACATACAAATGGCCAACAGACACATGAAAAAAGTGCTCAACATCATTAGTCAACAGGGAAATACAAATCAAGACCACAATGAGGTGCCACCGTACACCAGTTAGAATGGCAAAAATTAACAAAACAGAAAACAACAAACATTGGAGAGGATATGGAGAAAGGGGAACCCTCTTACATTGTTGGTGGGAATGCAAGCTGGTACAGCCACTCCGGAAAATAGTATGGTGGTTCCTCAAGTTGTTAAAAATAGAGCTACCCTCTGACCCAGCAAATGCACTACTGGGTATTTACCCCAAAGATACAGATATAGTGAAAAGAAGGGGCATGTTCTTAGCAGCAATGTCCACAATAGCCAAACTGTGGAAGAAGCTGAGATGCCCTTCAACAGATGAATGGATAAAGAAGATGTGGTTCATATATACAATGGACTATTACTCAGCCATCAGAAAGGATGATTACCCGCCATTTGCATCGACATAGATGGAACTGGAGGGATTATGCTAAGTGAAGTAAGTCAAGCAGAGAAAGACAATTATCATATGGTTTCACTCATATGTGGAATATAAGTAATAGCACCGAGGACCATAGGGGAAGGGAGGGAAATCTGAAGGGGTGAGAAATCAGAGAGGGAGATGAACCATGAGAGACTATGGACCCCGGGAAATAAACTGAGGGTCTCAGAGGGAGGGGGAGGGGGGAGGCGGTAACAGGGTGATGGGTATTAAGGAGGGCACGTGTTTGGATGTAACTAATGAATCATTGAACGCTACATCAAAAACTAATGACGTACTATACAGTGGCTAACTGAGCATAACAAAAAAAAATAAACCACATGATTATGTGCAAAAAAGAAAAAGAATACAAAAACACTAATTTGAAAGGATATAGGCACCCCTATGTTTATTGCAGCATTATTTCCAATAGCCAAGTTATGGAAGCAGCCCAAGTGTACATTGACAAATGAATAGGTAAAGAAGATGTGGTGTGTGTATATATATATAAACCTATATATAGGTATATACATATGTATATGTAAATATATGTAGATATACATATATACGTATGCATATATATGCATACACACACACACACACACATATATATTCAGCCATAAAAAGAATGAAATCTTACCATTTGGAATGACATGGATGGAGCTAAAGAGTATAATACTGAGCAAAATAAGTCAGTCAGAGAAAGACAAATGCCATATAATTTCACTCATATGGAATTTAAGAAACGAAACAAACAAAGGGGGAAAATTAGAGACGAACCAAGAAACAAACTTAAATATAGAGAACAGACTGATGGTTACCAGGGGGAAGGATGGGGAAAATGGGGGATGGGGATTGAGTGCATTTGTTGTGATGAGCACTGAGTACTATATAGAATTGGTGAATCACTATATTATGCGCCTGAAACTAATATAACACTGTATGTTAACTATACTGAAGTTAGAATAAAAAACATAATAAAAATAAAAAAATTAAAAAAATAACTGTATAATTCAATGGCTTTTAGCGTAGTTACAGATTTGTACAACCATCACCACAATCAATTTTAGAGCATTTTCAACACCCTCCCCTAAAATCTGCATTCCTGAGCAATCACCCCCAGTCTCCCCATCCACCCACCCCCTAGTCCCCTGGCAACCACTAGTCTACTTTCTGTGTCTCGGGACTTGCCTATCTGGACACGTCATGTACATGGAATCACACTCTCTGTGACCTTTTGTGTCTGGCTTCTTTCATTGAGCATCTTGTGTTCAATGTCCATCCACGATTGTAGCATGTGTCAATGCTTCATTCCTTTTTATGGCTGAGGAATAGCGCAGTGTATGGATGGATCACATTTCTTATGAGTTCATGGGCATGTTAGTCATTTCCACTTTCTGGCTCTTGTGAATAATTTCACTGTGAACACTGGTGTACAAATCTTTGTGTTGATATATATTTTCAATTTTCTTGGGTATATACCTAGCAGTGGAATTGCTGAGAATATGATAATTCTATGTTTAACTGTTTGAGGAGCTGCTGGGCTCTTTTTTTATTCATAATAATATTTTATTATATTATGTTATTCACCATATGGTACATCCCTGGTTTTTTATGTAAAGTTCGATGATTCATTGGTTGTGTATAACACGGGCTCTTTACCAAAGCAGCTCCATGGCTTTCCTTTCCCGTCAGCACCAAAGAGTTTTCTGCTTACTCTGCATCCTCACACCTTGATGACAGTCTTGTTAGATACCCTGCATTAACATATGCAGCAAAGCACTCCCTGGATTCCTAACCCATAGGACTTTGGAGACAATAAATGTTGTTCAAGTCACTAAGTTCTGGGGTCACTTGTTACATGGCAATATATATTGAATACACCTGCACATTATGGTGAGGTACCCCTCCCTAGATCACCCCTCTCTATTCTGAGGATAGTCTCCTGAACACTTGTGAAAGCAGAGTGCAAACCCATGAAGTGGTGAACCCAACCTGATTCTGACAGTTCTGGAAAGCTGGATCACTATTGTCGATGTTAGAGCAGGTCACATGGTTGATTTCTAGGACAGAAAAGAGATAAGGTGGGTTAACAACATAGGTTCATCACAGGAAAGAAGGTGCCATGTCTACTTTATTTATTTATTTTTTATGTTAAATACAATTTAATCTTTCTTTGATAAATCACAAAGTTCTTTGGTATATGCAGAATCATCATGGTGTACTTAAGAAATATAGAAAAAATGATTTTGTAAATTTTTAATACATGTATGTTCATTTTATATGAAATAATTGTATATTTAATTAGAAAAAAATGAAAAAGGTCAAGGGTAAATTTTTAGGAAAAACATTACAAGTACATGAATGGCAGACATAATCAATTGATAGCTTCTTATATGTCTTTTTGTTTTGAATATGTGTTTGTATATAAAGTAAAGACCATTCTCCTGAGGTACAAATTCTGATAGGTCATCAACTTTTTTTTTTTTTATTCTTATTTATTTATTTATTTATTTAAATATTCTATTTCTTTTTTTATAATATTTTTTTATCATGTTATGTTAGTCACCATTCAGTATATCCTTAGTTTTTGATGTAATGTTCCATGATTCATTATTTGCGTATAACACCCAGTGCACCATGCAATATGTGCCCTCCTTAATACCCATCACCGGCCTATCCCAATCCCCCAACCCCCTCCCCTCTGAAGCCCTCAGTTTGTTTCCCAGAGTCCACAGTCTCTCATAGTTCATTCCCCCTTCTGTTTACCCCCCTTCATTCTTCCCATCCTTCTCCTACCAATCTCCCTGCTATTTCTTATGTTCCATAAATGAGTGAAACCATATGATAATTGTCTTTCTCTGCTTGACTTATTTCACTTAGCATAATCTCCTCCAGTCCTGTCCATGTTGCTGCAAATGTTGGGTAATCGTTCTTTCTGATGGCTGAGTAATATTCCATTGTATATATGGACCACATCTTCTTAATCCAGTCATCTAGAGAAGGGCATCTTGGCTCCTTTCACAATTTAGCTATTGTGGACAATGCTGCTATGAACATTGGGGTGCAATGGCCCTTCTCTTCACTACATCTGTATCTTTGGGGTAAATACCCAGTAGTGCAATTGCTGGATCATAGGGTAGCTCAATTTTTAACTTTTTAAGGGACCTCCACACTGTTTTCCAGAGTGGCTGTACCAACTTGCATTTCCACCAACAGTGTAAGAGAGATCCCCTTTCTCCACATCCTCTCCAACATTTGTTGTTTCCCGCCTTGTCAATTTTTGCCATTCTAACTGGCATAAGGTGGTATCTCAGTGTGGTTTTGATTTGAATTTCCCTGATGGCTAATGATTTTGAACATTTTTTCATGTGTCTGTTAGCCATTTGTATGTCTTCATTGGAAAAGTGTCTGTTCATATCTTCTGCCCATCTTTTGATTTGATTATTTGTTTCTCGTGTATTGAGTTTGAGAAGTTCTTTGTAGATCTTGGATACCAGTCTTTTATCTGTAGTGTCATTTGCAAATATCTTCTCCCATTCTGTGGGCTGCTTCTTAGTTTTTTTGACTGTTTCCTTGGCTGTGCAGAAGCTTTTTATCTTGATGAAGTCTCATAAGTTCATTTTTTCTTTTGTTTCTCTTGCCTTTGGAGATGTGTCATGAAAAAAGTTGCTGTGGCCGATGTCAAAGAGGTTATAGCCTATGTTTTCCTCTATGATTTTGATGGATTCCTGTTACATTGCGGTCTTTCATCCATTTGGAGTTCATGAGAGACTCTTAACTATTAGAAACTAACTGAGGATTGCTGGAGGGGAGGAGAGTGGGGGGATGGGGTACTGGGTGATGGGCATTAAGGCAGGCACATGATGTGATGAGCACTGGGTGTTATATGTAACTGATGAATTGTTGAACTCAACATCTGAAACTAATGGTGTACTATATGTTGGCTTATGGAATTCAAATAAAATAAAATATAGGTTTCATTGTATAATTTCTGTTTTACAAATGGTGTTATGGGTATGCACGTGTTAGCATTAGGAGATTGTAGGCATGGTCATCCATATGTGAGAATCCCATGAAAACATCCACGTGCCGTGCCAAGGTTGTAAAAGCCCCTGAACATGCCTCAATCAAGAACGAAATCATAAACTCAGACCATGGTAAGTTTACAAGCTAACTGGAATTTCCCCCCGAGAATGCCTGAGAAATTACTGACTCACAACAAAACGTTGGGTGGTTTTAGTCCCCGCTCACGGTAATGTACGATTCTAGCGTAATGTGACTTTGTCACTGGTTCTTCGATGTGGGGGTGGGGCAAGGCCGCCCTGTGCACTGTGGGAGGTTGAGCAGCAGCACTAACTTCTCCCAGTAGATGCCAGTAGCACCCCCAGTTATGACCATCAAAACTGTCTCCAGACACAGCCATGTGTCCCCTAGGGGACAGAACCACCCCCAGGTAACAGAGGGCAGGGCCCAGGCTTTGCCTTGGGAAGAACTGAGTTTGTGTTTTGATTCTGCTGTGTACTCTCTGAGTGACTTTGAGCAAATTTCTTAACCTCTTTGAGCCTTAGTTTCCTCACCAGTAAAATGAGAATCATGATAATCATGTCTATTTCATGGCTGCTATGAGCTTTGGATGAATTAATGCATACAAAGTATTTAATACATTTCTGGGCACACAGTAATAAACAATCAGTAAATGGTAGCTATTTTTTCTACAGTGGACTCGTACGGTGGACTGGTTTGGCATAAGTGATCAGCAGACAGAGCAAGAAGTGAGTGTGAATAGTACTGGTGAATCCAGCCCACTGTTGAGATGGCCCCAGGGTGAGCCAGGATGGGAGGCCAGCCACAGCTGGACGGTCAGCCCTCCTGGGTTCTGTCTTGCCTTGCACTGTGTGATTGTCTAGCCCAGGGTTCTCAGCCTCACTGAGAATAGGATTTTTCATTCAAAAGAGCTAGTTAAGAATGCACATGTAACTCCCCTTTCTTCACTTAACCCCTGTGGGCAAAAAAGAACAAATAAGAACTGTTAAAATAAAAACAAATGCAGAATAGTCCCTGAAATCCTGAAGAGTGCCATCAACAGACCAGAAAGTTCTAAGGAATTTCTGTAAGATATGGTGCAAATGAGCCTGAGTGCTAAGAGAAACCAGAATGGGAAGAACTCTGAAAACCACAGGCACCAGACGTCTCCTACCGACCTACACGGGAAGCTTGTCAATGGAGAACTGCACAGGGATCCACACTCCAAGTCAGCAGTAGCTGAAAGTAGGAGTGGCCAACTGGGGACGCCACTTCCAACTCGACATTTCATGTCACCAAACTGTACCACCTGCCATGTGGATAAAGCAGATAAAGGTAGCTGCTTTAATGAAGCAGAGGGTTTGTTTCAGGGTGCTGATGCCAAAAGCAAGTAGCACATAGCCTGGTGAAACTGACTCTCACCCAGGACATCTCTAATTCCAGAGTCAGAGGGGCCTATGATCTGCTTACCCCTTCCCTAGTCCATAACCTAAAAGAAACCTACCTGCCTGGTATTCTGTTCCTATCTGGTTTTTGTACATGGATCAGTGGTCATCCTTTTCTATCACTGAAAGTCCACAATGCCAAGAAAACCTGCACCAGGCAATGTATTAAGTAGCCTTAATAAGTATGGAGGCACAGCCATGGACCCCATGACATTGAAGAAATGTTTTAAGCCAGCCTGAAGGAAAAGCAAGACAGGAAGCAGTGACAGCAAAGTGTACTGGACCCAGTTTATGGCCAACATCACTTTTGCTCACTCACATCTCCCAACTCCCCTGAGACACCTCAGGTGCCTTGTCTCCTAATAGCACAGACTGACTTGACCTCCCCCAGCTGAGGTTCCTCTAGTGTGGTGGGCATCATAGCAGCTCCAACACCCAGATCTGAACTCATCATCCACATGGAGGCTCTGGGATCTCCCACCTGGACTCAGATGAACTCATCTGCTGTGGGATGCAGTGTCTGCTTTCCCCAGACAGGCAAATCAACCCAGAAGTCAGGGAAAGTCCAATGAGGCAAAGCTTGCCCAAGGGGAGAGACAACATGAGAAGGAGCTGGCCTCTCTCTTTTTCTCCCTCTCTCCTCCTGCCAAGGGACTGTCCCAAAACAGTTATAAGTGGCCTTTCTGGAAAGTCTTGCATGGCCACACCACCATCTGCATTGTCTTACAAGGCAGTGTCCAGCACAGGAATACACGATCTCGAATTTGCTCTCCCTCCTTCCCTGCTTCACATCTTCTTCTTCCCTCACTGTTGCTACCCGGGATTGCACACACAACCACTACTGAAAGCCTGAATACATGTTGTGCCTTGGGTTCTGTTTTCTAGGAAAATCTGGCCTAAGGTACACAGTTAATACAGGAAAGAGGAGAGAACTTAAAATCCTCAGAAAGGATCTCCAGAAAGATTCAAGAAGTCATTTTTTAAAATAATATAAGAATAGGCTTTCTTCAAGCCATTCTGTACCTTAAACTTATATAGAACTATATGTCAATTATATCTCCCTATGACTGGGGGCAATTTTTTTTATTATTTTTGTATTATTTATTTCAGTTCTTACAGCAATGCACATTATTGTTTCATCCTCCTCAGGAATGCATCATAAATGAATATTATTAATAGTTTTATTTGCATTTAAGAGTTTCCGACTACCCCCAAATTTTATTACATTTCTTTGTCACTTCAAACTCTTATTCTTTGCAATATTGTTTCAGACTTCTAAAAATACCTTTAAATATCCAAACCTCTACTTCTCCTTTTATGTTTACCTCATGGAGAAAAATTAAAGATATTAGCACATCTGTTACCCAACCATCTTTTTCACAACTGCATGGCCATTCTTTTTAGATTGGTTTCATTGGTGGAGATATGCCTCCTGTAGCTAAAGCAAGGTATTCACCTATGCTTTAAATTCTCTGACTTTTTCTTGAACATTTTATATTAATTATCCTTTCTTTCTTTTCTACATCTTTCTTTCTTTCTTTCTTTCTTTCTTTCTTTCTTTCTTTCTTTCTTTCTTTCTTTCTTTCTCTTCTCTCTCTCTTTCTTTCTTTCTTTCTTTCTTTCTTTCTTTCTTTCTTTCTTTCTTTCTTTCTTTTTGATGTAAAGTTCGATGATTCATTAGTTGTGTATAACACCCAGTGGGCAAATTTTTAAAAACAAAAAATAAAGCAACCTTTCTCTCCCTAGTATTTTAGGGAAGATTTTAATTAAGGCAAGATATTTGTTTTTTAATTATTATCAAACATTTCAGATTTTAATATAACTATATTAATTATTATATTATCTACAATATATTAGAATATATTATTACTATATTTTATTATTAGTAAATTACATATACTATATTATTTATTGTTATTAGGATTCATGTTGTGGGGAGCAATATAATATAGGAACAGTCTGTTACCATGCCAATAAGTATTTCAATCTTTTGTCTGAGACACAGAAAGAGTTATAACAGTGAATTTGATTAATACCTATATAAGTTATGACTCTATATGTTGATTTGAAAAGATGAGTAGGAGTCATACCAAATAAATAATATTGTCCAGCTACAGAGAAGTTTAAGCTTAGATATTTTAATATTTTCCTTTTTTTTAAACATTTTGCTTATATATATCATATGTTGATAAATGTGCTGTATCTAACCATGGTTTTTGCCTTTGACAAAACTCTTCATCTCAATAAATATCTTACATCAAGTAAAAGAAAGAAGAAGCTGCTATGGAAATGGTACAATGAAAGAACAATAACCAAAAAAGTTTCTGAGAAATTAAAGCTGTGGTCTATTGCATGGAGCACTGGGTGTTATAAGCAAATAATGAATCATGGAACACTACATCAAAAACTAAGGATGTAGGGGCGCCTGGGTGGCACAGCGGTTAGGCGTCTGCCTTCAGCTCAGGGCGTGATCCTGGCGTTATGGGATCGAGCCCCACATCAGGCTCCTCTGCTATGAGCCTGCTTCTTCCTCTCCCACTCCCCCTGCTTGTGTTCCCTCTCTCGCTGGCTGTCTCTATCTCTGTCAAATAAATAAATAAAATCTTAAAAAAAAAAAAACTAAGGATGTACTGTATGTCGACTAACATATCATAATAAAAAATTATTTAAAAAAATAAAGCTGTAGTTTCTGAAATTTCAATGACAATGCTCGATAACAGAATGGACATGCAAAAGGCCAAATTATTAGTCAGGAAAAGTAAGTCGAGGAACTCTTCTAGGATTTAGAGGGAAAGGTAAAGAGGAAGGAAATATCCAGGATGGCCAGTACCCATCCAAAAGGTGTTTCGTCGGGATGACCAGGAGTAATGCAATCCAATCAACTACTTCCCTGCAGTGAAGAGGAAC
Source organism: Ursus americanus (assembly GCF_024610735.1). NCBI lineage: Eukaryota > Metazoa > Chordata > Mammalia > Carnivora > Ursidae > Ursus > Ursus americanus. The sequence continues at coordinate 55,127,312 of NC_142140.1, forward strand.
AATTTTTAGATCAACGGAAGCTAGAACATGCCAAGCAAGAACACTGAATGAAGATACTCCCAAGCAGAGATTTTGTAAGGGAGAAGAGAATAAAATCTCAATATAGATATTAGATATGTGTATATGTATCTACATAAGAAAAAATATAAAAATATACTAAAAATAAAATGAGATGTCCTAGCTCCAAGGAAAAAGAGGAGATCCTACAAACTACCAGAAAGAGGGGGAAAAGTTAGTATAAAGAAAACAAGAATCAAACTGAGAATGCTATATATTAAAAATAAGGAAGAGATACCTATGAACTTCTGAGAGAAAACTATTGTAAATCAAGAGTTCACCTTCCATCTCATTCTGAATTCCCAAATGGAAAGAGCTGGAGTTTTTTTTAAAATGTCACAGTACATCAAAAACTAATGATGTACTATCTGGTGACTAACATAACATAGCATAAATAATAATAATAATAATAATAATAATAATAATAATAATAATAAATGTCACAATTGAGAGTCAGGTCCAAGAAGTCTATTGTCACAAAGAGGAACCACCAGCCATCTGAGGCTATGGCTAGTCTGAACTGAAATGTATGTAAGCATAAAATACATACTGGAAATCAAAGACAATATGAAAAAAGAGCATATAAATGGTATCATTAATGTTTTTTTGTATTGATTACAGCTTGAAATGAAATACTCTGCATATGTTGAGTTAAAGTATATTATTAAGATTAATTTCCTGTGTTTCCTTTTTAAATGTAGCTATTAGAAAATTTGAAATTACTTGTGTGGTTCCCATGAGTGGTTTCTGTCAGATTTCTATTAGAAAGTATTCCACTAGAAAACATATTGAGATAAACTCAGCAAAACAAATCACTTTCCTTTTCAAATAAATATGACTATTTCCTACTGTAAGTATTGGGGAATTTGGGGAGATAGCAAGTTTTCTCATTACTTAGACCAAGGTTGCAAACTGTGGCCTGGACTGGCCCACTGCCTGTCTTTGTAAATAAAGTTTTATTGGTACACAGCCACATCCATTCATTTATGTCTATGGCTGCAGTTATGTTATAAAGACGGGGTTGAATAGTTGCAACAGAGACCATATGGCCCGCAAACCCTGAAATATTTACTAGATAGCCCTCTACAGAAAAAGCTTGCTAACTTCCAACTTAAAAGAGACTTCCATGTCATGGGGAGTTGGTATGTGGTTAAATAAGTAAAGTGCCCAGCGTGACACTGGATGCACAGAAGGAGTTATTTTTTAAACTGGGTATTTCATTAATTTTGGGATTGACACCTTTAAACGAACACATATTCCTCTGAGCTGAGTTCCCTGATCTGCAGAAGGTATGATGATTACTTCTATTTTAGAGGTTATACACTTGAAACTGAGGATTCGGGCGCCTGGGTGGCACAGCTGTTAAGCATCTGCCTTCAGCTCAGGGCGTGATCCCAGCGTTCTGGGATCGAGTCCCACATCAGGCTCCTCCGCTAGGAGCCTGCTTCTTCCTCTCCCACTCCCCCTGCTTGTGTTCCCTCTCTCGCTGTCTGTCTCTATCTCTGTCGAATAAATAAATAAATAAAATCTTAAAAAAAAAAAAAGAAACTGAGGATTCAAGCAATTTCCCCAAAGTTGCACAGCTACTTAATTAGAGTTGAGATGGAACGCAAGTCAGTTTCACCTGGATCTCAAACTCTTACCCATCTCTCACATGAATGACGCTACAGAGTAAAGAGACATGACCTTCAAGCAGGACACCGAAGGTCCTCCCCTCTGAGAAGCCTATGGCCAGCTGCTCTTCCAACATATGCATACTCTTGCCGTAATGCCACCTTTACTACAAGCCCAGAATCACCTTTGTATGTGACTTTTGGATCTGTGAGTGCCTCTTTTCCTATGGTCGAGGTATATTCATGGTAAGCACAGCGGTATATTCCGTTGTTGGATTCACAGGGAACATGAGGAGGGCAGGGATGGTCTGCACATGGATCTGTAGAAGAGAGAGAAGAAGGCAGCTCTGTGGGTTCTCTATATCATTCAATATTTAATCAATCTAACCCCACTTGAAGTCCTGTCTCTTAAAATGTCCACAAATGACTTCACTCAGTAGTGAGCTAAAATAAAAGATTCTTCTAGGACTGTTCCTAGATACACTTTAAAAGTTTCTTGAGTTAGTTAATAAGCTGGTTAAATCAGTGGAATTCTGTTACTGACATATTAGACAAACAACTTACCATCTCTGCCATCTCCTACCTCCAATTTCATGCACGAAGAAAGACAGGATAGCATATGTGCCCTTTTCCTGCCCCACAGCATAACCAGACCTAATTATGGGGAAATCTCGAACTCAATTGAGGCACATGCTCTGATATAACTGTCTCACCTCAACAAAAATGTCAACGTCATGCAAGAAAAAGAAAGGCTAAAAGTAACTGCTCGAGACTAAGGGAGATTTATATAACTAAATATAAAGCCTACATGATGGAAAAATGAATCCTAAATTTGAAAAAAATGTATTACTGCATTAATTGAAAATTTTTTGACAAGGGGCTTCAATTAAATAATAGAACTGTATTAAGGACACATTTCCTAAACTGACCCTGTGTTATGTAAGAGCATGTCCATGCTCTTAGTAGATAAATGCTAAGGGATTTAGAGGCGTGATATCCGCAATTTATTTTCCAATGGATAGCGAAAAATAAATATATATAGATATGTAGATAAATAATTATTTATTACCATTGTATAATCTCAATGTGACACATAACTAAGTTGAAGATATATCTATATTGTATATAGATACGTTAACTATAAAAGTGAAACTGCCAGTTATTTTACTGGCAAAAATGGGTTTATTCAGAATGAAAGAGAATTGCAACCTGGGACACACAAGGTAGCACATAAGACAGCAGCAAGACCTCGGTCCACTGAACAAGGGAGGAGACTGCTGTTTCAGAGAGGAAAGAGGAAGTTGGGCAGGGCTATTCTACGCAAAAAGTCCACTGGAGTAAACTGGGAGTTTGAAGTATAGTGGATTCTCATTGGCTGTGCTGTGACTCTCTCTCGTTGGCTGGGCTGTGGTTGCCTCTTGTTGGTTAGTCTGTTGGGAGGGCGAGGGAGGGAAGCAGGGCAGAGGAGACTTTCTTCCTCCTTTTGGCTGAGTGAAGTAGTATTGAGTTGCAAGGTCCATCTCTTCCTGTTGGGTTTGCAATTGAGCACAAGTGGCAGGGCAGGAGAGCTCCCTCTGCTGAACCTCCAGATCCCATGTTAGTGAGGTTTCCTTTCACTGGTTTTCACTGATAGCTACATATAATTATTTTTGCTAATAGATATTTGTGTGTTTAGATAGGTAGCTAGGAAACCAGAAGGAAATGGAACAGTATGTTAGCAGTTGATGAATCCAGGTGAAGAGTATAGGGTGATCATTTTTAGCATTATAATATTTCTCTAGATTTAAATGTCCAAAATAAAAAGTCAACTAAAGAAAACCATCATGCCATGTTTTATTAGGAGACGTTATCCTGTCTGAATTCCACATTCTTCCTGTTTTGGCTCCTACCAATAAGTGTTTGCAGCTCAAACTAAAGTGATGATGTTTCAGTCTTAATACACTGTGATTGCTTGTCCCTTCCCACTAACCTTTGCACTGTGGGGGAATGAAGTACTCTTATTGCTGTACCACTTACTTAGCTGGGACCTCACTTGATTTCTGAAAACTCTCCAAGCCTCCATGTCCTCATCTTTAAAATGAGAATGGAACCTGCCCCATACCTAATGGGTCAGTTGCATCGATTTTCTTAATTAGTCTGTGATTATTCGAGAGCATGTCCTTGTTCTTAGAAAATGCATACTGAAGTATTAAGGAGTGCAAGAGTATGATGTCTGCAGCTTCTTCTCAAGTAGTTTAGAAAAAAAAATTATGTGTGTGTATTATACATACATATACATAATGCATGTATGAAATTATTATACTATATATTGTACATGCATATACAAATGTATGTATGTCCTATGTGTATGTATTATATACACAAATGTCTATATGTGTTTATATAAATACATAATATTTATTATATATAATATATATTATAATACTTATATGATAAAGCAAACTGTTAACAATTGGTGAAACGGGGGAGGGAGGGAAGAGCTGAAAGCATTCTTCCAATTTTTCTGTAAGTTTGAAACTATGTAAAATGAAAAGTTACCAAGAAAGAAGGAAGGAGGGTAGGGAGGTAGAGAAGGACGGTAGAAATGGGCCGATATAAGACTTTTTTAGTGTTTGTCTGGACTAAGAGAAGGAAGACCCCATTTGGGTAGTTGAGTGTGGTTCACCTAGAAAGGATGGGAGAAATCTTCTCAAACCCTCATATGACACTTGCTATGTGCCAGGACTGTTTCGGTCCTTCCTAGAACATAATACCAACTTCAGAGCAAATCCATGAGAAGGGTACTATAATCATCTCCATTTTATAGATTAGGAAATGAGGCACAGAAAGATTAACTTGCCTAAGGTCACACAGCTAGCAAGTGATCAAGCCAGGATCCACACCCAGGCAGTCTGGCTCTAGAAACTATGATCTGAAGGAATGGTCATTTCTACCTTCAGGCATCCTGAGAAGAAACTGATTTTGTCCAAAGAAATAAGGTGTACTTTGCAACCTTCACTTTTCATCCTAGGATGAGAGAAAAGGTTCTGGAGATGGAGGCAAGCTCGGCTGTCAAGCAGTAGCATCTGGGACACTCTGCTTTTGCAGGTGGCAGCAACAGCTGACGGGGTGATAGTTTCCAATCCCTCCAGCTGGGAAAAAGTATGCCCAGCCCAACTAGTGAGTGGTAAGACCTTTTTAATTGTGGCTTCTATAAAATAGTAAAGTATATGTATTTTGTTTGCATTCTGTTTCGATTGGACAGCACTGGTCCAGTTGAAAAGCATGGGGACCTTACCTAAATGATAGGGTAAGGAGGAAGACAATTGGACTTGCAGGATTTTGGGAAAGAGGAAGAGAACAAGGATGCTTCTGGGAGTCTGATGGGAGCAATGGAAAGATACCAGAAAAAAGCAGGGTTGTATTAGAGAGGCATGGTGGACCTTTTGAAAGTATCAGGCAAAATGGAAAACTGCTTTCTCATTCCACCTTTGTATGAATCTGGACATAAGCTTCCATATGAACATAAGAAGTAGGAAGATCAGTAGGAGAAGAAAGGGAAGAAGAAAGGGAGGTAAACAGAAGGGGGAATGAACCATGAGAGACTATGGACTCTGGGAAACAAACTGAGGGCTTCAGAGGGGAAGGGGGTGGGGGAATGGGATAGGCTGGTGATGGGTATTAAGGAGGGTACATATTGCATGGTGCACTGGGTGTTATACGCAACTAATGAATCATGGAACTTTACATCAAAAACTAGGGATGTACTGTATGGTGACTAACATAATATAATAAAAAAATTATTATAAAAAATACATCACCATATGAACACAGTACAAAAGTCATCAAATTATAGCGAATAGACCACACAAAATTGTCAGTATTTGACCACTCTGGACCTACAAAAATGGCAATCAATGTAGCTCATTCTAATTAACCAGGAGTTGCAGAGCTCTTAGAAATGATGCCAGACTGGGGGCACCTGGGTGGCTCAATCAGTTAAGCATCTGCCTTTGGCTTGGTCATGATCTCAGGATCTTGGGATCGAGCACCGCATTGGGTTCCCTGCTCAGCAGGGAGTCTGCTTCTCCCTCTCCCTTTGTCCCTTCCCCTGTTGATGCTCTCTCTCTCTCTCTCTCTCTGCCTCTCTCTCAAAAAAAAAAAGAGAAGAAAAGAAAAGAAAAGAAATGATGCCAGATTTTGCAGTTGTCTATTGAGGCCATGGGGGAAAGACCACATCCTGACGGACTGTTCCCTATTGCGCTGGGCACTCCCATCCAAATATACTGGGCAGTGATTTAAAAAGACCTTGCTTTTGGTTTCAAGTGCCAACATACCATAGCCTGATGAATCGTGTGTCCTCACGACAAAGACCAAGCAAGAAAGCCCTGAGAAAAATAAAAGGAAGGAATTAACATTTCAGGAATCTTCCTTAAATACTTCAGTGGGTTTCTGAATACTCCTGGCCACCCACCTGTTTCTTTCAGGGACAGTATTTGATTAACAACATAGAACTTAACTGTCTTGACTACAAAGAAGGGCGGCATGTTAAATATAAGTAAATTTATCATTACCATAGACCCCACTCATACCAGGCAGAATAGTTGGTTCATTTAAAATTTTATAAAATTGAGCAACATAATAGCAAACATAATAAAATGGTCTCTTCTTCAGGAGCTGAAGAAGGTTTAAGTTGGTGTGGCTGGAACCTGATTTGAAAAGACCAAAACAAAATAAATTTTTATTACTCATACATACTGGAAGGAAAAAGTGTGGAGAGACATAGACCAGGATGTGAAGAGTGGTCATTTCTAGGTAGTTTTCAATTTTGCTCATCTGCATTTTCTAAATTTTCCTAGAGTAAACATGGGTTACTTACATAGTGACTTAAGAAGTACTACTGTCTCTTCAGAGAATATAAAATGATACTGGAGAATAGAAGCTGTGAGAGTATTCAGCTTTAGAGAAAAATATCATATGCATCACCACCACCACTAGCCCCATCAATACAGAAATATTGCCTTTTTGGTGACACTCATAAATTTTAATCAGTGTGAGCACCTGATTATTTTGAAGGCAAAATTCTGTTCTTTAAGGAAAGAGTTCGATTGTCCTAGCAGTTAAAGCCCCACCTTATCTTTTTTTGTATGTGTCATTCTGGTTGTTGTGATGAAACCGTTAGACCCAGACAGTGTTCCTCTTTCCCAAGTCTGCCAACCCAACTGCTGAGGAAGGTCATCGAAAAGACGCGACCGCCGATTGACCCATGAGCTGGACCCAGGCATTCAGAACTCCTTCACCCAATCCCCTGTCCTTACAAAGCAGGTTCTCCTTGCCTTTCCTTCTACCAGAGGCTGCTCCAAGGACATCACCTTGAGATAGTGATGTGGTGTATGCATGACTGAACCCAGTTAAGGCCCCCCTCTCTGTATATGTAGACTCAGAAGATTTGGTGGATAGGTGTGGGGATCCATTTGTCTTGCTGTTGCCCAAAACAAACCCCATATGTAAGTTCCCTTTACTTATTAAACCTGCCACCTCCCAACCTGGACTGGCCTGTCTCCTTCTTCAGTCTCTCTCTGCCCGGGAGTAATAGGGTCTGTTTCAGATGACACCTGGGAACTTCCCGAAATGGAGGGTTGTGAACTACTATCAACTCCACGGTCAGCAGCTCCCTCCCCTACAGCCCAGTCAGTAGGGGCCACCTCAATGTTCCTGAAGGTAGCTGGACCCAGGTGGTCAGTGATGGGTGTGGTTCCTGCAGAGCTAGAGTGCCTTCCTTCAATGGAACTGGAACAGATTGACCACTCTGTAACTCTGGCTTAGATTTTACCAGGGGGAAGAGGAAAGAGGAGAAGAAATAATAGGAGAGTAGAGGGGAAGGTGGAACATGTGGACTATCAGGAAGGGTGAGTCTCCGTGGAGGCTGAAGAAGCAATGTGTCCTCTCCTGATTCTGAGACTGTGGATTCCCAATTTCAACCTTTCTGTGGAAGCTTGTCTCATACCCATCCAATTCAATGGTGGTTCTGAAGCTGACCTCACAAAAACAGACATTAAAATGGTGGTTACCAGGGGTGGGGCAGACAAAGGAGGACCTGGTGAGATGTTGTTTAAGGGCACTAACTTGGAACTAGTAGACAAGTAAGTCCTGAAGATCAAATGCATGGCATAGTGAGGATAGACAACAGCAACATAGTATAAACCTCAAGGCTGCTGACAGACTAGATCTCATTGGTTCCTGTGACAAACAAGAAATGGTGCTCATATGATGCCATGAGATGTTAGCAAAAGCTGTAGACATCATACTGCCATATATAAATGTACCACGTCAACATGGGGTACACCTCAACCTTACACAGTGCTATGTGCCAATTATGTCCCAATAAAGTTTTTAAAAATTAAATTAAAAAATATATATGCAGTGGAATGGTATTCAGCCTAAAAGGGAATGAAGTCTTGCCATTTGCAGTGGAATGGATGGAACTGGAGAGTATTGTATTAGGTGGAGTAAGTTGGTCAGAGAGGGACAAATATCATATGATTTCAGTCATATGTGGAGTTTGGGAAACAAAACAAATGAGCAAAGGGAAAAAGAGAGAGAGGCAAATGGGGAAACAGATTCTTTTTTTTTCTTTAAAGATTTTATTTATTTATTCGACAGAGAGAGAGACAGCCAGCAAGAGAAGAAACACAAGCAGGGGGAGTGGGAGAGGAAGAAGCAGGCTCATAGCGGAGGAGCCTGATGTGGGGCTCGATCCCAGAACACCGGGATCACGCCCTGAGCCGAAGGCAGATGCTTAACCGCTGTGCCACCCAGGTGCCCCAGGAAACAGACTCTTAATCACAGAGACACACTGCTGGTTACCAGAGGAGAGGTGGTGGGGGATGCAGGGAGGTGGGTGGTGGGGATTGAGGAGGGCACTTGTGGTGGGTGCCAGGTGTTGTATGGACTATTGAATCACTGTATTATGCACCTGGAACTAATATTGCAATTTCTGATGACTGGCTGGAATTTAAATAAAAACCTAAAATATACCCAAAAATGTAATAAATAAATAAATGAAAAAAAAAAAACAGTGATTTTGATTCCAAAACCTACAGCAGGGTGCGTGGACAGGGAAGCAGTATCACCAACAGTGATACCCAGTGTTGAGTAAGCATTAACCCCTGATAAGCACCTTCCAGGTGCGACCATCTCATGGATTCCCCTTGACATTCTCCAGAATAGAGCCTCTTCTCAGCCCTGTTTTACAGCACAGGAATGTGAGGGTCGTAGTGGTTCAGGAATCTGCCCAAGATAACACAATGGGGAAGCAACAAAGCCCAGCCTCTCACTAGGCTACACTGCCACTCGCTGTTTTCGTTAAGTGCTCCTTCTACCTTGGTTTGTGAGATCTCACCCCTTTTATTAACATTACATTTACTACAACGACAGTCCTGGGGACAAGAAGGTGTCCTGTTTTGTGCCAGAGAGGAGAGAACGTGCGTGGTAAGATTCCCTCACTGCCCATTTGGAATAGATTCTTTCAACAGGACATAAGGACATAAAGAAATCAATTCTCTTTAGACTCCCTGAAGAGCTTCCTGGACTGGCCCCAAACTCTCCCCAAATTCCAAATCCTCTGTCAACTTCAGATGTTCATATATACATGCTGACAAGTCCAGAGAAGGGAAATACTCCATACCGGAACTTAAGAAAAAAATCAACTACACCAATGGTCAAAAATTTCATGGAGATTTTGAGTTTGCTGCCAATGAATCTCCCCATGAAGTTTCCCCCTCCAATTTGGTGCATTTTTTTGGTTGTTGTTGTTTTAGCTCATACCGTTAATTTTTTTTTTTAATTCTCACACCTTCTTTCAGGTAGATTTCCTCATGCTCGGCATTATTGACATTTTAGCCTGGATAATTCCTCAATGAAGGGGATGGCTCATGCACTGGAGAGTGTGGGGTGGCACCCCAGGCCTCCACCCACTAAATGCCAGGCACACACTTGCCCCCAGTCACAACCACCAAAACTGTCTACAAACATTAGTAAGTGTTCCCTGTGGGGACACCAAACTGCCCCCATTTGAGAACCACTACTTTCAATGTTGTTTTTACTTCCAAGGACATTAGACAGTGTATCTAAAAGCAAATGAAAACCATTGAAATATTGGCTATATCTATGTGAACACACACTTAGAAATCTGGACTTGCCCCTCTCGGGAGATGCCCCTCAGACCAGCCCTTCACCAGCTCAACTGAATACTATAGCTGTTCCAGAACCAAAGAAAATAGGATGTTGAACACTCACCACACAGAAGAAAGTTTGTCCTCTTGGCCATAGCTCCTCTAGCTTCTAACTGATAACAGAGAAGGAACTGTAGAGTCTTATTTCCTATTTCTTAAGGAGTCTTGGGAGTCTCAAGAGGACCACAATCTGTTGGTGTAATTTCCATGGTCAAGTCAAAGTCTAATTAAAGGCAACATCATGAAGACAAATCTCTATAGGCCATTGATGTCCACATAATGCTCACTACAGAATTCTCTGGTCACTTAGTCACTTGTCAGACACAGAAATAAGGACCAAGGAAGTAGTACGTCGCTGACTTTGGGGCACTAATCAGCCAAACCAGCAACCACCCTGCCAATGATTCATGCTTGGCAATATTTTAAAACATACCTGCATTCCCGTGGGCACTGCAGCATTCTTTACATTAGACAAGATATGGAAACATCCTAAGTGCCTGTCAAAGCATGAATGGATAAAGAAGATATGCCAGAAATATATAGGCACATATATTATCCAGCCTGAAAGAAGAAGAACATGTCGTTTGCAACAACATGGATCAATCTGGAGGATGTGATACTAAGTGAAATAAGCCCAACACAGAAGGACACATATGGCATGATCTCACTTATATGTGGAATCTGAGAAAGCTGAGTACATAGCAGCAGAGGGTAGAATGGTGATTGCCAGGAGCTGGGGGCAGGGAGAAGTGGGGAGATCCTGGTCAAGGAATGTGAACATTCAGTCGTGTAAGATGAATGAATTCGGGGATCTGGCTTACGGCATGGGGATTAGAGCTAACAATATGGGCTTGTATACCTGAAATATGCTGACAGCGCATCTTCAGTGTTCTTGTCAAAAATAAGCAATGGTAACTATGGCAGGGATGGGTGTGTTAATCAGCTTGACTGTGGTGACTATTTCACAGTGTCTGCATCTATCAAAACATCACATTGTATACCTTCAATATATACAAATTTATTTGTCAATCATACCTTGTTGATCTCTAAAGCTTGTTGGGGGGAGAAAAATAAATTGAATCAAAACCACATAACTAGATGTTAAATATTAATGTGTGCAGCTCACTGTAAGTAAATGAAAGAATGAGTTAACATATAATAGTAAGATAGGAACATTTCAGGTCCACACTTCAGACTTTAAAGGATTTGATCTGTAAGATGGAGAAGTGCTTTTCTTCCCATTTTTTATGGTATTTCTGCCATGCAGAAATTACTTTGAAGTGGGTTTTCCTAGCCTCTCCCTTACCCTGACCCTGACCCTGACTGTTGCAAGCAGACATAGAAATACCAGCTGTCCCATTTCTCAGTTCCTTAGCCTCTAAGAGCTCACTTCTTAGAACTGCCGCCTGTCTGACATCATCTGCCTGCCAGCCCAGATCCCCATTAGAGACACCCTGCTGCCAGCCTCCACTTCTGGCTGGAGAATGGATGACTCTCCCAATGAGCTAAACAAAGTCAATGTCATACTTTGGGGTAGAGATTAAACTTCTCATCTATTTCCTAGATAGTAGATTTGGAGTTCACATCAATATTGAGGGAACACTGTGCTATTCCAAGAGGAGAAGCAAGAACCTAGAGATCTCACACATTGGGGCAGGAGGGGGGTGGGAATGTTGAGCCACTTGCCCAAACCCCACTTGCATCCCTCTGACCTTCAGCTCTAGCCATTAAACTCCATGCTATAGAATCACATAATTTTGCTCCTTTTTCCTACAACGTGGTTCGGTCTGTCCTCTTCACTCTGCAGACAGACTTTCTCTAGCTGGTGAACAGGGTCTTTAATGGTCATCCCAATGAGACCTCTGATGAAGACTCTCTCCTTGGACTCTGCTGGACTAGGCTCAACCTTGGCCTTTCCTCTCTATCCTTGTAGAATCCATTTTGAGCAAGAATCCTGCTAAATCAGTTTAGCAAAAATCCCCTATCCTTGGTTTCTGATCACCCTCCATATCTTCCCAGACTGGCTTGCCTTCAGTAAGAATTCCCCTTGTTCTGATGTTTCCTCTTGTTGACTTTACATCTTCTGACCCCCACCCTGATACTTCAATATAAATCTCCAGTTGTCACTGTTCTAATCAGAACTGAGTCCAGTCAACTCCCTGTCTCCGAGACCCTGTTGTACTGGTCCCTATACCCATTGCAATGTACCCCCTCTTGAATAAAACCCACGTTACTGTTCTCTAACAAGTATCCTTAAATGACCTTTTCTCTAGGAGTTCGAATAATATTTTTTCTTGAACAGCTGCCAGATCCATTCTGGTCCCTTAGTTCAAAGGCTTAAGAGAGAAAATCTGATGGGTTAGAGGACAAGTGAATGAATTGACCCTTCCTGGGTGACCACACTGTTGCAATCAGTGATGGCCAGTAGGGACAAAGTTATGTGGCACATGGGGTGCGCCTTCTACACCAAAGGCAAAGGTATCATGGAAGACAGCTGACACCCTGGCAATGCTGTCTTCTAATTCTAGGCATAGGCGAGCCTTCTGTCTTTTCTATTGAGTGTTTATCTGTGTGTACGCATAAATATAGCATAAATGTAAGGAGGTGTGGGGATGAGAAACAATGACCAAGACAGACAGTAGCAGATAATGTAAGAACTAAACCAGGAACAGGAAGGACCAATCAGCAAGTTCATCACAAAAGAAGAATATTTATTAAGCACTTACTATGTGCTGGATATTATTCTAAACACCAAGATTACGGTGATGAATAAAACAGACAAAAACCCCTGCCCACGTGGTATGGACACTCCAGTGAGAACACAAGAAGTAAACCAAATAATAAGTAAATGTCTGTGCAACAGTGCTGAGTACATCGAGGCTGATAAAGCAGGGAAAGGTGATAGAGATCGGGGACAGCTTCATTGCCAAGGTGGTGTGTGAAGAGAGCATAGTGTGTGAAGAGAGACTAATGTCATGCAGACATTAGGGATAAAGAGCACTCTGGGAGGGAACACAAGCTCCCTGCCACTCCTGAGGCAGGGGTGGGCCTGTTCTGGCATAGGAGGACCAGAAGAGCTGTTCAGCTGGAGACAGAAGTAGAAGGGAGCTAGAAGGAAAATAGTAGGAGGTGGACCCCCAGAAGTAAGGGTGAGGAAGTGCCTGATTTGTGGAGACACCCCAAGAGGACTCCGGATTGTGATTATAGGAATTAAGTTTCTGAATAGAGGAGGAACCTGATCTGACTTCCATACTTAAGTGAGTTAAGGTTATCCACCACCCCAATTTGCCTGGGTATGTCCCAGTTTTAGCACCAATGTTCCCCCATCTGGGGAAACTCTTTAGCCCTGGAAAATCAGGATGGTGGGTCCCACTGGCTGGATGTCATGTGGATGACAGACATCGAGCAGATGTGGAGGGACCAGTAAAGCAGCTACTGCATTAGTTCTCTCTTCACTCCTTGAATATTGACAAGATGCCAGGAGATTCTCCAGCTGTCTGTAAGGAGCAGTATCATTTTTTTATGAGATGGAAGGGATGGAGACTGTGTCTTTGATGACCTCATCGAGATGCTTCACCAGACCTCAACTCTTCTCACTGGGACTCCTTGTCATGTGAGTTCATGAAATGTCTTTATTGCTCGAGGCAGTGCTTCCCAAGAGCAAATGAACATTCACATCTACTGAGAGTCTTGTTACAACGCAGGTTTGCTTCAGTAGGTCTAGAGTGAAGGCTGCAATGTTGAATCTCTAACAAGTAGTCAGTGCTTTGCTGCTGGTTCAGAGACTTCACTTTGAGCAGGACAGTGCTTCTCAACCTCCTATAGAGTTTGTTAAGCCATGGATTCCTGAGCCCCCAAATGCAGGGATTTTGAGTCTGGTGGTGATTCCCAGATGTCATCTGAGGTTTGTGTTTTTAACAAACTCCCAGGCAATGCTGATGATGCAGATCCACAGATCCCAGGTTTCTAAAACTTTAGCTTGCATAGACTCTCCTGGAGATCTTGTTATAATGAAGAGCTTGATTCACTTGATCTGGCGTTGGGTCTAAGATTCTGCATTTGTGCCAAATTTCCACATGATTCTGATGCCACTATGCTAGTAATTACCGGGCCACATTTGGAGCAGCAAGACAGGTCAGTTAGGTTTCTATTATTTGCAACCAAAAGCATCCTTGACTGATGTGCTACCTATATGTGTTTTTGCAGGGAGAGGAGTCACTTTTTCAAAATCAGTCTCTCAAAGTGTTCTGTGCTGCAATTAAGAAAATCTTACGAACTCCCAGCTTGGAGACCCTTAGTTTTATTTCCTCTTCTCTGGGGCACTAACCCAAGCATGGGCTCTTCTAAGCAAAAGTGCATGTTGCATAGAAGCAGAAGTGGGTTTTGGTGAATGGCTTCTGCCTCAGTGGGGTGGGCAGTTCCCAGGAAAGAAAAGCTGGGCAGACAACAAAAGAGGCATTCCCCACATATATTACCACCTCTGAGTACAGAGTAGGCACCTAGCAACCACATTCTTGTTTCTGGTCGATTATTCATTTCCTGGAACAGCTGGTTGAACACAAAGGACTTCTTCAGCAGTTGCCTGTTCCCTATGAACTAATGCCTAGACTGGTAATTCTCAACGGGATCATTTCTATTCCCAGGTGGCAATGTCTGGAGACATTTTTGATTGCTGCAATGGGTGTGTGGGGTGGGGCGGTTACTGAGAGCTGGTAGAGGCCAGGGATGCTGCTCAACATCCCACAATGTGGAGGATATCCGCCTACAACCAAGAATTATCCAGCCCAAAATTCAACAGTGTGGGCCTTGAGAAGTAATGCTTTAAGTGGAGGCAAGGAACATTTCACTTATCACCTTTTAAATTTATCATTAAAACATTTATCATCCAGGGGCGCCTGGGTGGCACAGCGGTTAAGCGTCTGCCTTCGGCTCAGGGCATGATCCTGGCGTTATGGGATCGAGCCCCACATCAGGCTCCTCCGCTATGAGCCTGCTTCTTCCTCTCCCACTCCCCCTGCTTGTGTTCCCTCTCTCGCTGGCTGTCTCTATCTTTGTCGAATAAATAAATAAAATATTAAAAAAAAAACATTTATCATTCTGGCCTTCCAGAAGTTTATGATCCAAGCAGGCATGATTTATAAGCACACACATCATGTGTGCAACAGCCTACAAAATACAGGGTAAGTCAAGTCATATGGATGATAATAGAGCAAGTAGGGGAGATGGATTTCTGAGAACTAGAAGAAGAAAAGGCTCTTGAAGGACGTAGAAGCTAGTTCTTAAAGCAAAGGGGTGAGAGAGGCAGTAAAGAGAAAGACAGCATACTTTGTGTCGGGAGGGAGGAAAAATATTGAGTAGAGAGGTCCAAACACGCAGCACCTAGAACATTTGGCTGGTTTATCCTATTCTTGCAACTGGGACACGAAAACAGCAGAACACTTGTGGGGCTTAAGTGCAAGGATTTGTCAACTGCTTAGGAAGGTTGCATTTCCTGGAAGCTTTATTTGTGCAAATTTGAAATTGCACGATATAAAAATTCACACTGTAGGCACGCCTTTGACACTGTGTGAATCTCCCAAAATTTTAACCATTCAAAAGGAATGACAATATTTAAGGCCAGCAGGTGGAGTGAATCATACACTCTGGTTGCATCTCTGCCATGTAGAAGAGACATTTGAACTGATTAAGCAGTAAAGAGACACAGTCTTCGGTCTATCACCTAGAAACAGCACACAAAATCTCTTCAAATGAATCATGGAGACTCTTGGCTGCTATATTTTCGTTTTCTGATGTTATCATGTAAAATTGGTTTTAAAACACCATCTGATAAGAAAGTTACCTATACATTTATTAATTCTAATGCTGAAAAACAGTCCTAGAATCCAATTACTTTGAAAAAGAAATTAGAAATATTAAAACACACAAGGCCAAACAACTACTGTGATCTTCACACTGTTGGTTTGGGAGCATTTCCACAAAAACATATTCCAGATGACACTAAGAAAACAAAATTAACCCAATAAATGAGTAGGTTTGAAAGTCATCAAGCAAAGGAGATGGTGCTGGTCTCCTGAGCACAAGACCCTTCCTGTTGATAATGCGCTCCTGAGTGGGATGGTGGTGGAATTTTGCATCACAAGAATGCAATCCCCCTGTTTATATTAGTTCACATGGGAGTTATTGAATTCTGAAAATGTCGAGTTTGCAAAATTTTCAGGAGCACAAAATGCACAGAGAGAGAAACCTGCCGGGTGAATCTAGATGTTGGCTAATAAATCCCGGGCAAGGTAGGGATACCTGGAAGAAGAAAATCCCCTTATTTTCTTCATTATTAAAAATTATTCTTTGAGCATTTATTGGCATGTGATATACAATACTGGGTATGGGTCTCAGAGGTCTCCCCACGACCCTTTTCCATGGAGCTAGAAGCCAAAATAGAGAAAGGCCTCAGCTGCTTTCAGGAGGAAGATACAGATGGTGGCATTTGTCTGATCCACGTGTGACCACAGGGGGCTCTGTCCAGAAGCAGCTCAGTTTTCTGCTCTTAGCCAAAAGGCAGAGACAGGAGTCTGAGGCTGTGGTTGCACGGAAGCCGTGTCTCTTCTGCGAAAGACTTCTGATGATGTCCCTGGTTCCTCCTATTTGGGGGAGATAATATGTAGAACAAGCCGAAGAGAAATTAACACCTCAGGAAATGACAAGCCAGAATCTCTCTAAGGTCCAAAGCTCAGTAAAGAGATCCTAATCTCTGACTCTAGAGCCTTTCCTCCCCCCAACACCATCTATGATGGTCTTTTTATTTATCTGATCTTTTCACAAACATTTACAGGGTGTTTGTTTACTGTGTGCCAAGCAGCATTCGAAGTTCTTAACACATATGGCCTCGCTTTCTTCTCATGATGAGACAGATACTATCACCATCCTCATTGTACAGATGAAGTCCTGAGGCTCAGAGACACTAAGTGGTTAGAACAGGCTCATGCAGCCTGGAAGTGGTGGAGTCGGGACTTGAACTCAGGCATGTTGGCTCCTTTCAAACAGTGAGGGATCACTAAATGCTACAGAGGGTCAGTGAAGACTGTAAGGTTGAATATCCTTTTGTTGTTCATTTTTACATATTTAATTTTTCAGAGAGAGAGTGTGAGAGCAAGTTGTGGGAGGGGTACAGAGAGAGGGAGAGAGAGAATCTCAAGCAAATTCCATACACAGCACGGAGCCCAATGCAGGGCTCAATCTCACCACCCTGAGATCATGATCTGAGTTGAAACCAAGAGTGGGACGCTACACCAGCTGAGCCACGTAGACGTTGGTGTCCAAAGATAAGGGGATAGGATTACTGTTTGTGGCCTTCGATATAGCTGACTCTTGATAATTTGGTATTAATACAAGTAGTGTTGACATGGTTCAGAGTAGAGCAAAGTGCTTTCATGTACATTGTTTTGTTCCTCAGTCAATCAGACATTTCATTGATGAATGAATGGAGTCTCAGGGAGGCTCACATACTTGCCCAGCATCTACCAGCTGGAACCTGAAAGGATCAAGATTCAAACTCAAATCTGGTGAACCCCAGAGTCCATGCAATGGATTCCACTATGCAACACGTTTTTGGAGACCACATGTGTTGGGACAGTTCTTTGACACAGTTCAGGTTGACATATCCTTTGACTGCTGGCGGTTTCAGCCAAGGGGTGAACAAGTGGCATATACTGTTAGGACACAGTCAGCAGCCAGTAAACAGAATTGTCCTCGGTCTGAAAGTGCATGTCCCAGGAAGCTGGTCCCAAAAGTTGTTGACAATCTGGAGTGACAAACAACTCTGGTGACAACCAAGGAAAGCTGTCAACTTTCAGAGGAAAACAGACCTGAGTCTGAACCCCGGTATCCAGCTGAGTAGCTTCGGGCCAACCATGTGGACTTTCCCAGCCTGCATCCTCATCTATTAACAAGGATCTTAGACACTCGACAAGTTAAGTGAGCATCTTCTGTGGGCCAGGCATTGCCCTAGGTAGAAGGAAAATGATAGTAACCACAGCACTAAAACTTACAGGGGGCAGAGATTGACCAAAGGTAAACACTTTCATTTTTTTCAGAGTAAGACAGATATCATACAGAGAGGCACATGATGCAGAGAATTAAAATAGAAGGTGATGATAGATGGTGAAAGACTGTCACCGTGGTCACCTTACTGGAAACCAAACTCCCCCTACCTCATGAGTCCTGATTTCTCTTTGCTGCTCTGTATTTTTCCATAGCCCACATCACTTTGTGAAATACTGTATAATCCATGTTTGGGGGTTTATTGTTGCCCCCCCTACCAGAACATTAGTTCTGTGAGGGCAAGGATTTTTGTCAGTGTATCCTCACTGTTTCCCCAGCAACTAAAAAAAGTGTCTGGCACATACTGAATACTCAGTAAATTTTTGTTAAATGAACATTGTTAAATAAATTTAAATTTTTTGAATAAATATCATTTGAATATTCATGGAAAGACTGGAGAGAGAGAAGGAGAGAAAGGAAGGAAGGAGAGAGAGGAAGAACAAGGAAGGGAGGAAGAAGGGGGAAGATAAGGGAAAGGAAGGGAAAGGAAAAGAAGGGAAGGGAAAGGGAAGGGATGGAAAGGGAAGGGAAGGTAAGTAGGGAAGGGAAGGAAAGGAGGGAAGGGAAGGAAGGGAAGGGAAGAAAGGGAAGGGAAAAAGAAAAGACAAAAGAAAAGAGTTCCTCTGGTTTTGGTCTCAAAAACCAGAAACCACCAGCATAATGGAGGAAGTAATGCAATTTCTCTTTTTCTTCAGATCAAGGGACCAGGAAACTCCTGGCAGTACAAGAGGTTGGGTTCAGCCAGTACACGGCATTGCAGAGAAGCTGGTCTTACCATTTTGGTTTGGGTTGTAGAGCGCGTTACCTCAATACTTTCAGTTTCAACCCCTTTCCAGATTCCAGTAAACCACTTCTTGTATTCCATTCGCACCTGAGGAATATAGAGGTTTGTGTCACATCAGGAGCTTGCTTAGGGAGAAAAGACCCTGAATAGGAGGCTAGAGATTCACATGCCAAACCCCATGACCACCCTCTCATTGGTTTTCTGTATAGTCTTGGACATCCTCTTCTTGGTTCATTTTAAAATTCAACTTCTGGGGCACCTGGGTGGCTCAGTCGTTAAGCTTCTGCCTTTGGCTCAGGTCATGATCCCAGGGTCCTGGGATTGAGCACCGCATCCGGCTCCCTGCTCAGCGGGAAGCCTGCTTCTCCCTCTCCCACTCCCCCCGCTTGTGTTCCCTCTCTCACTGTGTCTTTCTCTGTCAAATAAATACAATATTTTTAAAAAATAAAATTCGAATTCTTCATTCTAGAAAATGTATTTACGAAATGTGGGGCATCACGAAGTCTCTATAGAGTCTATAGGGTGGTGGTGGTAATGATGATCCTGACAATGAGGAGGAGGAGGATGGTGAAGGTGATGGTGGTGATCACGGAAGTGATGATGGTCATGATGACAGTGATGACAGTGCAGGTGATGGTGCTTGTGGTGGTGATTATAACAATGAAAGTCAACATTTATTGAATACTAACAATCTTCAATACACTTTATTTTACATAATATATCATTTCATCCTTACATAAACCAAATGACGAAAGTTCTTCTGTTACCCCCAATTAAAGATAAAGAAGCTGAAGCTGTTGAAATTAAATGGACTTGTCTAAGATCCTACAGCCAGCATTCAGCACCTCATCATTCTCACACCAGAGCCCTGACACTAACCACTATGCTGAACCACTCCCTGTGATTGCATGGATTCCTTCCTGAAACCTGCTTAGCATGTTTTAAAAAGATATTTTAATATGTAATATTCAACATTATTTCACCAAGACGCTTAAGTTGTACTTTACTTCAGGGTGTGAGAAATACCAACAATTAAAACACTAGGAGATGAAAGAGAAATAAATGAAGTGTTATGATACTCTCTGCCACTGGCATCTTAATCGCTGGTAGTTCTGCTCAATAGCAAAGGGAGAAAAGCCAGGAAAACTGTTTCCAATATTCTAAAAGGAGTCAAAATACAAGATGATGACCCTTACAAGAACTTAATGTGTGCCAAGGACTGCGCTAGGAGATTCATATCATGATATCTCTTTTTTTTCTTTTTTAACTTTTTTTATTTTATTTCTATTTTTTTATTAGTATGTTCATTTAGCCAGCATATAGTACATAATTAGTTTATGATGTAGTGTTCAATGATTCATTAGTTGCATATAACAACCGGTGCTCATCCCAACATGTGCCCTCCTTAATACCCATCACCTGGTAAGCCCATTCCCCACCCCCCCTTCCCTCTGTAACCCTCAGTTGTTTCCCGGAGTACAGAGTCTCTCATGGTTTGTCTCCCTCTCTGATTTCTTCCCATTCAGCTTTCCTTCCCTTCTCCTATGGTCCTCCACACTATTCCTTATGTTCCACATATGAGTGAAACCATATGATAATTGTCTTTTTCTGCCTGACTTATTTCATTTAGCGTAATCCCCTCCAGTTCCATCCATGTTGATGCAAATGGTGGGTATTCATCCTTTCTGATGGCTGAATAATATTCCATTGTATATATGGACCACATCTTCTTTATCCATTCTTCTGTTAAAGGATATCTCAGCTCCTTCCACAGTCCAGCTATTGTGGATATTGCTACTATGAACATTGGGGTGCATGTGCTCTTCTTTTCACTACATCTGTATCTTTGGGGGTAAATACCTAGTAGTGCAATTCCTGGGTCGTAGGGTAGCTCTATTTCTAACTTCTTGAGGAACCTCCATACTGTTTTCCAAAGTGGCTGTACCAACTTGCATTCCCAACAACAGTGTAAGAGGGTTACCCTTTCTCCACATCCTCTCCAACAGTTGTTGTTTCCCGTCTTGTTAATTTTAGTTATTCTAACTGGTGTAAGGTGGTATCTCATTGTGGTTTTGATTTGTATTTCCCTGATGGCAAGTGATGTGGAGCATTTTTTCATGTCCGTTGGCCGTTTGTATGTCTTCTTTGGAGAAGTGTCTGTTCATGTCTTCTGCCATTTCTTGACTGGATTATTTGTTTTTTGGGTGTTGAGTTTGAGAAGTTCTTTATAGATCTTGGATACCAGCCCCTTATCTGAACTGTCATTTGCAAATGTCTTCTCCCATTCCGTGGGTTGCCTTTAGTTTTGTTGACTATTTCCTCTGAGGTTTTATCTCGATGAAGTCCCAAAAGTTCATTTTTGCTTTTGTTTCCCTTGCCTTTGGAGATGTGTCTTGAAAGAAGTTGCTGTGGCTGATGGCAAAGAGGATACTGCTTATGCTCTACTCTAGGATTATCATGGATTCCTGTCTCACATTGAGGTTTTTCATCCATTTTGAGTTTGTCTTTGTGTATGGTGTAAGGAAATGGCCGGCTTTCATTCTTCTGTATATGGCTGTCCAATTTTCCCAGCACCATTTATTGAAGAGACTGTCTTTATTCCACTGGATGTTTTTTCCTGCTTTGTCAAAGATTAGTTGCCCAAAGAGCCGAGGGTCCATTTCTGGGTTCTCTATTCTGTTCCATTGGTCTATGTGTCTGGTTTTGTGCCAGTACCATGCTGTCTTTGTGATCACAGCTTTGTAGTACAGCTTGAAATCTGGCATTGTGATGCCCCCAGCTTTGTTTTTCCTTTTCAACAATTCCTTGGTGATTTGGGGCCTTTTCTGGTTCCACACAAATTGTCCTCAAAAGAGCAGGTGGAGCCGAGATGCCCTTCAACAGATGACTGGATTAAGAAGATGTGGTCCATATATACAATGGAATATTACTCAGCCATCAAAAGGAATGATTTCTCAACATTTGCTGCAACATGGACGGGACTGGAGGAGATAATGCTAAGCAAAATAAGTCAAGCAGAGAAAGACAATTATCATATGGTTTCACTCATTTATGGAACATAAGAAGTAGGAGGACCGGTAGGAGAAGAAAGGGAAGAAGAAAGCGGGGGGTAAACAGAAAGGGGAATGAACCATGAGAGACTGTGGACTCTGGGAGGCAAACTGAGGGCTTCAGAGGGGAGGGGGTTGGGGGAATGGGATAGGCTGGCGGTGGGTATGAAGGAGGGCATGTATTGCATGGTGCACTGGGTGTTATACGCAAGTAATGAATCATGGAACTTCACATCAAAAACTAGGGATGTACTGTGTGGTGACTAACATAATAAAGAAATATTATTTAAAAAAAAGAAAGAACGAAAGAAAAAGAAAAGAAACAAAAAAGAAATGTAAAATTTTAGCCTGAGGTATAAACAAATTGTGAGGGAAAACCTAGAGCTCCCTATATTATTTTTCCCCTGTTGCTGGAGTTTTACAGTCCTGTGGGAAATAAGCTTATCATTCACCTGTTCTTCCAGTTTGTTTTCTGGGGGAGGGACTTGCTGTTTGACTTCTCAGGTGTCTTTACCTGGATGGAGTGCCCCACCCCTTCTCAAGGGGATGGGCTTAATGTGAGCTGGTCAACTGTGTGGCTTTTGTTCCCTGGCAGCTTTCTGCTTCTGTTTAGAGGGTCAGAGCAAATATGGCTGTGCAGGAGGGGGAATGAACCATGAGAGACTGTGGACTCTGGGAAACAAACTGAGGGCTTCAGAGGGGAGAGGGGTGGGGGATTGGGATAGGCCGGTGATGGGTATTAAGGAGGGTACATATTGCATGGTGCACTGGGTGTTATGCGCAAATAATGAATCATGGAACATTACATCAAAAACTAAGGATATACTGTTGGGTGACTAACATAACATAGTAAAAAATTATTATAAAAAAATAAAAATAAAAAAAATATGGCTGTGCTGGAATCTCTGGCTCAGAGCTGCAAGGTCGCAGTCCCCTTTCTTCAATAAACTCTCCAGGTCAAACTGTCTCCACGTCTGTGTGTACCAAACTCCACAGACTCTCACTATTTCTGCCCTCTGCAACTCTCCCAGGGGAGTTCTGGGGACCCTAGAGTGTCTCTGCACTTTGTGACTTTGCAATTGCTAGTAGCTGTGGGCTCCCACGTGCATCCTTTCTGCAGCTCTCAGGTCATGGCTGGGTGCCTCCCCAGTGTCCTTTCAGGGGTCACACTACCCTAAGAGCTGTTGTTCAGTCATGGGCGAGGGGGTGCACCAAACTGCTGAATCCCGTGGTTCTTGCCCACTGCAACTGTCCTGGGGGAGTTCCAGGGATCCATGAGCATCTCTGCATTTTGTGACTTTGCAATTGCCAGTGACCATGGGCTCATGCGTGCACCCTCTTCCGTGGCTTCCAGTTCATGGCTGGGTGCCTCCCCAGTATTCTTTTGTGGGTCATACTGCCCTGAGAGCTGTTGCCCAGTCATGGGTGTAAGCTGTTTTATATCTTCCCTGGGAAGTTAAATAGTCCACACCTTCTAGTCCTTTTCAGGGTGGTCAGACAGAGAGCGGTTTCCCTACGGGCCAGCTGGTGGTTTATGGTGACCGGAGCTGAGAGTCCCTTCTGGGCTCACTGACTATAACCAGTCTCCCTGATCCACTGCTTGGGCGCTCTATTCGTCAGCCTCCCCCCTACTTTCTGAGTCTCCTGGAATTCCGAGACCACAATGATCCACCTAGAATTCTGCCCTATTCATACCCTGTGTCCTTTGCAGAAAGAGATGTCTCTCATTTGAACAGATTTCTAAGGGTCCCTATTTTTTGCTCCGGTGTTGTATCACTTTCCAGGGGCTGGCTTATGGAGGCCCCCTCCCCCCTCCATTTATCTTCTGATATTTCCCCCAAAGATTCAAGGTTCTACACCTCCTACCTTGCAAAAAGTAGTCATTTTTCTGCTTGTAGAGATCCAGATAAAACTTCTTACTTCTCGGGTTGAATTCATATGTGTTCAGAATGCTTTGATAGATATCCATCTAACTTTGAGGGACCAGATGGAATGAGGTCCTCTATTCTGATGCTATCTTACACCCCCCCCGCAGTATCTCTTTAATTCTCAACCCTGTGAGGCAGATATTGCCATGAACACAGGTGAGAATATTGAGACTCAGAGACAGTAAGAAGGCTTCCCAAGGTCACACAGCAACCTACTCAGTGGATAACCTGACATTAGAGCTACAGTCTCTCTGTTTTTGGCAGAGTAAGCCAAATATTCCAGTGTCCCTCCTTAAAGTGCACCTCACTATAAAAGACTTATATATCCTCTTTCTGGTGAACTCAGGGATGGACAAGGAACTTGCTCCACCCAATGAGAGAGAGCTAATTAAGCTACACGTTGCCAGGCTCTCCCTTCCCTTTGCCACGAGAATACCAGTGTTCTAAGTAAGGGCTGCTCGTCATTCAGCCTTTATCCTAGAGTGAAGACAATGTAGATCAAGCCATGGCTGTGTAGTATGAGCAGGAAATAAACCTTTATTGTTATAAACCACTGAAATTAGGGGGTGGTGGCTATAGGTTACTGCAGCATAATCTCCCCTATTCTGACTGATACATGCTCTGCTATGGACTGAACTATGCCTCCTCAAAATTCACATGTTAAAGCCCTAACTTTCTAGTATGACTGTCTTTGAAGATATGATGACCTTTATAGAAGTGATTAAGGTTAAATGAGGTCATAAGGGTTGAGCCCTGATCCAATAGGATTAGTGTCCTAATAAGAAGAGGCATAAAAGCTCTCTCCTCTCTCCCATGTAAGGGCAGAGCAAGAGGTGGTCACATGCAAAAGGGAACAGAGCTCTCATCAGAACCCAACTGCACATGCACCCTAAACTCAGATTTATAGAATTATATGAGAATTATATGAGAAATTTCTGTTGCCCAAGCTACACAGTCTATGGTATTTTGATATGTCATCCCCAGCTGACAGAAGCACACTCTTAAGAGATAGGTTGGAATGTGAAGGTTAGTCAGGTGCCAGTGAAATGCAGAGCACATAGCATACCCAAGCAGTACCTAAACCCTCCTTTCAGAATGAAGGCAACCCCAAATACAAATATACAAGGTCAGAGAAGGGTGAGAATGGGAACAACCATTCAATAAGACTTTGGGAGTTGGCTGGTGAAGACAAAATAATTACCCTTACCTGGCGATTAAGGAGACAGTGTACCACAAAGAGCAAAACACCCTGCAGGACATTGATGATGGTGAATGTGTATGCAATGACTGATCCAATCGCCTTCCCGACCTCTTCAACCATAAAAAGGCCAAGGCCCCAAGAACAGCCCAGGATAAATAGCTGAGCAATGGCTTTAAATGTCATGACTCTGAAAAGGAACAGGAGCTATAATAAGTATCATTCGTCACTACGTGCTGGGCACTGTGCTAAATGCTTGGCCCACATTACCTGATTTTAACTTCACATCTACCTCATGTGCTAAGTGACCTATGCAGTCATACGACTCAAAGATGAAGAAGAATCTATGTTTTCAATGGTTGCTTCTGAGAATAATGCTTTCTCCTATTCTTGGAAGTGATTTATCTGCAAGTCTTTTACCTGGCTCTATTGGAAAATGTGTGGAAGTGCCTTCTAGAAATTTGTATTGGAAATGTGTTGATGATGCTATCATGACTTCAGAATATAACATGCTGTTGTGTTTCTTCAAATGACAATTGTGTTTTATAAAACAGAATGGGGTTGTTAGTGCCACCTGTCTGGGAGAGCTGACGTGTGTGTGTGTGTGTGTGTGTGTGTGTGTGTGTGTGCATGCATGCACACAGGGGTGTGAGCCTGCCCTCATCCAACCCATGTAGAGGGATGAAGAAATGCCAAGAAGGGTGAGGCCGTGACCCTCCAGGATGGAAAACACTAAGGCGAAGAGATGTCAGATTGGTCTGGTAAGTAGATGAGATCAAAGCCAGTGTCTGAAATTGGAAAGATATTCCTTTAAATTTTTTCCACGTGACTCACCAATGCAAGATTTTTGCTACTCTAGGGTAAAATAAGCATTTGCTCTTCTTATCAACGGGGGATGGTAGTCATGCCCACCACATAGATTGGAGTTATGAGCATTCAGTAAACGAATATTGCTAAATTCCAAATATCTACTAAGTTCCTAGTTAATGTTAGTTGTGCTTTTCATTATTTTTAATCATTTAGTTCAGCACAGTAAGAACTGAGCATCACCAGCCAAGGATAATGGAGTTCCCAGAAGTGGGTGGACTCGTGGGGTGGGGAAGGGAGGATAATGTTGATACTCTTGGCATGAATTTCATATGAAGAGTGTGCTACACAAAAGAGGCATTCAATGAATATTTGTCGAATAAAGCGATCAAGGAGTACAGTAAGCTACCTGAAAATTATAATTTTTACTTCTAGAAGTTGTACCTCACACACCCTTTATCCAGTACCATGAAATGTTATATCAGATTTTTGTATAGGGTTTTCTTTCCCAGGCACAAAGAAAAGTAGTCCCGTAGGAAGAATCTGTAGATACCACTGATTTTGGGACCTTCTTACCTGGTGTTCTGAATGGTAGAAACTTCTTTATTGAGGGATGAAAGTTTGCTTCTCAAAATCCACAGAATTTGGATGTAAAACACCAAGTTTATCTGTGGACACAAAATGAAATATTGACTTGGAATTTTATTTTGAGGCCATGCAATGCAACCTAACTTGAGGTGGACCTAAGTATCTTTTTCCAAAAGATACAGGCTTCATAGGATGCTATGCGCATATGCTCTGGTCTTTGATACAGCTGATTGTGTGTATGCGTACCTGTGGCACTTGGTGCTTGATTAGGGTGACTATATAATGTATCCTTCAATTCAAGACACCTTGAAAGTGAAAGATTACTATTAGTGTCTATATCAGGACAACGGATGTGATTAGGAAGTTGCTGGCAAAGAGGAGAACATGTCACTCTGTGCGGAGTAGATACTTGCTAAATATTTGTTGAATGAACAAACATGGGATTTTTAGAGGAATACCTAGCAGAGTTATATTACATCAAAACAACAAGTGAATCATAATGGAACAAGGGAAAAACATATGAAGACAGTACTTCCAGGAAGAGGAGTTAATCACATTAGGCTCTATTTTCTTACCTTCACTTCATTTCCATCTTTGCAGAAAGAAACACACTCCATGCTTGGCCAACCCAGGGCAGGCACACCCATAAATAACAATCACTAGTCACTCACCAAGATAATGACTGCCACTGGCCCCATGAAACTCCAGATGAACCCTTTATCGAGCTTGAGCCAGCAGCTGTTGAGAAAAAAGTATATGCATGAGCTGCCTATTTCTCAGAGGGCAGAGAGCTTGAATTCAAACTCCTGTAGCAAGATCAAACCAGTGCTGGGAACCATTTAGTTCAGAACCTAGATTTTAGATACAATCAGACATGGGTTCTCATCTGATAGAAGCTGTATGCTCAAAGCCTCAGTTTCCTTAAGTGTAAAGTGGGGGCAGACAGAAGTACTGAAAAGATTAAATGATTACAGTGGCTATATGCCAAGACTTGAAGTCAGGGAGGGTCAGTCCTCTGACTTTGTTTCTCTCTTTCAATATTGTGTTAGCTATTCAGGATCTTTTGCTTCTCTATATAAACATTAGAATCAGTTTATCATTATCTACAAAATAATTTTTTGGGATTGTGAATTCGAATCCATTGAATCTATACATCAAGTTGGGAGGAACTGACTGACTTCTTGACAATATTGAATCTTCCTATCCATGAACATGGTCTATCTCTCCATTTATTTGAATCTTCTTTGATTTCTTTCATCAGACTTCGGCCGTTTTCCTCATATAGATCTTGTAGAAAAGATCAATGAGATAATGTGTATATAGTTTTTGAGTATGGTTCCTGGCAAAGAGGTAAAGCTCAATAAATCATACCCCAAAATAATGCTATCAGAAAGAGAGTAAAAGTAGTAATTTAACCACAGCAAGAAAATCTACCAACATTAACTAAGCATAGTCCATGTACCAAGTACCCTGTTGCCCAAACACTTTTTACTATGTCATGCCTTATGTTGGCAAAGAGAGTATAAATTATTCTGAAGAAAGACCTGGCAGCATAAAACTAGTACATGTAATAAGCAATTGCCAACACTCAGTGAGCAGAAAAGCTCCCACACTTAAATTCTATTCTAAGTGTTACAAAGGATGGCCCAGAAGCCAAACCCAGTCCACTCCTTGTTTCTGTAAATAAAGTTTTATTGAAACATAGCCACATCCATCCATTTACATGTGGTCTATGAATTGGCCGCTTTCCCACCACAAGGGCAACATTGAGTAATTGCCACAAAGACCATATGGCCCACAGAGACAGAAGCAGTTAACATTTGGCCCTTTATAGAAAGTTTGCCAACCCCTGATCTATGCTACCATGAGATCTCCGGAATCATTCTGGCAGGACATAGGGTTCTGGCTGGAGACAGGACATCTTTTTTCTTTCAAGAGAGACACCTTTATTGTTGTTTTAGCACATGCACGTCTACTCCCTAACCAAAGCCCCATTGCCAAAATACTAACGTCTTTAGCTAACTTTGCAGAGCTTTGCAAACTTCTTCAGTGATGCAGAAATTCCTTTAGTGAGGAATTCTGACTTACTCTCCTTTTAACTGAGACTGTAAGAATGTTTCTTAGATGCACTAAGATCAAGATGTCCTGTGTATGAGATGCTGACCCCACAGGATCATGGGGAGGATGAGACATAATATGCACTATCTCTCATGCACAGAGGCCACAGGTGGGCTTTTCCATCTCTGAATTTCCTAAGTACACATTTTTGTCCCGAAAGTCCTGAAGTTGTATTCAAATTTTTATGTGTAAGTACATTTGTCTGAGAGGTACATTTCCCTATTTGGGGAAATAGGTCCAGGATTTCACCAAAAGTCTCAAAAGGATCCAACTCCAAACATGCTGAGAACCATTGCTCTAGGAATTCCTAAGAAAATAGGATTCTGTTAAAATGGGACTGGTTTTGTGAAGTATAATTCACAAAAGGAAATGGACTGAAGTGTTTTTTTATTTCAGATCATGTATCAGCCACGACACCACTTCTACCATAAAGGCGCACATCATGCTTACTGAGTATGTGATCCATAGTTTTGGGGTCCTACTATTGCAGACACAGCCACAGTGAGAGCTGGAATCCCATAGCCTAAAGGGTACACGAACTTCTTCTTGAATTTGCCTGCACTGGTGTAGTTGGCCACTTTGAGATTCCTAACGGTGAGGAAGAGATGCAGCCCTTCAAGGAGCATCCAGGTGAAGGAGGCCAGGTAGAGGTAGTGCAGCAGCCCTGCGATGATGGAGCACAGCACCTGGAGGGGAGACAAGAGTGAGGAATGTGGTCTGTACCTCGTCATGTCCTTAGCACTTAGCATTTCCTGGATGTTGGCCTGCATTTTTAATTCTAACACCTGTGACTATATGCCTGGGGGCAACACACTTTTGTGGAGCTTTCACCGACCCCATCCTTACCCCACGTGTGGAGCAGGCCAGTAATGCAGAGGAATGAATGCTCTGGGAACAGTCCTCAGATCCATGACAGACCAGTGTTGGAAATGGATAGTCCATGTCCCTTGCCCTTTGGGCAGGTGTGATGCCTAATTTTATGTGTCAACTAGACTGAGCTAAGGAATGCCCAGATAACATGTAAAACATCATTTCTGGGTGTGTCTGTGAGGGTGTTTCAGGAATTATGAATTAGCATTTGAGTCAGGAGACTGAGTAAAGAAGATCACACTCACCAGTGTGGGTGGGTATCATCCAATCCACCCCGGGGCCTAAATAAAACTTTTATGTAAATGGGAAAATTAGCTATCTCTGCTTGAACTGGGATATCTCGAGCTTGGTGTCTACAGATCTCATAGTCAACCTTGTAATTAGGAAACATTCATGGGCTATACCAACTTGCATTCCCACCAACAGTGTAAGAGGGATCCCTTTCTCCACATCCTCTCCAACATTTGTTGTTTCTTGCCTTGTCAATTTTTGCCATTCTAACTGGCGTAAGGCAGTATCTCAATGTGGTTTTGATTTGAATTTCCCTGATGGCTAATGATTTTGAACATTTCTTCATGTGTTTGTTAGACATTTGTATGTCTTCATTGGAAAAGTGTCTGTTCATATCTTCTGCCCATTTTTTGATTTGTTTATTTGTTTCTCATGTATTGAGTTTGAGAAGTTCTTTGTAGATCTTAGATACCAGTCTTTTTTTTTATTTTTTTATCTGTATTGTCATTTGCAAATATCTTCTCCCATTCCGTGGGCTGCCTCTTAGTTTTTTTGACTATTTCCCTGGCTGTGCAGAAGCTTTTTATCTTTTTTTTATTAGTAATATTTTTTTATTATATTATGTTAGTCACCATACAGTACATCCCTAGTTTTTGATGTAAAGTTCCATGATTCATTACTTGCGTATAACACCCAGTGCACCATGCAATACGTGCCCTCCTTAATACCCATCAGGAGTTTTTAATCTTGATGAAGTCTCACAAGTTCATTTTTTCTTTTGTTTCTCTTGCCTTGGGAGATGTGTCATGAAAAAATTTGCTGTGGCCGATGTCAAAGAGGTTGCTGCCTATGTTCTGCTCTAGGATTTTCATGGATTCCTGTCTCATATCGAGGTCTTTCATCCATTTGGAGTATCTTTGTGTATGGTGTGAGAGAGTGGTCAAGTTTCATTCTTTTGCATAGAGCTGTCCAATTTTCCCAGCACCATTTATTGAAGAGACTGTCTTTTTTCCACTGGATGTTTTTTCCTGCTTTGCCAAAGATTAGTTGCCCAAAGAGCCGAGGGTCCATTTCTGGGTTCTCCATTCTGTTCCATTGGTCTATGTGTCTGTTTTTGTGCCAGTATCATGCTGTCTTTGTGATCACAGCTTTGTAGTACAGCTTGAAATCCGGCAACGTGATGCCCCCAGCTTTGTTTTTCAATAATTTCTTGGTGATGTGGAGGTCCCTTAAAAAGTTAAAAATTGAGCTACCCTATGATCCAGCAATTGCACTACTGGGTATTTACCCCAAAGATACAGATGTAGTGAAGAGAAGGGCCATGTGCACCCCAATGTTCATAGCAGCATTGTCCACAATAGCCAAATTGTGGAAGGAACTGAGATGCCCTTCAACAGATGACTGGATTAAGAAGATGTGGTCCATATATACAATGGAATATTACTCAGCCATCAGAAAGAACGATTACCCAACATTTGCAGCAACATGGATGGGACTGGAGGAGATTATGCTAAGTGAAATAAGTCAAGCAGAGAAAGACAATTATCATATGGTTTCACTTACTTATGGAACATAAGAAATAGCAGGAAGACTGGTAGGAGAAGGACGGGAAGAAGGAAGGGGGGGTAAACAGAAGGGGGAATGAACCATGAAAGACTATGGACTCTGGGAAACAAACTGAGGGCTTCAGAGGGGAGGGGGTTGGGGGATTGGGATAGGGCAGTGATGGGTATTAAGAAGGGCACATATTGCATGGTGCACTGGGTGTTATACGCAAATAATGAATCATGGAACACTACATCAAAAACTAAGGATATACTGTATGGTGACTAACATAACATAATTAAAAATTATTATATAAAAAAGAAGTGCTGAAAAAAAAGGAGACATTCATGGGGCTCTTTACACAAAAATTAATTAAAATTAAACAAAATTTAAAAGACAGTTGCTCAGTCACACTAGCCACATGTCAAGTGCTCAGTAGCCATATGTGGCCAGTGGTTACCATATTAAAGTGCTCAATAGAGAACATTTTCATCCTCACAGGAAAGTCTGCTGGAATGTGCTGGTCTAAAACTGTGTGCCCTGCATCGAGTGAAGGACATTCAGGTTTTTATCTAAAAGCTCACAAAACCTATTATATGATTTCAGGCGAGTTAGTTCCTCTGCTTGAGCTTCAGGTTTGCCATGTTGAAATAAATTAGTTTGATAGATATGTGATTTTCACCATTTCATAGCCAGGGAACTCCCTTCTAACCCTCATTCCTCAAGACCCACTACTGACAACACAAAAAGGGCAACTGTTGGCAATGGGGGTTGAACTGTCCACCCAGATTGTTAGACCTTCCTTCCCTCTTCCTACATCCAGCTACCCTTACTTGGGCTTTGGGAGCGTAGTGGCAAAGCCACTGGAAATGTTCACAGAAAAGTGAGTCTCAGCTAGTTCTCCTACCTTGGGCTCTGTCTGGTCAATGCCTGTGAGGAAGAGCAGGTGGGCCAGGAAGAGGCAGATGGAGAGCTGCAGGTGGAGGGAGGTGCTGGTGTTCTGGATGGGTTGGCACAGGAGGAAGGTGAGGGCTGCCAGGAAGAGGCACAGCAGAGAGAGGCTCAACCCCACATATGTGATCATGGTCAGCACAGGATCCACCTATGAGCCACGAAAGAAGGAATCTGTTACAGTTTCCAGTTATGTCGTTATGTGCCTGATGGGTGTCTCAGGTCTGTCCCTCAAACAAATGACTTTAACTCTCTGAGATCTGGTGTCCCCATATTTAAAATGGAGGCAGTATTACAGGCTGGTTGTGTCCCCCGCCCACAAATTAAAATGTGGAAGGCCTAATCCCGGGGACCTCAAAATATGACTGTATTTGGAGACGGGGTTAACTGAGCTACATGACGTCGTTACGGTGGGCCCTGATCCAATAGTCCCAGTGTCCTTACAAGAAATTTGGAAATAGGTAGAGAGGGAGGACCATGTGAGGACACAGGGAGATGGAGGCCATGTACCAGCCAAAGAGAAAAGCCTCAGAAAAACATTCCTACCTACACCTTGAACTTGGACTTCCAGATTCTAGATCTGCAATAAAATAAATTTCTGTTGTTTAAGCCACCCAGTCTATGGAACACTGTCATCGCACCCCTGGCAAACTAATAGAGGCATGAAGAGCATTTTCCACACAGGGCTGTTGGAAAACTGAAACCACCAGACCGGCGTGGTCCCATAGAAATATCACAGGAGCATCATTCACAATAGCCAAGATGTGGAAGCAACCTAGATATCCATCGATGGATGGATGACGAAGACACTGTGGTGTATATATACAATGGAATGTTACCCAGCCTTAAAAAAGAAGGAAATCCTGCCATTTGCGACAACGTGGATGAACCCTGAGAACATCAGGCTGAGGGAAACAAGCCATACTGCATGATCTCACATATATGCAGAATCTAAAAGAGTCAAAGTCACAGAAGCAGAGAATATGATGGGTAAGCTCTGTAGCTTGACTGCGAAGATCTTGTCACAATGCATACACATACACCAAAACACCGAGTTGTTCACCTTAAATATATACAATTTTTACATGTCAAGGATATCTCAAAAAAGTGTTTTTTTTTAAAAAAATACATCCTATGAGGGAATTTTACATATTCTACTAGCCCCATTAAAAATGTAAAGAGAAATTTGAAAATAATTTTATTAATATTTTTTCCTTAACCCAGTAGCTTCCAAGTATTATCAGTTCAATGTATGATCGATGTAAAGGTAAGGAGTTATTCAGGAGATGTTTGACATTCTTTCCCTCTGTGTTGAGGGAGCACAGAGCTGTTCCTGCTGTCACTTTCCCATATCAGAGGGAAGCTTATAACATACAATACAATTCACTTATCTTGAGGTCCATTACTTACTATGTTCCCATTCGCAGAGGCAGTGGGTATCTTCCACACACTTAGAATCTGCCTGACTGTCCTAGATGCTCGACAAATATTTGTCTAGGTTATGAATCCCCTTGTAAAATGCAGATCCCTGACCTCCACTCCAGGTTTTTCAGAATCCAGATCTCTTGAGGATGGAGCCAAGAATCTGCATTATAAATAAGCACCCTGCCCCATGGTTCTGTAGAACAGAAAACTGTGAGAAGCAGTAAATGGCTTGCACTCCCAGGTCAACATTCTAGTGATTTCCACTGAAAATGTCAAGAGCCTTTCATGAACAGAGGGCTTGCTTTAAAACGTCTCTCCAGCTTTATCAAAGATTAGTTGCCCAAAGAGCCGAGGGTCCATTTCTGGGTTCTCTATTCTGTTCCATTGGTCTATGTGTCTGTTTTTGCACCAGTACCATGCTGTCTTTGTGATCACAGCTGGTGTTATACGCAACTAATGAATCATGGAACTTTACATCAAAAACCAGGGATGTACTGTACGGTGACTAACATAATATGATAAAAAATATTATTATAAAAAAAGGGAAATATTAAGCCAAAAAAAATAATAAAACCTCTCTCCATTCAATGTCAGAATGCAATCAATCCTCTTTTTAATGGAACTCGATAATGTTCCATTCAATGGAGGTAAGTTTACTTACAGAAGTAGAGGTTACCTTTAGTTTGGTGGATGCCATGAGGATGGCAAAGCTGGAGAGGTGGTTGCAGCTGCAAAGGGTTTGATTTTCATCTGAGGAAATGACTTGACAGCCTTCATTAGACCAAGACGACCCTTGCCAGTAGACACAGACGGACTGCTCATTTTCTCTCTTCATCTGGAGAATAACCACATTGTCTTAGTCCAGTCATAGAACAACTAACATTTATTGATTGTTGCTCATATTCCAAAATACACTAGGCATTTTGCATCTATTACCTCATTTACCCCTTCCAAAACCCTTGTGAGGTAGATATTCCTATACTCCTTTTACTCAGGAGGAAACTGACAATTGGACCCTGGTGATAATCAAGGAGATGGGATTCCAGTCCTGGAGTTCTGACTTCAGAGCCATAAATATTAACCATCCTACTTGACTGTTTCTCTGATTTGTAAGGTAAATGAGAAGAGGAAGGAAAAAGGAGATCATTTTTTATGTCAAGGCAATGTGATTTCTGGGAGAAGAGAATATATCTGTTGAATTCCCAACTAGTAGTTCTTTTCTCCCTTGCAATTGTCCTCATCACAGACACCGATAGCACTGACGGATATCTCCATATGCAGGCACCAAGCTGTAGACTCGGCACGGAATAACTCGATTGACATCCACATAGGCTTATGGTGTAAGTTCTGTTACTGTCCCAGATGCATGTGTTGGGGGATAGAGACAGAGAACCTAAGTAATGCTCACACCCCAAAATACAGTACATGCACAAAAGTGTTGTTTCACTGTTCTCTGATTTGAAGCATAGAAGGACTTGCCCATTGAAGCTGCTACAAGTGAACAGCTTAACTATAATGGGCCCCAGTGGCGGTAGGTATAAACAAGGCCAGAATGCTTTCACACAGTCACTCAGTCATGCCCAAAGTTTGTTTATGATGGAGACAAAAGTCTGTTTCTTTCCTTAATCCAGGTCTAAGGCTGTTTGTAAGAAAAAAGAATCCTATCTTCAGCTAAGAGCTGGGGAAAGGGTAAATGGTGTTTGAATATTGCTTAGCAATATCTTTGATAGGAAATAAAAGGCAGTAAAAAATATTCTGAATGCTCACCACCTCTTGTGTCCTGAAATTCTCATCTATTGCATTTTTTAAAAAATCATTCAATGTACTGTTGGATCCTATTTGCTAGGATCTTGTTGAGTATTTTGACATCCATGTTCATTAAAGGATTATCCATCACGCCCAGGTAGGATTTATTCCTCGGATCCAAGGGTGGTTTAACATTCACAAATCAATCAATGTGATAGATCACATTAATAAAAGAAAAACAAGAACCATATGATCTTCTCAATGATGGAGAAAAAGCATTTGAAAAAAATACACCATCCTTTCCCTTAAAAAGAGCAAAGATTGTACA
This sequence comes from Ursus americanus, assembly GCF_024610735.1. Taxonomy (NCBI): domain Eukaryota; kingdom Metazoa; phylum Chordata; class Mammalia; order Carnivora; family Ursidae; genus Ursus; species Ursus americanus. The sequence goes on from NC_142140.1 coordinate 55,162,861, forward strand.
TATTGCATGGTGCACTGGGTGTTATACACAACTAATGAATCATCGAGCCTTACATCGAAAACCGGGGATGTACTGTATGGTGACTAACATAATATAATAAAAAATCATTATTAATAAAAAAAAAGAGCAAAGGATTTGAATACATATTTCTCAAAAGATGACATACATGGCTAAGAAGCACATGTAAAAAAAAAAGAAGCACATGTAAAGATGCTGAAAGTCACTAACCATTAGGTAAATGTAAATCAAAACCACAATGACATATCACCTCACATCCGTTAGTATGGCTACTATAAAAACAAAACAAAATAGGGTGAGGATAAAGAGAAATTGGAGCAACTGTGAACTGAGTAATCATCCTCTCTGATGGCTGAGTAATAAGGAACTGGAGGAGATTATGCTAAGTGAAATAAATCAAGCAGAGAAAGACAATTTTCATGTGGTTTCACTCATATGTGAACCATAAGGAATAGCATGGAGGACCATAGGGGAAGGGAGGGAAAACTGAATGTGAAGGGGAAGAAACCAGAGTGGAAGACAAACCACGAGAGTCCATAGCCTCTAGGAAACAAACTGAGGGTTTAAGAAGGGAGGGGTGTGGGGGGATGGGGTAGCTGGGTGATGGGTATTAAGGAGGGCATGTGTTGTGATGAGCATTCATTATTTTATGTAACTAATGAATCATTGAACACTACATCAAAAACTAATGATGTAATATATGATTGCTAACTGAACATAATAAAAAAAAAATCAACAACAGTTGAGTCCAGAGAGCAATGGTATCTAACGCTTGGGAATGTTTACTATGCAACAGACTTTTTAAAAAAGCTTTTATTATAGCAAAAATTGCATAACATAAAATTTCCCATCCTAACCATTTTTGAGTGGACAGCACATAGGGTCAAGTATATTCACATTGTTGTGCAATCCATCTCCAGAACTGAAACTCTATACCCATTAAAATAACTCATTCTCTCCCTGCAGCTCCTGTCAAATACCCTTCCACTTTCTGTTTCTATGAACTTGACTACTCCGGGGACCTCATACAAAATGGAAGATTACAGTATTTGTCTTTCTGTGTCTGGCATATTTCACTTAGCATAATGTCTTCAAGGATTATCCATGTTGTAGCATATATCAAAATTGTATTTCTTTATTTTTCAAGGTTTTTATTTAAATTCTAGTTATTTAACATATGTGGTAAAATTTGTTTCAGATGTTGAATTTAGTGATTCATTACTTACATATAACAACCAGTACTCATTTTTTTAAAGCTAAATACTATTTGATATTATTTCATATTGTAATACTAGGTTGAAGTTTTTGAGGAACGACCGTACTATTTTCCATAGTGGTTGCACATTTAATACCTACCAACAGTTCACAGTTGTTCCAATTTCTCTTTATCCTCACCCTAATTTGTTTTGTTTTTATAGTAGCCATAATAATGGATGTGAGGTGATATGTCATTGTGGTTTTGATTTACATTTACCTAATGGTTAGTGACCTTCAGCATCTTTACATGTGCTTCTTTTTTTTTTTTACATGTGCTTCTTAGCCATGTATGTCATCTTTTGAGAAATATGTATTAAATCCTTTGCTCTTTTTTAAAAAATCAAGTTATTTTGTTGCTGTTGTTGAATTGTACACATTCTTTATGTATTCTGAGTACTAATCCCGTAGCAAGTATTTTCTCCCATTTTACGGGTTGCCTTTTCACTCCATTGACTGTGTCCTTTGATGCACAGAAGTTTTTAGTTTAATGTCATCCATTTGTCTATTCTACTTTTGTTTCCTGCTCTTCTGGTGTCATAACTGAGAAACTCTTGCCAAGTTCAAGGTAATGGAGGTTTTCCACTATGTTTTCTTCTAGGAGTTTGATAGTTTTAGGTCTTACATTTATGTCTTTGATCCATCTTGTATTCATGTTGTGTATGGTGTAAGGGTCCCCCTTTGTTCTTTGGCACACAGATATCCAATTTTCCCACCACCATTTGCTGATGTCAGGCACTATTTTAATGGCTATATACACATGCATTCATTTATCCCACACATCAACCCCTAAGGCACATTGTTATTACCAGTAGCATCTGGGCTGAGCTCAGCATAGAAGGCTGGGTAATTTGCCTAACTAGTGAGTGGGAAGGGAGCTGGGACTTGAACCCAGAATATTCATCTCCAACTCTCCCTGTAGTGGTTTAAAATGTGCCCATCAATTCTTTGGCACGCCCTTCAAAATGTCAAGTCTAAATCCACTTCCTTTGGTGCAGTCTCACTTGGAGCACTCATGGAAGCCAGCTGCCATTCCATGAGAACACTGAAGCAGATCTCAGAGAGCCCCACATGGCAAGAACAGAAGCCTCTTGCCAACAGCTACATGGGGGAACCACCTTGAAAACAAACCCTTTAGCCTCAGTGAAGCCTGCTGGTGACAAGCCCCAGCCAACCTCTTGACAGCAAACTTATGAGAAACCGTGAGCCAGAGCCACCCAACTAAGCCACTCCCAGATTCCTGACCCCCAAAAACAGAGTGAGATAATAAATTCGTATCACTTTAAGTTTCCAAGTTCTGGGGTAATTATTAACATAGCAAACAACCCATTTGAAGAAGACAGAATCATTTTTAATTTTGGCAAAATTCTAAAACCCAGAAAACTTTTCTATTGGAATGTGCTTGGTATGATGCCTTGTTACAGCAATTAAGAAGCACTTCAAAAACACCTAAGGACTATCACTCATCTCACATGCTGGTCTGGAATGGTGCCTTCTTAAACCCTGACCAGTTTCATTTGGAGCAGTTTGACAAGTCAGACCTGTCCAGGACATTGGGAGACATTTGAGGGGCTGATTCTGAAGTTATGTCCTTAATACAGCTCAGGGGTACCCCAGTTTCTCAGGAAACCATATCACACCCTTGGCTTATTTTGGACTTTCTAACACCATGTCTCCCAGATGAATGAGAATTGATTTCATTTTTTAAAATTATGTTCAGTTAGCCAGCATACAGTACATAAGGTTTTGATGTAGAATCAATTTCATTTTTACAGACTTCCAACCTGTGAATTCATCAGCATGGAAATGAGCAATGGGTGTTATACACAAACAATGACTCATGGAACACTACATCAGAAACTAATGAAGTACTGTATTGTGACTAACATAACATAATACAAAAAATAGACAGATGGATAAGGAAGAAAAAAAAAGAAACATTCCCATTTAATTACAAAATCCCTGCAGATGTAATAGAGTCACCTGGTTCTCACACACCTTTTCATGCTGAAATGTGAAATTAATGGACATGGACAGCGAGGTGTTCTTTCTGGATCCCATTGTACCACTCACCACCTTGGAGTTCAGGTAGAAATTATGCAACTTTTCCTTTGTCGTTAGGTTTTCCTCAGACACAAAGCTCTTGTCGATGATGGGACCAATAGAAGCATAAGATATAAATGCAACAACACCTGGGATAAAGAAGAAAACCCCACCTAGTTTCAGTGATGCCCATTTGGGGGCAACAAAAATGATTTAAGAAATCACCTATGTTAACTTCCATTTGTGAATAGGATGCCAGACCATTGGAAAAATAATTTTAGTTCCCATTTATTGAGCCTTTACTGTGGGACAATGTGCTGAGTCATTCACATAAGTCATAATCATTTACTCTTTAATGTATTTTTAATTTAAATAATAATTTCATCATTACTACCACTCTTGCTAGGGAAAATTTTCTTTGGCATTTTACAGTTAAGGAAAAATTTAGAGATATTAAATAACTAACCTTAGTTTAGAACTAGGAAAATGTGAAGTCATTATTATATTCCCCCAAAATTTTCAAAGCAAATCAATGAATCGATGGAAGGAATGAAGGGGAAGGAGAAGGAAGGCAAAAAGGCAGGCAGATAAGTAGATGGATGAGTGGGCGAGTAGATGGATGGAAGAATGGATGGATGCAGGGAGGGAAGGAAGGATGGAATAATGGATGGATAGATGGCTGGGTGGATGGATAGATTGGTAGATGGATGGATGGTTGTTTGGATGGATGGATGGGTGGATTTAGAGAAGGAAGGAAGGTAGGAAAGGAAAGGGAAAGAAAGAGGGATGGAAAGGAGAAAAGGTGGAAGAAAGAAGGAAAGAGAAGGGGAGAAGAAGGGAAGAGATGAAAGAGAGAGCAAGGAAGTGGAAGAGGGAGAAATAGACTGTTAGCAGATAAGTTTGCAGGAGGGTAAGGTCATATGAAAAGTAGTAAAGGAAAATTTTAAAGGTGATTAAAGCTAGAGTGTGTACAGTTTTAAAAATGAGCTTGACAAGCAGAGAAAGACAATTATCATATGGTTTCACTCATTTACGGAACATAAGAAGTAGGAAGATCGGCAGGAGAAGAAAGGGATAAAGAAAGGGGGGTAATCAGAAGGGGGAACGAAGCATGAGAGACAATGGACTCTGGGAAACAAACTGAGGGCTTCAGAGGGGAGTGGGGTGGGGGAATGGGATAGGCCAGTGATGGGTAGTAAGGAGGGCACGTATTGCATGGTGCACTGGGTGTTATATGCAACTAATGAATCATGGAAATTTACATCAGAAACCAGGGATGTACTGTATGGTGACTAACATAATATAAATTTTAAAATTATTAAAAAAATAAAAATATTTTAAAAATGATCTTGACAAATATGAAATCGTTATGTTAGACACATGAAACTAATATAATGTTATATGTCAATTATATCTCAAGTAAAATTGTTAAAAAATTTAAAACTTAAAGCAAAGTGTAAATGAATAAAAATAAACACAAAACACTCAGAAGTTAAAGAGAGAGCTAAAAGCCTAGTCAGTTTCCTCTAGGAAATGGGGAGCCGTTCACTATTCACGAACAGGGGGAAAACATCTGTTTAAGAAAACCAGCCTAGAGCACGGCAGAGGGTGGAGGTGATTTAAGCAAGGAACAGACATGGGAAGTTATTAAGAAATCTCAACTCCAGTCCCACCTGAACACATCCAAAATAAACAAAATGGGAAATTGGATTATTTTCTTTTTTTCTTTTTCTGGCTATAAAAGCTCAATGTGAATTTCCCAGACTCTGGCTTTATAAATGTCGTCCAGAGAACGTACTCAAATACAATAAAGGGCCTCTAGGAGCTGTTTTATAGGAGCAATATGGAATTCCATTGGGAAATTTCTTGGACTGACAGTCTAAGTTCTAGGGTCACAATTTACTATACCTCCCGAGCTTTCCTTCTCAACGGTGGTGCAGTGAATATCCATGGTCTGCTTTTCTGCCTTCAACCTGAATGTCTTCTTCAGCCTGCAGTTCTTAACCCTTCGTGTTTCAATGGCTAAAAAACAGAATGTTTGGTCAACAGCAACATCCACTTGCCCGCCTGCTCCAATGTGATAATCCCCTGCACTGGACACCAAAAAGAAAAGCCCCCACACTCATGGGACTGATTACTCCTGATTAGTGTGGGAAAGAAACGGCCAAATCCCATGGGCATTTAGCCAAAATCAAAAAGTGAATTGGGAGTTAACCAGGCACCTTCACTCTTTTATTTTTTATTTAAATTCAATTAGCCAACATATATAGTACATCATTAGTTTTTGATGTAGGGTTCAACGATTCATTAGTTGTGTATAACACCCAGTACTCCTCACATCACCTGCCCTCCTTAATGCCCATCACCCACTTACCCCATCTCCCACCCACCTCCCTTTCTGCAACCCTCAGTTTGTTTCCTGGAATCAAGAGTCTCTCATGGTTTGTCTCCCTCTCTGATTTCTTCCCATTCAGTTTTCCCTCCCTGCCCCTATGATCCTTTATGCTTTTCCTTATATTCTACATTTGAGTGAAACCATATAATTGTCTTTCTCTTATTGACTTATTTCACTTAGCACAACACCCTCCAGTTCCATCCATGTTGATGCAAATTGTAGGTATTCATTCTTTCTGATGGCTGAGTAATATTCCATCGTATGTAGGGACCAAATCTCCATAAATGGGTAAACGATTCATCTCTTGAAGGACATCTCATCTCCTTCCACAGTATGGCTATTGTGGACATTGCTGCTATGAACATTGGGGGGCATGTGCCCCTTCATTTCACTACATCTGCATATTTGGTGTAAATACCTAGTAATGCAATTGCTGGGTCATAGGGTAGCTCTATTTTTACCTTCTTGAGGAACCTCCATACTGTTTTCCAAAGTGGCTGTACCAGCCTGCGTTCCCACCAATAGTATAAGTGGGTTCCCCTTTCTCCACACCCCCACCAACATTTGTTATTTCCTGCCTTGTTAATTTTAGCCATTCTGACTGGTGTAAGGTGGTATCTCAATGTGGTTTTGACTTGTATTTCCCTGATGGCAAATGATGTGGAGCATTTTCTCACGTGTCTGTTGGCCATTTGTATGTCTTCTTTGGAGAAGTGTCTGTTCATGTCTTCTGCCCATTTCTTGACTGGATTATTTGTTTTTTGGGTGTTTTGAGTTTGAGAAGTTCTTTATAGATCTTGGATACCAGCCCCTTATCTGAATTGTCATTTGTAGATATCATCTCCCATTTCATGGGTTGCCTTTAGTTTTGTTGACAGTTTCCTCTGCAGTTTTATCTTGATGAAGTCCCAAAAGTTCATTTTTGCTTTTGTTTCCCTTGCCTTTGGGGACATGTCTTGAAAGAAGTTGCTGTGGCTGATGTCAAAGAGGTTACAGCCTATGTTCTCCTTTAGGATTTTGATGGATTCCTGTCTCACATTGAGGTCTTTCATCCATTTTTAGTTTATTTTTGTGTGTGGTATAAGAGAATGGTCCAGTTTCATTCTTTTGTATGTAGCTGTCCAATTTTCCCAACACCATTTATTGAAGAGACTGTCTTTTTTCCATTGGATATTCTTTCTTGATTTGTCAAAGATTAGTTGACCATAGAGTTGAGGGTCCATTTCTGGGGTCTCTATTCTATTCTATTGATCTACGTGTCTGTTTTTGTGCCAGTACCATGCTGTCTTTTTGATCACAGCTTTGTAATATAGCTTGAAATCAGGCAACGTGATGCCCCCAGCTTTGTTTTTCTTTTTCAACATTTCTTTGGCGAACCGGGGTCTTTTCTGGTTCCACACGAATTTTAGGATTGTTTGTTCCAGCACTTTGAAAAATGTCATTGGTATTTTGATTGGGATGGCATTAAAAGTATAGATTGCTCTGGGTAGCATGGACATTTTATCGATGGTATTTTGATAAGGATTGCATTAAATGTGTAGATTGCTCTGAGCAGCATAGGCAAGTCCACAATGTTTATTCTTCCAATCTGAGCATGAAATGTTCTTCCATCTCTTTGTGTCTTCCTCAGTTTCTTTCATATATGTTCTGTAGTTTTTAGAGTATAGATCTTTTACTTTTTTGGTAAGGTTTATTCCTAGGTATCTTATGGGTTTTGGTGCAATTGTAAATGGGATCTATTCCTTAATTCCTCTTTCTTCAGTTACATCGTTAGTGTATAGAAATACCACTGTTTTCTCTGCATTGATTATATATCCTGCCACATTGCTGAATTCCTGTATGAATTCTAGCAATTTTCAGGTGGAGTTCTAGCAATTTTGGGTGGAGCCTTTTGTGTTTTCCACATAAAGTATCTTGTCATCTGTGAAAAGACTTCTTGTCAATTTGACTTCTTCTTTGCCAATTAGAATGCCTTTATTTCTTTTTCTTGTCTGATTGCTGACTGATTGCTAGTAATATGGTAAAAATTGGTCAGGAACACGACAGGGATGCCCACTCTTGTCTTTATCATTATTGGGATAAAATACACATATCATGAAAATTACCATTTTAACCATGGTTAAGTACACAGTTCAGTGGTGTTAAGCACAATCACATCCTCATCATCCCTCTCCAGAACGTTCTCATCTTCCCAAACTGTAATCCCATTAAACATGAACTCCTCACGCCCTCATCCAACCCTGGCTCCCACCATCTGCTTCCTGTCTCCATGGATGGGACTCCTCTAGGGACTCCCTCTGAGTGGGATAATAGAGTATTTGCTCTTTTGTATCTGGCTTATTTCACTGAGCATAATGTACTCAAGGGTCATCCCTGTTGTAGCAGGTGTCAGAATGTCCTTCCTTTAAGGCTGAATAATACTATGTTGTCTGGATACACCACATTTTGTTTATCTAGTCATCTGTGAATGGTCACTTGGGTTGCTTCCACCTGTTAGCTACTGTGAATAATGCTGCTGTGAACATGGATGTATGAATATTTCTTTGAGTTCCTGCTTTCAATTCTTTGGAGTATAGACCTAGAAGTGGAATTGCTGGGTCATATAGTAATTCTATGTTTAATTTTTTGAGGTACCACTAAGAAATTCCACATAGTTGCACCATTTTACAATCCCAACAGCAGTGCATAAGGGCTCCCATTTCTCTATATCCTCACCAATGCTTGTTATTTTCTGGGTTTTGGTAATAGCCCTCCAAGTGGATGTGAGATATTGCCCTTTTTTCTTCAACCTAGAACTGACTCACAGGCCAGGAGGGAAGGCAGAGCTGAATCATTTCCAAATCAGCAAGAGGGGCAACACATTGTTTGGAATTCAGATGGGAGCCATGACCTTGCTATTATGGTGTGCTATAGGTGACCTTGGGCCAATGGCTTAATTGTTCCTAGCTTCCATTTCCTCATCTACAAGATTGGGATAATAAGAGTGACAGCCTCAAGGAGTTACCAAATGATTAAAGGAAATCATTAATGTGCACACTCTTTGACCACCTACCATAAGCTAAGCCATAGTAGTGGAAGAGACAGACGGGGTCCTTTAGTTTCATGGATTGCAGAAAATATGCACTCTGGTTTAGCTCCCTTGGGTTTTTTTTTTTTTAAATGAGCACACACTCCACAAAATGGAAAGAGTTCATTCAATGCCACCTTTATGTACACCTTGATTACTGTCAGGTAACCTTGATAGAAACTCCCCACCCAGCTGTAGGTAACAGAAGTTCCTCTATGCCCTCTGCTGTCTGAGCCTGGAACCAGCAGGAACCACGAAGGACTCAAAATAATATACCTGTGTGGAATGGAAATACCAGTACCTGCAGACATTTGTATCAAAAATAAACCCTCTTGTCACTAACATCAAGATATTAAAGTCATATTATTAGCAACATAATATCTTTAAAACAGGAATATCAAATTTTACACACACCCACACCCCCCCACACAGACAGTAAAGATCTAATGAATGATATCATTCCAAATATATTTTTTTTAAAAGGTGAAGTTAGGATATCTTTACCTGTATATATATGGGTGGTATATGTATATTAGTATATATAATATTTATTATATATGTATACTATATACACATATATAGTGGTATATATAACTTATAATATGTATTTTATATAATGCATATATATATCATATATAATTTATATACATCACATTTCTAGGTATGGAAAGAGACTCAATGAGATAAAGATACTAATCCAAGGCCACACTTCTACCAAGAGACAAACTGTTCTTTCAAACCTAGGTCGGTCAACCCAGTCTGGCTCTTAACAAGTATACCGAGTACTTCTCAACCCAGAGAGTACTTTAGAATCACTTGGGGAGATTTAAAATCGCAGATGCTCAAGCCTCATCCCCAAATGGGCCTTCCATAGGTATTTTTCTAAATGTCCCACATGATTCTAATGAGCATCCCATGCCAGGAACCATTTGACTGAGCATGGTAGAGAGACTGAGATAGCATTCTATGACCCTCACCCCAGTCTTGTGGTATCCAGGCTTTAGTGAAGTCCTTCCCTTTAACTGTGGGCTGGCATGCAACTTGCTTCTAAGCAAAAGAATATGGCAAAAGTGATGGGGTGTTATGCTCATGATTATATTCCATAAGGTAGTAACTTCCATCTTGCTAACAGACACTTTCTTGCTGACTTTGATCAAAGAAGCTGCCCTACAGAGTGACAAGGAACCCAGGGAGGCCTTCAACCCCCAGCCAGCAAGAAACCAAAGCCCTCAGTCAAACACCCCACAAGGAACTGAATCCTGCCAACAACCATGTGAGCTTGGAAACAAATTCTCCCTTGTTCAAGCCTACAGGCGAGACTCCAGCACCAGCCAACACTTTGATTGCAGTCTTGGGAGACGCCCCCAAGCAGAGTCCTCAGCTAAGCCATGACCTGACTCTTGACCCATGGAAACAATGAATTATAGATGCACTGTTTGTGATCACTTGTTATGCAACAATCGCTAACTAATACACTAACCTGGAGTAGGTTTCTCTGAATCCCCAGGATTATAGATGGTGTGTACTATCTTCTCCTTGCTGATCTGTATTTCCTTGAACGTTTATAAGAAATAGAGAGATATCTCTAAAGCGAAGTTAAAGCCACACCTTATTCATTTTCTCTGTCATTGTAGTACCTAAGGAAATTGGCTACCTCCAAACTTTTAACTGTGGGTCCATGTAGAAAAAAAATCAAATCCACAAAATCCAAAATTTTACCAGGCAATGCACAATGACAGTGTTTTGGTTGAGAGAAGAATGTGCACTCAGACCTAGGTGGAGAGTCTGATTCTTGACTCTTACATCATTTAGGAGACCAGCAACTCATGCACTTTTTCTGGGCCTCGGGTATCTTATTATAAAAAGAGGTAATCATGCCTACACCCTAGCACTGCTAGGAGGATTTTGTGAGATGATATGCAAACTTGCTAGAACAGAGCCTGGCAACACGCAAGGCTCTTGTGCTTACCATCCTTGTGATTCCTTACCCATAAAAGGCCCTTCCACCTTCTGTGTTTCTTCCGTATTTCTGGATGCAGCTGCAAGGACAGCCGCCTCCATACTCTGCAGGTAGATTGTCACTAGCCTTGTTTTCTCCTTGTGATTTTCAGTGGTTACTTGGGAAGTGAGGTTTGTGAGAAACCAGTAAGGGTTCCCGATGTTCCCAATTTCCTGTTAGAAACAAGGCTTGTTAGATGAATGGGAGGCTTTGCAAGGTCGAAGTCCTTTAATCAAACAAACCTAAGTTTGTGCTTTGGCCAAATAAATTTGGCCAATAGCCCTGAGCCCACGATCCGGCACTGTAAAAGCAAAAGCAAAAGCATACTGGTCTAATACTTCTCCCATAATAAAACTGTTTTCCTTCACTTAGACTTTTGTGTTGCATTTTTATGGGTTGGGAGATTTTGGTCTTCATTGCCTTTCCCCAACATTTTGCCGTGTGATAAGTTCAAAATTAAACTTGACAAGAAGCACAAAAGAGGAGCCATTTACTCTCACTGACAGAGGTTTGAGGGACCTTACAGCTTTTCTGGGACCATTCCACACCCCTCTAGCACAGACTCCAAAAGACCTGTGTGAAATGAGATTCCCCGGAATTGGCAAGCCCCGGTTGAGCCCAATTCTTAGAAATGCCTCATATCCTAAGAAGGGAAGTCTCAGTAGATTCAGTTCCTTAGCATGTCTTTCAGTACTTTCCAGTATTATAGTAGTGTTAAGTATCCATCCACATTGGTCAAAGATTCCAAAGCTGTAGTTCTGTAGGATGAGTCTCAACACCTCATGTACAACATGATGTCTTTAGTTAGGAATACTGTATAATAGGGACTCCTGGGTGGCTCAGTTGCTCAGGCACCTGCCTTCAGCTCAGGTCATGATCCCAGGGTCCTGGGATTGAGTCCTGCATCAGGCTCCTTGCTCAGTGGAGAACCTGCTTCTCTCTCTGCCTGCTGCTCCCCCTGCTTGTTCTCTCTCTCTCTGACAAAAAAAATAAATAAAATCTTTAAAAAAAGAATACTATATAATATACTGTATATTTGCTAAGAGCTTTCAGGTACTCTCACCAGATACACATAAAGGTGAGTGTGAGGAATTGGACATGCTAATTAGCTTGACTGTAGTAATCATTTCATTATATCAAAATATCATGATGCACTTCCTGGATATGTAAAATTGTTATTAAAAGATGTTTTTCATTATGCTCAATTAGCCAACATATAGTACATTATTTGTTTTTGATGTAGTGTTCAGTGATTCCTTAGTTGCATATAACACCCGGTGCTCATCACAACACGTGCCCTCCTTAATAAAAACTCATAGAGATGAGTTTTTTAGAGCAGTTTTAGAGCAGTGAAACTATTCTGTTTGGTACTATAATGGTGGATACACGTCATCATACATTTGACAAAACCCACATAATGGACAGCATCAAGTGTGATGCCTAATGTCAACTCTGGCCTTTGGATGACATTAACATGACATTGCAGGGTCACAAAAGTACCATCTGGTGCCAGATAGCAGGGGAAGCTGTGCATGTGTATGGGGCGGGGATATATGGGAACTCTCTGTTTCTGCTCAATTGTTGCTGTGAACCTAAAACTGCTCTAAAAAACAAAATCTACTTAAAAGGGGGGTGGTGGTGGAGAAAGCATCCACCTGCACCTGGAGCCAAAGGAAAGGAGCTCAGACCTGCAGGGACAGAGCAGTGTTTCCCTCTCCACAGCTGCGGGACAGCTTTGCAAAACGGGTGCAGATCTGTGTGCTGTTGTCCTGAGAACTGCTCAAATTTAACTAAGAGAAAAGAAGAAAAGGAGGGTTTGTTATTTTTCCTTTAATCAGCTTGGGCTGGCTGTCTAGTAGTTTTCATAGATGAGCCCCAAACACATACTTTATTTTTTTCTTAATTTTTAAAGTTTAAATTCAATTAATTAACCCATAACGTATTATTGGTTTCAGAGGTAAAGGTCAGTGATTCATCAGTCTTATATAATATCCAGTGCTCAGTACATCATGTGCCTTCCTTAATGTCCATCACCCAGTTACCACATCCCCTCACCTCCTCCCCTTCAGCTGCCCTCAGTTTGTTTCCCATGATTAAGAGTCTCTTACGGTTTGTCTCCCTCTCTGATTTCATCTTGTTTTATTTTTTCCTCTCTTTCCCTATGATCCTCTGTTTTGCCAAACACATACTTTAAAACTGGTCACCAAAACACAGCTTTGGCACCAACTAGCCATGTGACCTTGAAAATTCAGTTAAATCTCTCTGGGCCTCAGGGTCCCTAATTAAAAGCAAAGTTCAGAATATATGGTCTTTACGTTTTCTTTAGGCACTAAAAGTCTTTGATTAATTATATTGAGGGACCAACTATGCACACTGGCCAATCCAGCCAACTTTTTTTTTTCTTTAACAATTTCATTGAGCTATAATTCACCCATAGAACTCAACCATTCAAAGTGCATAATTCAATGGCTTTTAGTGTATTCACAGATTTGTACAACCATCACCACAATCAATTTTAGAGCATTTTCAACACCCTCCCCTAAAACCTACATTCCTAAGCAATCACCCCCAATCCTTCCACCTACCCACCCCCTAGTCCCTGGCAACCACTAGTCTATTTTCTGTGTCTCAAGATTTGCCTTTCTGGACAGTTCATATTAAAGGAATCATGCTCCCTGTGATCTTTTTGTCTGGCTTCTTTCACTGAACATCATGTGTTCAAGGTCCATCCATGTTGTAGCATGAGTCAATGCTTCATTCCTTTTTATGACTGAGCAATAGCCCAATGAATGGATGGACCACATTTCTTTTGTCCACTTATGAGTTCACTGGCATGTCAGTCATTTCCACTTTCTGGCTCTTGTGAATAATGCCACTGTGAACACTGGTGTACAAGTCTTTGTGTTGATATGTATTTTCCATTGTCTTGGGTATATACCTAGCAGTGGAATTACTGAGAATATGATAATTCTATGTTTAACTGTAAACTGCCAGGCTGTTTGCCAAATCAGTTCCATGGCTTTCCTTTCCTGTCAGCACGGAAGAGTTTTCTGCTTACTCTGCATCCTCACACCTTGATGACAGTCTTGTTAGATACCCTACATTAACATATGCAGCAAAGCACTCCCTGGATTCCTAACCCATAGGACTTTGGAGACAATAAATGTTGTTCAAGTCACTAAGTTCTGGGGTCACTTGTAACATGGCAATATATAATGAATACACCCGCACACTATGGTGAGGAATCCCTCCCTACATCACCCACTATTCTGAAGATAGTCTCCTGTACACTTGTGCAAGCAGAGTGCAAACCTAACCTGATTGTGACAGCTCTGGAAGGTTGGATCACTATTGTCGATGTTAGAGCAGGTCACATGGTTGATTTCTAGGGCAGAAAAGAAATAAGGTGGGTTAACAACATAGGTTCATCACAGGAAAGAAGGTGCCATGTATACTTTGATTAGAAGAGATTTGTCTCCATAATTTTGGAGGATCCCATAATTCCAAAAATCAAAACTGGGAATCCCATTTTGCTTTAGTTTTTAAGGAGTTGACCCTTAATAGGGCTTTTAAAATATAGGTTTCAGTTGGAGGGAAGATGGTGGAGAAATAGGAGACCTCTGTTTTATCTGGTCCTTGAATTCAGCTAGTTATCTATCATATCATTCTGAACACCTGAAAATGAAACCTGAAATCTAGGAAAAGAATTGTTGCAATTATACAAATAGAAAAGTGACCACTGAGGAGGAAGAGGCAAGATGGCAGAAGAGTAGGGGACCTCATGTCATCTGGTCTTTTGAATTTAGCTGGATAATTATCAAACCATTCTGAATACCCATGAATTAAGCCTGAGATGTAAGGAAATATATCTGGAACTCTACAAGCAGAAAAGAGATTGCTTTTTGCAAGACAGGAGGTATGGAGACATGAATCTGAGAGAAAATATCAGAAGATAAATGGAAGGGGAGGGAGCCTCCATAAGCTGGCTACTGGAAAGTGATATAGCCCCAGGGGACAAAATCAGAACTCTTAGAAATCTGTTCCAGTGAGAAACATCCCTGTCTGAAAGGGACTCAGGGGATGAAAAGGGCAGAACTCTAGGTGGGTCAGTGTGGTATCAGGATCCATGGAGTTACAGTACTAACAGAGGTGCCTGAACTGGTGGACTGCCCAAGCATTGAAGTGGGGAAACTGGTTACAGTCAGGAAGGCCAGGAGGGGAATCTTAACTCAGGTCACCATAAACCATGAGCCAG
Organism: Ursus americanus; assembly: GCF_024610735.1. Taxonomy (NCBI): domain Eukaryota; kingdom Metazoa; phylum Chordata; class Mammalia; order Carnivora; family Ursidae; genus Ursus; species Ursus americanus. The sequence continues at coordinate 55,177,892 of NC_142140.1, forward strand.
GCCAATGGGGTGACTGCTCTCTGTCTGAGCACCCTGAAAAAGGCTGGACTATCTGCCATCCCCTGGGAGGGGTTAAACAGGTGCACCCACGACCAGCAACCACTCTCAGGGTAGTGGCCCCAGAAAGGACAGTAGGGTGACAGTCAGCCATCCCCCTGGGAGTGGTGGAGTGGGTACGCGCATGAAACCACGACTGCTCTCAGCCCCAGGGCACGCAAAGGGCAGTAACACAGGCTACTGTGTTACTCAGACTACCCCAGGAAGACTGCCATGGACACCAACCACAGGAGTTGTGGAGTTTGGCACACACAAAAGTAAAGACTGTTGGTCCAGAAGGGTTTACTGAAGAGGGCGGACTGCAATCTTTTGGCTCTGGGGCTGGGGATTGGGGCATGGCCATTTTATTCTGATCCTTTAAAGAGGTGTGGAAAGCCTTTGGGGAACAAAGCCCCACAGAGGACCAGCTTACCTCACCCCAGGCCTCTGGCAAGGGGATGTGCAACTCAGCCCAGGCAAAGACACCTGAGAAGCTGCATAGCAGGTCCCTCCCCCAGAAGACAAACTGGAAGAACAGCTAGTTTAGGGATCACAGAAGACTGAAAAACTCAAGTGCTATGGGAAAAAGTATATAGAACTTCAGGTTTTTCTCATGATGCATTTATCTTTCAGTCTAAAATTTTCCATTTCCTTTTTCTCTTTTTTCCCCCATTTCAAGTAGTTTTTTATTTTATCAACTGTATGTTTTTGATTTGCTTTTTAACTTTTATTTTTTGCATCTACATTTTATAGAGATATGCTTCATTTTTGGCCTTTTTGTATTCTATTAAATTTTATTTTTGTGTATATATATAAGTTTTACTTCTTTGCAATTTTGGGATTTAGCGTCTTCCAACACACTGACCAAAATTCACCTGGGAACAAGTGGATCACCCTGCTTTGTCCACCCTATGAGATTATAATCTGTCTTCCCCTCCCCCTTTTTGTTCTCTTTTTGTTTTTTGTTTGGTTTTCTCTTGTTTTTGTTTGCTTTCTGTTTTGGTTTCTGACCCATTTGGATTTGTCCAGTGTGTATTTTGCTTGGATGGTGATTGATTTTTTTAAGATTTTATTTATTTATTTGACAGAGATAGAGACAGCCAGTGAGAGAGGGAACACAAGCAGGGGGAGTGGGAGAGGAAGAAGCAGGCTCATAGCAGAGGAGCCTGATGTGGCGCTCAATCCCAGAACACCGGGATCACGTCCTGAGCTGAAGGCAGATGCTTAACCGCTGTGCCACCCAGGCGCCCCGTGATTGATTTTTTGATTCTGCTCACTCACTCACCCATTCTTCTCTGGGCAAAATCACTAGAAGGAGGAATTCAAAACAAAAGAAAGAACCAGAAGCAATGTTCTCTGCCACAGATCTAATCGATATGGATATAAGTAAGATATCAGTGATGGAATTCAGGATAAGAATAATAAAGTTAATAGCTGGGCTTGAGAAAAACGTAAAAGACAGTAGGGTATCTCTTAGTGTAGAAATGAGATCTAATCAGGCTGAACTTTAAAATGTTATAATGGAGATGCAGTCTAAATTGGCTGCTTAAACAACTAGGGTGAATGAGGCAGAAGAGAAAATAAGTGATCTAGGAGACTGGCTGATGGAAAGGAAGGAAGTTGAGGAAAAGAGAGAAAGACAACTAACAGCCCATGAAGAAAGGCTTTGAGAAATTAATGATGCCATGAAATGATCCAATATCAGAATTATTGGGGTACCTGAGGGTGAAGAGAGATAGAGAGAGAGGGCCAGAAAGTATATTTGAGCAAATCACCACTGAGAACTTCACTAATCTGGGGAAGGAAACAAGCATTCATGTCCAAGAGGCATAGAGGACCCCTCCCAAAATCAATAAAAATAGATCAACACCCTGATATATAATGGTGAAGCTTGCAAATTTTAGAAAAAAGAGAGAATACTGAGAGAAGCTCGAGACAAGAGGCTTCTTACATACCGACGGAGGAACATCAGACTAAACATCACAACTATCCAAAGAAACCTGGCAGGCCAGAAAGGGCTCACATGATATATTCAGAGTACTAAATGAGAAGAACATGCAGCCAAGAATACTTTATCCAGCAAGGCTGTCATTCAGAATGGAAGGAGAGATAAAGAGCTTCCAGGACAGACAGACTAAAAGTATATGTGACTACCAGGCCAGCCCTGCAAGAAATATTAAGGGGATCCTGTAAGGGAAGAGAGAGCCCAAGAGTAACATAGAACAGAAAGAAATGGAGACAATTTACAGAAACAGGGATTTTACAGGCAATACAATGGTGCTAAGTTCATATATTTCAATAGTTACTCTGAATGTAAATGGGCTATATGCTCCAATCAAAAGACACAGGGTATCAGATTGGATTTAAAAAAGCAAGACCCATCCATATGCTGTCTACAAGAGACCCATTTTAGACCTAAAGACACCTCCAGACTGAAAGTGAGGGAGTGGAGCACAATTTATAATGCTAATGGAATTCAAAAGAAAGCTGGGGTAGCAATCCTCATAACAGACAAATTAGATTTTAAACAAAATACTATAGTAAGGGATGAATAGGGACATTATACCATACTTAAAGTGTCTATACATCAAGAAGACCTAACAACTGTAAATATTTACGCTCCTAACTTGGGAGCAGCCAAGTATATAAACCAATTAATAACCAAATTAAAGAAACAGATTAATAATAATACAATAATAGTAGGGGACTTCCACACCCCACTCACAGCAATGGACAGATCATCAAAGCAGAAGATCAACAAAGAAACAAGGGCTTTGAATGACACACTAGACCAGATGGACTTTGCTGATACATACAAAGCATTTTATCCTAAAGCAATAGAATACACATTCTTCTCAAGTGCACAAACTGAGGGTTTCAGAGGGGAGGGGGGTGGGAGAATGGGATAGGCTGGTGATGGGTAGTAAGGAGGGCACGTATTGCATGGGTGTTATACACAACTAATGAATCATCAAACTTTACATAAAAAAGCAGGGATGTACTGTATGGTGACTAACATAATAAAAAAATATATTATTATAAAAAAAATTGCACACGGAACATTCTCCAGAATAGATCACATACTGGATCATAAATCAGGCCTCAACCAGTACCAAAATATTGGGATTATTCCCTGCATATTTTCAGGCCACAGCTTTGAAACTTGAACTCAATCACAAGAGGAAATTTGGAAGGAACTCAAATACTTGGAGGTTAAATAGCATCCTACTAAATAATGAATGGGTCAACCAGGAAATTAATGAAGAATTTTAAAAATTCATGGAAACAAATGAAAATGAAAACACAACTGTTCAAAACCTTTGGGATACAGCAAAGGTGGTTCTAAGATGGAAGTACATAGCAGTACAAGCCTTTTTTGAAAAATTCTCAAAAGTTTTGAGAAAAGTCTCAAATACACAAGCTAACCTTACACCTAAAGTTGCTGGAGGAAGAACAGCAAATAAAGCCTAAACCAAGTAGCAGAAGAATAGAAATCAATGAAATAGAAACCAAAAGAACAGTAGAACAGATCAATGAAACTAGAAGCTGGTTCTTTGAGTCAATAAACCCCCTGCCAGACTTATCCAAAAGAAAAGAGAAAGGACCAAAACTAGTAAAATCATGAATGAAAGAGGAGAGATCATGACCAACACCAAGGAAATACAAACAATTTTAAGAACATATTATGAGCAACTATATCCTAACAATTAGACAATCAGAAAGAAATGGATGATGCATTCCTGGAAACTTACAAACTACCAAAACTGAAACAGGAAGAAATAGAAAATCTGAACAGACCCATAACCAGTAAGTAAATTGAAGCAGTAATCAAAAATCTCCCACCAAACAAGAGTCCAGGGCCAGGTGGCTTCTCAGGGGAATTCTACCAAACATTTATTTATTTTTTATAATAATATTTTTAATTATATTTTGTTAGTCACCATACCAAACATTTAAATAATAACTAACACCTATTCTTCTGAAGAAAATAGAAATAGAAGGAAATCTTCCAAACTCCTTCCATGAGGCCAGCATTACCTTAATCCTAAACCCAGACAAGGACAAAGGAGAATTACAGACCAATATCCCTGATGAACATGGATGCCAAAAATACTCACCAAGATATTAGCCAATAGGATTCAATAGTATATTAAAAGGATTAATCACCACAACCAAGTGAGATTTATTCCTGGGATGCAAGGTGGTTCAACATTTGCAAATCAATCAAAATGATACATCACATTAATAAAAGAAAAGACAAAAACCATATGATCCTCTCAATTGATGCAGAAAACGCATTTGACAAAATACAGCATCCATTCTTAATTAAAGCTCTCTATGGTGTAGAGATAGATGGAACATACCTCAATATCATAAAAGCCATCTATGAAAGGCTCACAGTGAATATCATTCTCATTGGGGAAACACTGAGAACTTTTCCCTTAAGGTCAGGAGCATGACAAGGATGTCCACTCTCACCATTGTTGTTCAACATAGTACTAGAAGTCCTAGCCTCAGCAATCAGACAACAAAAAGAAATAAAAGGCTTTCAAATTGGCCAAGAAGAAGTCAAACTCTCACTCTTCGCAGACAACATGGTACTCTATGTGGAAAACACAAAATACACCTCAAAATTGCTAGAACTCATACATCAATTCAACAACGCGGCAGTATACAAAATCAATGCACAGAAATCAGTGGCATTTCTATACAGTAACAATATGACAGAAGAAAGAGAAATTAAAGAATCAATCCCATTGGGATCCCATTGGGTGGCTCAGTCAGTTAAGCTCCTGCCCTCATGTCAGGTCATGATCTCAGAGACCTGGGACTGAGTCCCACATCAGGATCCCTGCTCAGTGGGGAGTTTACTTCTCCCTCTGCCCGCTGGTCCCCCTGCTTATGCTCCCTCTCTCTCTGACAAATAAATAAATAAAACCTTTAAAAAAAAGGAATCGATCCTATTTACAATTGCACCAAATATCATAAGATACCTAGGAATAAACCTAACCAAAGAGGTAAAAGTTCCGTACTCTAAAAGCCACAGAACACTTATGAAAGAAATTGACAAAGACACAAAGAAATGGAAAAACATTTCATGCTCATGGAATGGAAGAATAAATATTGTGAAAATGTCTATGCTACCCAGAGCATTCTAAATATTCAACACAATTCCTATCAAAATACCATTGACATTTTTCACAGAGCAGGAACAAATAATCCTGAAATTTGTATGCAACCAAAAAAGACCCTGAATAGCCAGATGAATATTGAAAAAGAAAACCAGAGCAGTTGGCATCACAATGCCTGACTTCAAGCTCTATTACAAAGATGTAATGATCAAGACAGTATGGTATTGGCACAAAAACAGACACACAGGTTAATTGTACAGAATAGAGAACCCAGAAATGGACCCTCAACTCTATCAACTAATCTTCAACAAAGCAGGAAAGAATATCCAATGGAAAAAGGACAGTCTTTTCAACACATGGCATTGGGAAAATTGGACAGGCACATTCAGAATGAAATTGGACCATTCTCTTACGCCATGTATCAAAGATAAACTCAAAATGGATGAAAGACCTAAATGTGAGACAAGAATACATCAAAATCTTAGAGGAGAACAGAGGCAGCAACATCTTTGACCTCAGCCACACAGCTTCTTTATTTATTTATTTATTTATTTATTTATTTATTTATTTATTTATTTATCTATTTATTTAATTTTCTTATTTTAGTCACCATACAGTACATCATTAGTTTTTGATGTAGGGTTCCATGATTCATTGTTTGCATATAACACCCAGTGCTCATTGCAATACATGCCCTCCTTAATACCCAACATTGGGCTAACCCAACCCCCAATCCCCTCCCCTCTAAAACCTTCAGTTTGTTTCCCAGAAGCCATGGTCTCCCGTGGTTCGTATCCCCCCTTCGTTTTTCCCTTCCTTCTCCTAATATTCTCTGTGCTATTCCTTATGTTCCACGTATGAGTAAAACCATGTGATAATTGTCTTTCTCTGCTTGACTTACTTCACTTAGCATAATCCACTCCAGTTCCATCCATGTTGATGCAAATGGTAGGTAAACATCCTTTCTGATGGCTGAGTAATATTCCATTGTATATCTGGACCACATCTTCTTTATCCATTCATCTGTTGAAGGACATCTCAGCTCCTTCCACAGATTGGCTATTGTGGACATTGCTACTATGAACATTGGGGTGCATATGCCCCTTCTTTTCACTATATCTGTATCTTTGGTGTAAATACTCAGTAGTGCAATTGCTGGGGTCATAGGGTAGCTCTATTTTTAACCTTTTGAAGAGCATCCATATTGTTTTCTGGAGTGGCTGTACCAGCTTGCATTCCCACCACCAGTGTAAGAGGGCTCCCCTTTCTCCACATCCTCTCCAACATTTGTTGTCCTGCCTTGTCAATTTTTGCCATTCTAACTGGTGTAAGGTGGTATCTCAATGTGGTTTTGATTTAAATTTCCCTGATGGCTAATGATGTTGAACATTTTTTTTCATGTGTCTGATAGCCATTCATGTATCTTCTTTGGAGAAGTGTCTGCCACAACAACTTCTATCAAGATATGTCTCCAAAGGCAAGGGAAACAAAAGCAAAAATGAACTGTTGGGACTTCATCAAGATAAAAGCTTCTGCACTGCAGAGGAAACAGTCAACAAAACTAAAAGGCAAACTATGGAACGGGAGAAGATATTTGCAAATGACAATTCAGATAAAGGGTTAGAATCCAAGATCTATAAAGAAGTTATGAAACTCAACACCCAAAACCCCCAAATAGTACAGTCAAGAAATGTGCAGAAGACATGAACAGGCATTTCTCCAAAGAAGACATATAAATGGCCAACAGACACAAGAAAAAATGCTCCACATCCCTTGCCATCAGGGAAATACAAATCAAAGCACAATGAGATACCACCTCACAACACTCAGAATGGCTAAAATTAACAAGTCAGGAAACAACAAATGTTAGCAAGGACGTATAGGAAGGGAAACCTTCTTACCCTCTTGGTGGAATGCAAGCTGGTGCAGCCCCTCTGGGAAGCGGTATGGAGGTTCCTCAAGAAGTTAAAAATAGAGCTACCCTATGACCCAGCAATTGCACTACTGGGTGTTACCCCAAAGTTACAAATGTAATGATCCAAAGGGTCACCTGCACCCCATTGTTCATAGTAGCAATGTCCACAATAGCCAAACTGTGGAAAGACCCCAAATGTCCATTGACAGATAAATGGGTAAAGAAGATGTGGTATGTATGTGTGTGGTATGTATGGTATGTATCTAGATAGATAGATAGATAGATAGATAGATAGATAGATAGATATACACACAATGGAATGTGTATACATCAGAAAGGATGTATACTTACCATTTACACTGATGTGGATAGAACTGGAGGGTATTCTGCTGAGCGAAATAAGTCAGGGAAAGTCCAATGAGGCAAAGCTTAACCAAGGGGAGGGACAGGATGAGAAGGAGCTGGCCTCTCTCTTTTTCTCCCTCTCTCCTTGTACCAAGGACTGTCCTGTCCCAAGACACAGTTATACGTGGCCTCTGGAAAGTCTTGCATAGCCACACAACCATCTGCATTGTCTTATAAGGCAGCGCTCAGCACAGGGATGCACCATCTTGAATTTCCTTTCCCTCCTTCCCTGCTTCACGTCCTCTTCTTCCCTCATTCTTGCTGCCTTAGGATTGCACGCATAACCCCTTAAAGCCTGAATACATGTTGTGCCTCACGTTCTGTTTTCTAGGAAAATCTGGCCTAAGGTACACAGTTAATACAGGAAAGAGGAGAGAACTTAAAATCCTCAGAAAGGATCTCCAAAAAGATTTAAGAAGTCATTTGTTCAATAATATAAGAATAGGCTTTCTTCAAGTCATTCTACACCTTAAACTTAAGCGGAACTATATGTCGATTATCTCTCCCTATGACTGGGGACAAATTTTTAATAACAAAAAATAAAGCAGCCTTTCTCCCCCTAGTTCTCATTTTATATTTTAATTAAGACAAGTTATTTGTTTTTAATTATTATCAACATTTCAGATTTTAATATTATAACTATATTATTATATTGAATATATATGAATATATTATTACTATGTTATATAATTATGTATATTACATATATCATTCATTGTTATTAGGATTCATGTTGTGGGGAGTAACATATTATATGAACTGTCTGTTACCATGAAGTATTTCAATCTTTTGTCTGAGACACAAAAAGAGGTTATAACAGTGAATTTGATTAATACTTCTATAAGTTATGACTTATTTGTTGATTTGAAAAGATGAATAGCAATCATGACAAATAAATAATATTGTGTAGTTACAGAGAGGTTTAATCTTAGATATTTTCATATTTGCATTTCTTTTTAAAAAATTTTTGCTTATGTATATCGTATATTGATATATGTGCTGTTTCTAACCACGGTCTTTGCCTTTGACAAAGCCCTTCATCTCAATAAATATCTTATAACAAGTAAAAGAAAGAAGAAGCTGCTATGGAAATGGTACAATAAAAGAACAATAACCAAAAAAGTTTCTGAGAAATTAAAGCTGTGGTTTCTGAAATTTCAATGACAATGCTCGGTAACAGAATGGACATGCAAAAGGCCAAATTATTAGCCAGGAAAGTAAATTGAGGAGCTCTTCTAGGATTTAGAGGGAAAAGTAAAGAGGAAGGAGATATCCAGGATGGCCAGTACCCATCCAAAAGGAATTTCATCAGGATGACCAGGAGTAATACAACCCAATCAGCTATTTCCCTACAGTGAAAAGGAACAATTTTTAGATCAACAGAAGCTAGAACATGCCAAGCAAGAACACTGAATGAAGATATTCCCAAGTGGAGATTTTGTAAGGGAGAAGAGAATAAAATCTCTATATAAGTATTACATATGTGTATATGTATTTACATAAGAAAGAAATATAAAAATATATTAAAAATAAAATGAGATGTCCTAGCTCCAAGGAAAAAGAGGAGATCCTACAAACTACCAGAAAGAGGGAAAAAACAGTTATTATAAAGAAAACAAGAATCAAACTGAGAATGCTATATATTAAAAATAAGGAAGAGATACCTATGAATTTCTGAGAAAACTATTGTAAATCAAGAGTTCGCCTTCCATCTCATTCTGGATGCCCGGATGGAAAGAGCTGGAGTTTTTTAAAAATGTCATAACAACTGAGACTCAGGTCCAAGAAGTCCATTGTCCAAAACAAGAAGCACCAGCCACCTCAGGCTATGGCCGGTCTGAACTGAAATGTATATACATATAAAATACATTCTGGAAATCAAAGACAATATGAAAAAGAACATATAAATGGTCTCATTAATGCTTTTAATATTGATTACAGCTTGAAATGATAATACTTTGCATAAGTTGAGTTAAAGTATATTATTAAAATTAATTTCCTGTGTTTCCTTTTTATTTTACTTTTTTAATAATAATTTTTTATTATGTTAGTCACCATACAGTACATCCCTGGTTTTTGATGTGAAGTTCCATGATTCATTACTTGCGTATAACACCCAGTGCACCATGCAATACGTGCCCTCCTTACTACCCATCACCAGCCTATCCCATTCCCCCACCCCCCTCCCCTCTGAAGCCCTCAGTTTGTTTCTCAGAGTCCATAGTCTCTCATGGTTCGTTCCCCCTTCTGTTTACCACCCCCCCTCCGCTTTCTTCTTCCCTTTCTTCTCCTACCGATCTTCCTACTTCTTATGTTCCATAAATGAGTGAAACCATATGATAATTGTCTTTCTCTGCTTGACTTATTTTGCTTAGCATTATCTCCTCCAGTCCTGTCCATGTTGCAGCAAATGTTGAGAAATCGTTCTTTTTGATGGCTGTGTTTCCTTTCTAAATGTAGCTATTAGAAAATTTGAAATTACTTGTGTGGCTCCCATGAGTGGTTTCTGTCAGATTTCTATTAGAAAATACTCCACTAGAAAATATATTGAGATAAACTCAGCAAAACAAATCACTTTCCTTTTCAAATAAATATAAATATTTCTACTGTAGGTATTAGGGAATTTAGGGGGATAGCAAGTAATCCCATTACTTAGACCAAGGTTGCAAACTGTGACCTGGGCTAGTCCACTGCCTGTCTTTGTAAATATAGTTTTATTGGTACACAACCACATCCATTCATTTATGTCTATGGCTGCAGTTATGTTATAAAGATGGGATTGAATAGTTGCAACAGAGACCACATGGCCCGCAGAGCCTGAAATATTTACTAGATAGCCCTCTACAGAAAAAGCTTGCTAACTTCGAACTTAAAAGAGACTTCCATGTCATGGGGAGTTGGTATGTGGTTTAAATAAGCCATCAGGGAAATTCAAATCAAAACCACACTAAGATACCACCTTACGCCAGTTAGAATGGCAAAAATTGACAAGGCAGGAAACAACAATTGTTGGAGCGGATGTGGAGAAAGGGGATCCCTCCTACATTGTTGGTGGAAATGCAAGTTGGTACAGCCACTCTGGAAAACATTGTGGAGGTCCCTTAAAAAGTTAAAAATTGAGCTACCCTATGATCCAGCCATTGCACTACTGGGTATTTACCCCAAAGATACAGATGTAGCAAAGAGAAGGGCCATATGCACCCCAATGTTCATAGCAGCATTGCCCACAATAGCTAAATAGTGGAAGGAGCCGAGATGCCCTTCAACAGATGACTGGATTAAGAAGTTGTTGTCCATATATATAATGGAATATTATTCAGCTGTGAAAAAGAATGATTTCTCAACATTTGCTGCAACATGGACAGCACTGGAAGAGATAATGCTAAGTGAAATAAGTCAAGCACAGAAAGACAATTATCATATGGTTTCTCTAATCTATGGAACATAAGAACTAGGAAGATCAGTAGAAGAAAGGGATAAAGAAAGGGGGGGTAATCAGAAAGGGGAATGAAGCATGAGAGACTATGGACTCTGAGAAACAAACTGAGGGCTTCAGAGGGGAGGGGGGTGGAGGGAATGGGATAGACCGGTGATGGGTAGTAAGGAGGGCACGTATTGCATGGTGCACTGGGTGTTACACGCAAGTATTGAATCATGGAATTTTACATCAAAAACTAGGGATGTATTGTATGGTGACTAACATAATACAATAAAAAATATGATTATAATAAAAATAAATAAATAAATAAATAAATAAATAAATAAATAATGTATGCAAGTAATGAATCATGGAACTTTACCTCAAAAACTTCGGATGCACTGTATGGTGACTAACATAACATAATAAAAAAGTTTTATAAAAAAAATAAATAAAAATAAATAAGTAATGTGCCCAACATGACACTGGATGCATAGGAGGACTTATGTTTTAAACTGGGTATTTCATTAATTTTGGGATTGACACCTTTAAACGAACACATATTCCTCTGAGCTGAGTTCCCTGATCTGCAGAAGGTATGATGATTACTTCTATTTTAGAGGTTATACACTTGAAACTGAGGATTCAAGCAATTTCCCCAAAGTTGCACAGCTACTTAATTAGAGTTGAGATGGAACGCAAGTCAGTTTCACCTGGATCTCAAATTCTTACCCATCTCTCACATGAATGACGCTACAGAGTAAAGAGACATGACCTTCAAGCAGGACACCGAAGGTCCTCCCCTCTGAGAAGCCTATGGCCAGCTGCTCTGCCAACATATGCATACTCTTGCCGTAATGCCACCTTTACTACAAGCCCAGAATCACCTTTGTATGTGACTTTTGGATCTGTGAGTGCCTCTTTTCCTGTGGTCGAGGTATATTCATGGTAAGCACAGCGGTATATTCCGTTGTTGGATTCACAGGGAACATGAGGAGGGCAGGGATGGTCTGCACATGGATCTGTAGAAGAGAGAGAAGAAGGCAGCTCTGTGGGTTCTCTATATCATTCAATATTTAATCAATCTAACCCCACTTGAAGTCCTGTCTCTTAAAATGTCCACAAATGACTTCACTCAGTAGTGAGCTAAAATAAAAGATTCTTCTAGGACTGTTCCTAGATACACTTTAAAAGTTTCTTGAGTTAGTTAAGAAGCTGGTTAAATCAGTGGAATTCTGTTACTAACATATTAGTAACATAACTTACCATCTCTGCCATCTCCTACCTCCAATTTCATGCACGAAGAAAGACAGGATAGCATATGCGCCCTTTTCCTGCCCCACATGCATAACCAGACCTAATTATGGGGAAATCTCGAACTCAATTGAGGCACATGCTCTGCTATAACTGTCTCACCTCAACAAAAATGTCAACGTCGTGCAAGAAAAAGAAAGGCTAAAAGTAACTGCTCGAGACTAAGGGAGATTAAAGATACACACACACACACACACACACATATACACACACGCACATGCATGTATGAAATTATTATACTATATATCCTACATGCAGAATACAAATGTATGTCCTATGTGTATGTATTATATACAGCAACTTCTTTCAAGACAAGTCTCCAAAGGCAAGGGAAACAAAAGCAAAAATGAACTTTTGAGACCTCATCAAGATAAAAATCTTCTGCACTGCAGAGGAAACAGTCAATAAAACTAAGAGGCAACCTATGGAATGGGAGAAGATATTTGCAAAAACATTTCAGATAAAGGGCTGGTATCCTGGGAAACAAACTGAGGGTGTCAGAGGGGAGGGGGTGAGGGATTGGGATAGGCCAGTGATGGGTATTAAGGAGGGCACGTATTGCGTGGAGCACTGGGTGTTATAAACAAACAATGAATCATGGAACACTACATCAAAACTAATGATGTACTGTATGGTGACTAACATAACATAATAAAAAAATTTTTTAAAATGTCTATGTTACCCAGAGCATTCAAAGCAATCCTTAACAAAATACCATCAGCATTTTTCATAGAGCTGGAAGAAACAATCCTCAAGTTAGTATGGAACCAGAAAAGGCCACAAATAGCCAGGGGAATGTTGAGAAAGAAAAGGAAAGCTGGTGGTATCACAATGCTGGACTTCAAGCTATATCACAAAGCTGTAATCATCAAGACACTGTGGCACTGGTACAAAAACAGACACATAGATCAATGGAACAGAATAGAGAACCCAGAAAGGGACCTTCAACTCTATGGTTAACAGATCATAAGAGACTATCCAACGGAAGAAGGACAGTCTCTTCAATAAATGGTGCTGGAAAAATTGGACAGCCACATGTAGACGAATGGAACTGGAACATTTTCTTACACCAGACACAAACATAAACTCAAAATGGACGAAAGGCCTAAATGTGAGACAGGAATTCATCCAAGTCCTAGAGGAGCACAGAGGCAGCAACCCCTTCGACTTTGGCCGCAGCAATATCTTGCTAGACACGTCTCCACAGGCCAGGGAAACAAAAGTTAACATGAAGTACAGGGAGACATTAAGATAAAAAGCTTCTGCACAGCAAAGGAAACAGTTGACAGAACTAAAAGGCAATCTATGGAATGGGAGAAGATATTTGTAAATGACATATCAAGTAAAGGACTAGTATCCAAGATCGATAAAGAACTTCTCAAACTCAACACCTAAAAAACAAATAATGCGGGCAAGAAAATGGCAGAAGACATGAACAGACACTTCTCCAAAAAAGACATTAAGATGGCCAGGAGACACATGAAGAAATGCTCCACATTACTTGCCATCAGGGAAATACAAGTCAAAACCACATTGAGATAACACCTTCCACCAGTTAGAATGGCTAAAATCAACAAGACAGGGAACAACAAGTGTTGGCAAGGTTGTGGAAAAAGGGGAACCCTCTTACACTGTTGGTGGGAATGCAAGCTGGTGCAGCCACTCTGGAAAACAGTATGGAGGTTCCCCAAGACGTTCCAAATAGAGCTACCCTATGACTCAGCAATTGCACTACTGGGTATTTACCCCAAAGATACAGATGTAGTGAAAAGAAAGGACACATGCACCCCAATGTTCATAGCAGCAATGTCCACAATAGCCAAACTGTGGACGGAGCCGAGACGCCCTTCAATAGACAAATGGATAAAGATGTTGCCCATACATACAATGGAATATTACTCAGCCATCAGAAAGGATGAATACCCCCCCATTTGCATCGACATGGATGGAACTGGAGGGGATTATGCTAAGTGAAATAAGTCAGGCAGAGAAAGACAATTATATGGTTTCACTCATATGTGGAACATAAGGAATAGTGTGGAGGACCATAGGGGAAGGGAGGGAAAACTGAATGGGAAGAAATCAGAGAGGGAGACAAACCACGAGAGACTTTGGACTCCAGGAAACAAACTGAGGGTTACAGAAGGGAAGGGGGTGTGGGGATGGGGTAGCTAGGTGGTGGGTATTAAGGAAGGCACATGTTATGATGAGCCCTGGGTGTTATATGGAACTAATGAATCATTGCATACTACATCACAAACTAATGATGGACTATATTTTGGCAAACTGAACATAAAAAAAAGATTATCTTTAAAAGCCATTGAGACATGAGAACTACAAGTCCCTAGACTTCCAACTATGTTCCTATGACTGAAATGATACCAAAAGTAGCTCAAGCTCTAAAATTATATTGTATGAAATTATGGATGCACAAGAATCCGTCTCCGCTGAGCTTTGATAATTACATTTTGAATAGAGTACTGACATGCTATAATTATAATATTGAAATGCTAAGATAATCAAATGCTCAAAACGGGTATTCTGGGCTTCTAAGAGATTTTGTAAATGTCATTAAAATTTTTACTGTATTTCAATTACATCGTTGGAAGACTATTATTATGTATATGTTTCTGTTCACATCTAATCAACAATCTTTTTGACACAGATGAAATTATTGCCATTGTATCTATTTAATAATATTGATTTTAAAATTTAAAAAAAAGAAAATGTCAGACAAAATGGAAAACTGTCTTCTCATTACACCCTTGTATGAATCTGGGCACAGTCTTTCATATGAACACAGTACAGAAGTTGTAGAATAATAGTCAATGGAACCACATAAAATTGTTGGTATTTGGCCACTCTGGACCTACAAAAATGTCAATCAGTGTAGCCTATCCTAATTAACCAAGAGTTGCCAAACTCAGAAATGATGGCAGACTTTGCAATTGTTGTTGAGGCCATGGGGGCAAGATCACATCCTGATGGACTGTTCCCTGTTGCTCTGGGCACTCCCATTCAAATACATGGGACGGTGACTTAAAAAGAGCTTGCTTTTAGGGGCGCCTGGGTGGCGCAGCGGTTGGGCACCTGCCTTCGGCTCAGGGCGTGATCCCGGCGTTGTGGGATCGAGCCCCACATCAGGCTCCTCCGCTATGAGCCTGCTTCTTCCTCTCCCACTCCCCCTGCTTGTGTTCCCTCTCTCGCTGGCTATCTCTATCTCTGTCAAATAAATAAATAAAATCTTTAAAAAAAAAAAGAGCTTGCTTTTGGTTTCAAGTGCCAACATACCATTGCCTGATGAATTGTGTGTCCTCATGACAAACACCAAGCAGGAGAGCCCTGAGAAAAATAAAAGGAAGAAATTAACATTTCAGGAATTTTCCTTAAATCTTTCAGTGGTCTTCTGAATATTCCTGGGCCACCCACATGTTTCTCCTTGGGACAGATTATGATTTACAAGATAGAACTTATTGTCTTGATTACAAAGAAGGCAGCATGTTAAATATAGGTAAATTTGTCATTACCATAGACCCCACTCATACCAGGAAGAATAGTTTGTTCATTTACATAGGTTCAGTTCACTTTCTTCTAACAACATGAGGATACATTTCATTAAGGTTTTAATCAATTTTATAAAACTGACTACTAGCAAACTAAATAAAATGGACTCTTCTTTGGAAACTGAGAAACAGGAACATGAGGTTTAAGTTGGTGTGGCTGGAGGCCGATCTGAAAAGACCAACACACACAAAAAAATATTTACCACTGGAGAGAAAATGTGTGGGGAAATATAGACCAGGATATGAAGAGTGATCATTTCTAGGTAGTTTTCAGTTTTGCTCATCTGCATTGTCTGACTTTTCCTAGAGTAAACATAGGTTACTTCCATAGTGACTTGGGAAGTACTATTGGGTCTTTTCAGGGAATATAAAATGATACTGAGAATAGAAGCTGTGAGAGTATTCAGCTTTTGAGAAAAATACCATATGCATCACCACCACCACCAGCACCATCAATACAGAAATCCTGCCTTTTCAGTGACACTCATGAATTTTAATCAAGGTGACCACCTGATTATTTTAAAGACAAAATTCTGCTCTTTAAGCAAAGAGTTTGATTGCCCTAGGAGTTAAAGTGCCACCTTATCTTTTTTGTGTGAGTCACTCTGGTTGTTCTGGGGAAACCATTAGACCAGACAGTGCTCCTATTTCCCAAATCTGCCAACCCAACTGCTGAGGAAGGTCATCGAAAAGACATGACCGCCGATTGACCCATGACTTGGACCCAGGCACTCAGAGCTTCTTCACCCCATCCCCTGTCCTTACAAAGCAGGTTCTCCTTGCCTTTCCTTCTACCAGAGGCTGCTCCAAGGACATCACCTTGAGATAGTGATGTGGTGTATGCATGACTGAACCCAGTTAAGGCCCCCCTCTCTGTATATGTAGACTTACAAGATTTGGTGGATGGGTGTGGGGATCCATTTGTCTTGCTGTTGCCCAAAACAAACCCCATATGTAAGTTCCCTTTGCTTATTGAAACTGCCACCTCCCAACCTGGACTGGCCAGTGTTCTTCTTCAGTCTCTCTGCCCTGGAGTAATGGGGCCTGTTTCAGATGACACCTGGGAACTTCCCAAAATGGAGGGTTGTGAACCACTATCAATTCCACAGTCAGTATAAGGGGAACAGCTCCCTCCCCTACAGCCCAGCTGGTAGGGGCCAGCTCAATGGTAGCTGGACCCAGGTGGTCAGTGATGGGTGTGGTTCCTGCAGAGCTAGAGTGCCTTCCCCTAATGGAACTGGAACAGATTGACCACTCCCTAACACTTTCCTCCCTGCTCACCTTGTCCTGTAACTCTGGCTTAGATTTTACCAGGGGGAAAAGGAAAGAGGAGAAGAAATAATAGGAGAGTAGCAGGGAAGGTGGAACATGTAGACCCATAAGCAAGGGTGAGGTTCCATGGAGACTGAAGAAGCAATGTGTCCTCTCCTGATTCTGAGAGTGTGGATTCCCAAATTCAACCTCTCTGTGGAAGCCTTTCTCATACCCATCAAATTCAATGGTGGTTCTGAAGCTGACCTCATAAAAACAGAGTTGAGTAAGAATTAACCCCTGATAAGTGACTTCCAGGTAAGACCATCTCATGGATTCCCTCTGACATTCTCAAGGATAGAGCCTCTTCACAGCCCCATTTGACAGCACAGGAATGTGAGGGTCATGGTGGTTCAGGAACTTGTCCAAGATAACACAATGCGGAAGCAACAAAGCCCAACCTCTCACTAGGCTACACTGCCACTGGCTGTTTTCGTTAAGTGCTCCTTCTACCTTGGTCTATGGGATCTCGCCCCTTTTATTAACATTACATTTACTACACCAATAGTCCTGGGGACCAGAAGATGTTCTATTTTGTGCCAGAGAGAGAGGAGAGAACATGCGTGGTAAGATTCCCTCACTGCCCATTTGGAATAAATTCTTTCAACAGGACACAGAGAAATCAATTCTCTTTAGACTCTATTTTCATGACTCAGGACTCCATGAAGAGGCTCATGGACTGGCCCCAAACTCCCCAAATTCCATGTCCTCGGTCAACTTCAGATGTTCATATATACATGCTGACAAGTCCAGAGAAGGGAGATACTCCATACTGAAACTTAAGAAAAAAAATCAACAAGACCAATGGTCAAAAATTTCATGGAGGTTTTGAGTTTGCTGCCAATGAATCTCCCCATGAAGTTTTTTTGCCCCCCCCCAATTTGGTGCAATTTTGTTGTTGTTGTTGTTGTTGTTGTTTGAGCTCGTGCCATTTGAATTTTTTTTTTTAAATTCTCACACCTTCTTTCAGGTAGTGTTCCTCATTCTCGGCACTACTGACATTTTAGCTTGGTTAATTCTTCAATGAAGGGTCTGGTCCATGTACTGGAGGGTGTGGGGTGTCACCCCAGGCCTCCACCCACTAAATTCCAGGCACACCCTTGTCCCAAGTCACGGCCACCAAAACTGTCTGCAAGTGTCTTACTATGTCCCCTGTGGGGACACCAAACTGCCCCCATTTGAGAACCACTACTTTCAGTGTTGTTTTTACTTCCAAGGACATTAGACAGTGTATCTGAAAGCAAATGAAAACCACTGAAATATTGGCTGTATCTGTTAACACACACTTAGAAATCTGGACATGCCCCTCTCAGGAGATGCCCCTCAGGCCAGCCCTCCACCAGCTCAACTGAATACTATAGCTGTTCTAGAACCAAAGAAAATAAGATGTTGAACACTCACCACACAGAAGAAAGTTTGTCCTCTTGGCCATAGCTCCTCCAGCTTCTAACCGATAACTGATAACAGAAAGGGAACTGTAAAGTCTTATTTCCTATTTCTCAAGGAGTCCTGGGGGTTCGAGAGGACCACAATCTGTTGGTGTAATTTCCACGGGTCAAGTCAAAGTCTAATTAAAGGCAACATCATGGAGGAGGGAAAAGATGGCGGAGGAGTAGGGGTCCCCTTTTTCAGCTGGTCCCCTGAGCCGAGCTGGATAGGTACAAGACCATCCTGAACACCCACGGAATCAGCCTGAGACGCAGGAAGATACTTCTGGATCTCTACAAATGAACATCTCCAGTGCTGAGTATTGAGGTATGAAGCCAGGAGCCGTGAATCTGCGCACAGATACCGGAAGATTAATGGAAGGGGGAGGGAGCCGCCACACTCGGGCACCGGGAAGCGGTAGTCACCTGCACTGGGGAATGGGCCGGACTCGTAGACAGTCACCCAAGAGAGAACAGACTGATACCGGGAGCCTGGGAACGTGCGCGTGCGACCAGACTGAAATCCGACGCTCTGGAGTGTGCGCAAACCACACTGAAACAGGGAGCTTGGGAGCGAGTGCAGGAACCAGGGTGGCTTGCAGCTGGTGGCGTTAGGAGCACAAAGGACAGAGATGTGCTGGCCCTGGAAGTGAGGGCTGGGACGCCAGCTGTGGGGCACACAACCCGGGACGCTGCAGGGTTTTTAGCAGCACTGACAGAAACAGAGTTAAAGAGGCCAGGAGAGCTCAGTGAAGAGCAGACTGCAATCCCTCTGTTCTCAGACAGAGGCTGGATACGGCCACTGCTGCTCTGACTCTTAGAAGAGGCACAGCAAACTGCCAGGGAAAGCCGCCAGAGAACAAAAGCCCGGAAATACCAGTTTACATTGTGCCCATCCCCACCCCCCCCACAGGGGACAGGGTGACTCTACCCAAACAGGGTTGCCTGACTATCAGTGCGGCAGGCCCCTCCCCCAGAAGGCAGGCTGAAAAATCAAGAAGCCCACATCCCTAATGTCCCTATAAAACAAGTGCACACTGCCTGGGTCCTGGTCAAGAATTTGGGCTCTGGGGGCGCCTGGGTGGCACAGCGGTTGGGCGTCTGCCTTCGGCTCAGGGCGTGATCCTGGCATTATGGGATCGAGCCCCACATTGGGCTCCTCCGCTATGAGCCTGCTTCTTCCTCTCCCACTCCCCCTGCTTGTGTTCCCTCTCTTGCTGGCTGTCTCTATCTCTGTGGAATAAATAAATAAAATCTTAAAAAAAAAAAAAGAATTTGGGCTCTGGGCAACCCCACAACCTCTCCTCATCAGAATGACGAGAAGGAGAAATCCCCCCCAGCAAAGAAAAGATAATGAGTCTGTGGCCTCTGCCACAGAACTGATGGATATGGATATAACCAAATTATCAGAAATGGCGTTCAGAGTAACAATGGTCAAGATGATGTGTAGACTTGAAAAAAACATTAACGAAAATATTAACGAGAATATAGAATCTCTAAGGACAGAAATGAGAGTGAATCTGGCAGAAATTAAAAATGCTATGAATCAAATGCAGTCAAAACTAGATGCCCTGACGGCCAGGTTAAATGAGGCAGAAGAACAAACTAGTGAATTGGAGGATGGGATGGTAGAAGAGAAAACTAAGACAGAAACTTGGCTCAAAAAAATCCAATC
Source organism: Ursus americanus (assembly GCF_024610735.1). Taxonomy (NCBI): domain Eukaryota; kingdom Metazoa; phylum Chordata; class Mammalia; order Carnivora; family Ursidae; genus Ursus; species Ursus americanus. Next base: position 55,198,088 of record NC_142140.1, read on the forward strand.
TCAAGAATGTAGGTTACGGGAGATTACTGACTCAATGAAACGTTCCAATGTCAGAATCATGGGCATCCCTGAGGGGGTGGAGAAAGAGAGAGGTCTAGAAGAGATATTCGAACAAACTGTAGCTGAAAACTTCCCTAATCTAGCAAAGGAAACAAGAATTCGTGTTCAAGAGGCAGAGAGGACCCCTCCCAAGGTCAACCATGACAAACCTACGCCACGTCATGTCATAGTGCAATTCGCAAATATTAGATCCAAGGATACAGTATTGAAAGCAGCCAGGGTGAAGAAATTTCTCACGTACAGAGGCAAAAATATCAGAATAACGTGAGACATGTCTACACAGACCTGGAATGAGAGGAAGGGTTAGTGGGATATTTTTAAAGCTCTATCCAAGAAAAACATGCAGCCAAGGATCCTTTATCCAGCAAGGCTGTCATTCAGAATTGATGGAAAGATAAGGACCTTCCAGGATCGGCAGAAACTGACCAAATTTGTAACTATGAAACCAGCCCTACAGGAGATATTAAGGGGGGGTTCTATAAAATAAAAAGGCCCCAAGAGTGATACAGAACAGAAATTAACAATCTGTAGAAACAAAGACTTTACAGGCAACATGACATCATTAAAATCATATCTCTCAATAATCACTCTCAATGTGAATGGCCTAAATGCTCCCATAAAATGTCACAGGGTTGCAGATTGGATAAAAAGATATGACCCATCCATTTGCTGTCTACAAGAGACTCATTTTGAACCTAAAGATACATCCAGACTGAAAGTGAAGGGATGGAAAACCATTTTTCATGCCAATGGACCTCAAAAGAAAGCTGGGGTAGCAATTCTCATATCAGACAGATTAGATTTTAAACTAAAGACTGTAGTTAGAGATACAGAAGGGCACTATATTATTCTTAAAGGATGTATCCAACAAGTGGATATGACAATTATAAATATCTATGCCCCCAACAGGGGAGCAGCAAGATACACAAGCCAACTCTTAACCGGAATAAGCAGACATATAGATAAAAATACGTTAATAGTAGGGGATCTCAACACTCCACTGTCAGCAATAGACAGATCACCTAAGCAGAAAATCAACAAAGAAACAAGAGCTTTGAATGATATACTAGACCAGATGGACTTCATAGATATATACAGAACACTACACCCCAGAACAACAGAATATTCATTCTTTTTGAATGCACACAGAACTTTCTCCAGAAAAGACCATAGACTGGGTCACAAAACAGGTCTCAACTGATACCAAAAGACTGAAATTATTCCCTGCATATTCTCAGAACACAATGCTTTGAAATTGGAACTCAATCACAAGGAAAAATTTGGAAAAAACTCAAACACTTGGAGACTAAAAACCATCCTGCTCAAGAATGATTGGGTAAACCAGGAAATCAAAAATCAATTTAAACAATTTATGGAGACCAATGAGAATGAAAACACAATGGTCCAAAACCTATGGGACACTGCAAAGGCAGTCCTAAGGGGAAAATACATAGTCATCCAAGACTCACTCAAAAGAATAGAAAAATCTAAAATGCAGTTTTTATATTCTCACCTCAAGAAGCTGGAGCTGGAACAGAAGAACAGGCCTAACCCACACAGGAGAAAGCAGCTGATCAAGATTAGAGCAGAGATCAATGAATCAGAAACCAGGAGCACTGTAGAGCAGATCAACAGAACTAGAAGCTGGTTCTTTGAAAGAATAAATAAGATCGATAAGCCACTGGCAACACTTATTCAAAAGAATAGAAAAGAACCCAAATTAATAAAATTATGAATGAAAGGGGAGAGGTCACAACCAACACCAATGAAATAGGAAGGATCATTAGAAACTTTTATCAACAGCTTTATGCCAATAAATTAAACAACCTGGAAGAAATGGATGCCTTCCTGGAAACCTATAAACTACCAAGAATGAAACAGGAAGAAATTGATTTTTTAAACAGACTTATTAATTATGAAGAGATTGAAGCAGTGATCAAAAGTCTCCCAAAAAACAAGAGTCCAGGGCCTGACGGATTCCCTGGGGAATTCTACCATTCAAAGAAGAAATAATACCAATTCTCCTGAAGCTGTTTAAAAAAAAACAGAAGGAAAACTACCAAATTCATTACATGAGGCCAGTATTACCAACCAGGCAAAGACCCCATCAAAAAGGAGAATTACAGACCGATATCCCTGATAAATATGGACACCAAAATTCTCAACAAGATTCTAGCTAATAAAATCCAACAGTACATTAAAAGGATTATCCATCATGACCAAGTGGGATTCGTCCCTGGGATGCAAGGGTGGTTCAACATTTGCAAATCAATCAGTGTGATAGATCATATCAACAAGAAAAGAGTCAACCATATGATCCTCTCAATTGATGCAGAAAAAGCATTTGACAAAATATAGCATCCTTTCCTGATTAAAACACTTCAGAGTGTAGGGATAGAGGATACATTCCTCAATTTCATAAAAACCATCTATGAAAAGCCTACAGCGAATATCATTCTCAATGGGGAAAAGCTGGAAGCCTTTCCCTTAAGATCAGGAACACAACAAGGATGCCAACTGTCACCATTATTATTCAACATAGTACTAGAAGTCCTTGCAACAGCAATCAGACAACAGAAAGGGATAAAACGTATCCAAATCGTCAAAGAAGTCAAACTGTCTCTCTTCGTAGATGGCATGATACTCTATATGGAAAACCCAAAAGACTCCACCCTCAAACTACTAGAAGTGATAGAGCAATTCAGTAATGTGATGGGATACAAAATCAATGCTCACAAATCACTTGCATTTCTATACATGAACAATGAGACTGAAGAAAGAGAAATTAGGGAATCCATTCCATTTACAATAGCACCAAAAATCTTAAGTTACCTTGGAATTAACTTAAACAGAGACATAAAGGATCTATATTCTAGAAACTACAAATCACTCTTGAAAGACATTGAAGAAGACACAAAAAGATGGAAAAATATTCCATGCTCGTGGATCAGAGGAATTAACATAGTTCAAATGTCCATGCTACCCAGAGCAATCTACACTTTCAATGCCATCCCAATCAAAATAACAATGACATTTTTCAAAGAACTGGAACAAATAGCCCTTAAATTTGTGTGGAACCAGAAAAAGCCCCAAATCGCTAAGGAACTGTTGGAAAGGAAAAACAAAGCTGGGGGCATCACATTGCCGGATTTCAAGCTGTACTACAAAGCTGTGATCACAAAGACAGCATGGTACTGGCACAAAAACAGACACATAGACCAATGGAACAGAATAGAGAGCCCAGAAATGGACCCTCAGCTCTTTGGGCAACTAATCTTTGACAAAGCTGGAAAAAACATCCAGTGGAAAAAAGACAGTCTCTTCAATAAATAGTGCTGGGAAAATTGGACAGCTACATGCAAAAGAATGAAACTTGACCACTCTCTCACACCATACACAAAGATAAACTCCAAATGGATGAAAGACCTTGATGTGAGACAGGAATCCATCAAAATCCTAGAGGAGAACTTAGGCAGCAACCTCTTTGACATCAGCCACAGCAACTTTTTTCATGACACATCACCAAAGGCAAGGGAAACAAAAGAAAAAATGAACTTGTGGGACTTCATCAAGATAAAAAGCTTCTCATGAGAGACTATGGACTCTGAGAAACAAACTGAGGGCTTCAGAGGGGAGGGGGGTGGGGGAATGGGATAGGCTGGTGATGGGTAGTAATGAGGGCACATATTGCATGGTGCACTGGGTGTTATACACAACTAATGAATCATCGAGCCTTACATCAAAAACCGGGGATGTACTGTATGGTGACTAACATAATATAATAAAAAATATTGTTATAATAAAAAAATATATAATAGCTTTTCAAACAGACAGACAAAAGCAGAACTAGACCTATAAACACAGATAATACATCAGTGGTTTCAGAGAGGCGAGGGGTGAGGGGTGGGAAAAATGGGTGAAGAGGATGGGAGATAACAGGCTTCCAGTGATGGAATGAATGAATCAGGGGGAGAAAAGGCATAGAATATGGAATACAGTCAATGATATTGTAATGCATTGTATGGTGACAAATGGCAGCTACACTTATGGTGCGCATAGGGGATGTATAGAGGGTGGAATCACTGTGATACACACCTAAAACTAATGTAACATTGTATGTCAACTATTGGTCGGTAGAAATATATAAATAAAAAAGAATAGCTTTTCATCTGACACGCAGTCAAAAAAAAAAAGATAAAAAGCTTCTGCACAGCCAAGGAAACAGTAAAAAAAACTAAGAGGCAGACCACGGATTGGGAGAAGATATTTACAAATGACACTACAGATAAAAGATTAGTATCCAAGATCTACAAAGAACTTCTAAAACTCAATACACGTGAAACAAATAATCAAATCAAAAGATGGACAGAAGATATGAACAGACACTTTTCCAATGAAGACATACAAATGGCTAACAGACACATGAAAAAATGTTCAAAATCATTAGCCATCAGGGAAATTCAAATCGAAACCACATTGAGATACCACCTTACGCCAGTTAGAATGGCAAAAATGGACAAGGCAGGAAACAACAAATGTTGGAGAGGATGTGGAGAAAGGGGATCCCTCCTACATTGTTGGTGGGAATGCAAGTTGATACAGCCACTTTGGAAAACATTGTGGAGGTCCCTTAAAAAGTTAAAAATTGAGCTACCCTATGATCCAGCAATTGCACTACTGGGTATTTACACCAAAGATACAGATGTAGTGAAGAGAAGGGCCATATGTACCCCAATGTTCATAGCAGCATTGTCCACAATACCTAATTGTGGAAGGAGCCGAGATGCCCTTCAACAGATGACTGGATTAAGATGTGGTCCATATATACAATGGAATATTACTCAGCCATTAAAAAGAATAATTTCTCAACATTTGTAGCAACATGGATGGGACTAGAGGAGATTATGCTAAGTGAAGTAAGTCAAGCAGAGAAAGACAATTATCATATGGTTTCACTCATTTATGGAACATAAGAAGTAGGAAGATCAGTAGAAGAAAGGGAAGAAGAAGGGGGGGTAAACAGAAGGGGGAATGAACCATGAGAGACTATGGACTCTGGGAAACAAACTGAGGGCTTCAGAGGGGAGGGGGTGGGGGATTGGGATAGGCTGGTGATGGGTATTAAGGATGGCATGTATTGCATGGTGCACTGGGTGTTATACGCAAGTAATGAATCATGGAACTTTACATGAAAAACTAGGGACGTACTGTATGGTGACTAACATAATATAATAAAAAATTATTATAAAAAAACAGGAAATAAAATAGGAATTGATGGATACTCCCTTAAAAAATAAATAAATAAATAAATAAACAAACAAATAAATAAAATCTTTAATAAAATAATAAAATAAAGAAAAAAAAAAAAGAAAATCCAAGGAATGGAGATGTGTAAAAAGGGTTCTTGCAGGAAAAAAGGATAATTGTGTATACATTTAGTGTACATTTAGTTTTCTGCCTCTTCTGCACCTCACCTTCTTCTTCTGCATTGTCCAATGTCCATAATGTTAGGTTGTCACTAAGCTACTGCATGATAAGTGTGCTGTCTTTGTATGAGTCTTCTTTCAATGCATTAAGTTCTGTGCTGTCTTCATCAAAAGTGGTTTTAAGCATGGCACAAAAATAGACACATAGATCAATGGAACAGAATGGAGAGCCCAGAAATAAATCTGCACTGATATGGTCAATTAATCTACAATGAAGGAGGCAGGAACATACAATGGGGAAAAGAAAGAATCTTCAATAAATGGTGCTGGAGAAACTGGACAGCTACATGCAAAAGAATAAAACAGGACCAGTTTCTTATATCATACACAAAAATAAACTTAAAATGGACTAAAGACCTAAATGTGAGGCCTGAAACCATAAAACTTCTAGGAAAAAACATAGGGAGTAATTTCTTTGATATTGGCCATAGAAACATTTTTTTTCTAGATATGTCTCCTTTGGCAAGGGAAACAAAAGCAAACATAAACTATTGAGACTACATCAAACTAAAAGCCTTTGCACAGCATAGAAAACCATCAACAAAATGAAAAGGTAACCTACTGAATGGGAGAAGATATTTGTAAATGATAGGTCTATGAAAGGGGTCATATCCAAAATATATAAAGAATTTATGCAACTGAGCACCAAAAAGAAAACAACAAATAATCCAAATAAAAAGGCAGCAGATTCAGGGGCGCCTGGGTGGCACAGCGGTTAAGCGTCTGCCTTCGGCTCAGGGCGTGATCCTGGCGTTATGGGATCGAGCCCCACATCAGGATCCTCCGCTATGAGCCTGCTTCTTCTTCTCCCACTCCCCCTGCTTGTGTTCGCTCTCTCACTGGCTGTCTCTATCTCTGTTGAATAAATAAATAAAATCTTTAAAAAAAGGGCAGCAGATTCATATAGATATTTTCCCAAAAAAAGTCATAGAGATGGCCAACAGACACATGAAAAGATACTCAACATCACTAATCATCAGGGAAATGCAAATCAAAACCACAATGCAATATCATTATCTTGCACCTGTCAGAATGACTAGCATTTCCATGATTCATTAGTTGCGTATAACACCCAGTGCACCATGAAATACGTGCCCTCCTTACTACCCATCACTCTTTACATCAAAAACCAGGGATGTACTGTATGGTGACTAACACAATATAATAAAAAAATATTATTATAATAAAAAAAAAGAATGACTAGCATTAAGAAGACAAGAAACAAGTGTTGACAAAAATGAAGAGAAAAAGGAACTCTCCTGCACTGTTGGTTGGAATACAAATTGGTATAGCCATTGTGGAAAACAGTTTAGAGGTACTTAAAAAATTAGAAATAGAATTACCATATTACCCAGTAATTCCACTAAATACTGGGTATTTACCCACTAATTCAAAAGGATATATGCACTCCTATGTTCTTTGCAGCATTACTTATAGTAGCCAAGATATGGAAACAACACAAGTGTCCATCAGTAGATGAATGGATAAAGATGTAGGGTGAAATATTACCTAGTCAAAAAAAAAGAATGAGATCTTGCCATTTGCAACAATATAGATGATGGACCTAGAGGGTAGAATGCTAAGTGAAATAAGTAAGACAGAGAAAGACAAATACCATATGATTTCACTCATGTAGAATTTAAGAACTAAAACAAATGAACAAACAAAGAAAAAAGAGGCAAACGAACAAACAAAAAAACCCAGACTCTTAAAAACAGAGAACAATCTGATGGTTGCCAGAGAGGAGTGCGCGGGGAGATGGGAGAACTACAGGGGATTAAATACAGTGGTGAGCACAGCGTAATGTATACGAACGTAAAATCATATTGTACACCTGAAACTGATATAACACTGTATGTTAATTATGCTTCAATAAAACAACAACAACAAAAATAAAGGCAACGTCATTAATACAAACCTCTATAGGCCATTGATAGCCACATCATGCTCACTATAGAATTCTCTGGTCACTTAGTCACCCATCAGACCCAGAAATAAGGACAAAGGAGTAGGACGTCGCTGACTTTGGGGCACTAATCAGCCAAGCTAGCAACCACACTGCAAATGATGCATACTTGGCAGCATTTTAAAACATACCTGCACAGGGGAAGGAAGGGAAAACTGAAGTGGGGGAAAGCAGAGAGGGAGACAAGCCAGAGAGACTATAAACTCTGGAAAACAAACTGAGGGTTTCAGAGGGGTGGGGTGGGGGAATTGGGTAGCCGGGTAATGGGTATTAAAGCAGTGCACGAATTGTGATAAGCACTGGGTGTTATACACAACTAATGAATCATTGAACACTACATCAAAAACTAACGATGTGCTATATGGTGGCTAACTGAACACAATAAAAAATATAAATAAATAAATAACACACACACACGCACACACTAAAACATATCTGCATTACCGTGTACATTGCAGCATCCTTTACCATAGCCAGGTATGGAAGCATCCTAAGTGCCTATCGAAGCATGAATGGATAAAGAAGATGTGCCAGAAATATATAGGCATATATATTATCCAGCCTGAAAGAAGACGGACATGTTGTCATTTGTTAATAACATGGATCAATCTGGAGGATGTGATACTAAGTGAAATAAGCCCGACACAGAAGGACGCATATGGCATGATCTCACTTATATGTGGAATCTGAGAAAGCTGAGTACATAGCAGCAGAGGGTAGAATGGTGATTGCCAGGAGCTGGGGGCAGAGAGGGATGTGAACTTCCAGTTGTGCAAGATGAATGAATCTGGGGGATCTGGCATACGGCATGGGGATTAGAGCTAACAATATGGGCTTGTATACCTGAAATATGCTGACAGCGCATCTTCAGTGTTCTTGTCAGAAATAAATGGTAACTATGGGAGGGGATGGGTGTGTTAATCAGCTTGACTGTGGTGACTATTTCACAGTGTCTGCATCTATCAAAACATCACATTGTATACCTTCAATATATACAAATTTATTTGCCGGTCATACCTCAGTAAAGGTTGTTGGGGGGAGAAAAAAATAAATCGAATCAAAACCACATAACTGGTTGTTAAATATTAATGTGTGCAGCTCAGTGTAAGTAAATGAGAGAATGAGTTAACATATAATAGTAAAATAGGAACATTTCAGGTCTACACTTCAGACTTTCAGGATTTGATCTGTGATGTTGAGAAGTTGCTTTTCTTCCTGCTTTTTATGCTATTTCTGCCATGCAGAAATTACTTTGAAGTGGGTTTTCTTATCTCTCCCTTACTGACCCTGACCCTGCCTGTTGCAAGCAGACATAGAAATACCAGCTATCTTATTTCTCAGTTTCTTAGCTTCTAAGGGCTCACTTCTTAGAACTGCTCCCTGTTTGACTCACCTGCTCCCCAGCCCAGATCCCCATTAGAGACGCCCTGCCTCCAGCATCCACTTCTGGCTGGAGAATGGATGATTCTCCCAATAAGTTAAACGAAGTCAATGTCATACTTAAGGGTAGGGATTAAACTTCTTATCTATTTCCTAGATAGTGGATTTGGAGTTCACATCAATATTAGGGAACACTGTGCTATTCCAAGAGGAGCAGCAAGAACCTAGAGATCTCACACATTGTGGCAGGAGGGTGGGGGTTGGGAGGGTTGAGCCACGTGCCCAACCCCACTTGGGTCCCTCTGACCCTCAGCTCTAGCCATTAACCTCCGTGCTATAGAATCACATAATTATTATTCCTTTTTCCTACAATGTGGTTCAGTCTGTCCTCTTTACTCTGTAAGCTGACTTTCTCTAGCTGGTAAATAGGGTCCCTTATGGCCATCTCAATAGGACCTCTGACAAAGACTCTCGCCTTGGACTCTGCTAGACTAGGTTCAACCTTGGCCTTTCCTTTCTATCCTTGTAGAATCCATTTTGAGCAAGAATCTTGCTAAATCAGCTTAGCAAAAGTCCCCCACCCTTGGTATCTGAACACTCTCCGTACCTTACCAGACTGGCTTCTTTCAGTAAGAATTCTCCTGGTTCTGGGGCACCAGCCTACAAAATACAGGGTAAGTCAAGTCATACGGATGATAATAGAGCAAGTAGGGGAGATGGATTTCAGAGAACTAGTAGAAGAAAAGGCTCTTGAAGGATGTAGAAGTTCGTTCTTAACGAAAGCGAATGGGTGAGAGAGGCAGAAAAGAGAAAGAAAGCATACTTTGTGTTGATGGGTGTGTGGGGTGGGGCGGTTACTGACAGCAGTCATTAAGTATCTGCCTTCGGCTCAGGGCATGATCCCGGCGTTCTGGGATCAAGCCCCACATCAGGATCCTCCGCTGGGAGCCTGCTTCTTCCTCTCCCACTCCCCCTGCTTGTGTTCCCTCTCTCGCTGGCTATCTCTCTCTGTCAAATAAATAAATAAAATCTTAAAAAAAAAAGAATTCTCCTGGTTCTGATGTTTCCTCTAGGTGATTTTACATCCCCTGACCCCCACCTTGCTCCCTTGATATAAATCCTCGATATAAATCTTGTCACTGTTCGAATCAGAACTGAGTCCAATCTCCTCCCTGACTCCAAGACCCTATTGTACTGGTCCCTACACCCATCGCGATGTTCCCCCGCTTGAATAAAGCCTGCATTACTGTTCTCTAACAAGTGCCCTTAAATCACATTTCTCTAGGAGTTCGAATAATATTTTTTCTTGAACAGCTGCCAGGTCCATTCTGGTCCCTTAGTTCAAAGGCTTAAGAGAGAAAATCTGGTGGGTTAGAGGACAAGTGAATGAACTGACCCTTCCTGGGTGACCACACTGTTGCAGTCAGTGATGGCCAGTAGGTACAAAGTTATGTGGCACATGGGGTGCGCCTTCTACACCAAAGGCAAAGGTATCATGGAAGACAGCTGACACCCTGGCAATGCTGTCTTCTAATTGTAGACATAGGCGAGGCTTCTGTCTTTTCTACTGAGTGTTTATCTGTATGTATGCATAAATATAGCAAAAATATAAGGAGGCGTGGGGGTGAGAAATGATGACCAAGACAGACAGTAGCAGAGAGTGTAAGAACTTAACCAGGAACAAGAAGGACCAATCAGCAAGTGCATCATAAAACAAGAATATTTATTGAGCACTTACTATGTGCTGGATATTATTCTAAACACCAAGATTACGGTGATGAATAAAACAGACAAAAACCCCTGCCCACGTGGTATGGACACTCCAGTGAGAACACAAGAAGTAAACCAAATAATAAGTAAATGTCTGTGCAACAGTGCTGAGTACATCGAGGCTGATAAAGCCGGGAAAGGTGATAGAGATCGGGGACAGCTTCATTGCCAAGGTGGTGTGTGAAGAGAGTGTAGTGTGTGAAGAGAGACTAATGTCATGCAGACATTAGGGATAAAGAGCACTCTGGGAGGGAACACAAGCTCCCTGCCACTCCTGAGGCAGGAGTGGGCCTCTTCTGTTCTGTGCTGCAATAAAAGAAAACCTTGAGAGCTCCCAGCTTGGAGACCCTTAGTTTTCTTTCCTCTCCTCTGGGGCACTAACCCAAGCATGGGCCCTTCTAAGCAAAAGTGCATGTTGCATAGAAGCAGAAGTGGGTTTTGGTGAATGGCTTCTGCCTCAGTGGGGTGGGAAGTTCCCAGAAAAGAAAAGCTGGGCAGACAACACAAGAGGTATTCCCCACATATACCACCACCTCTGAGTACAGAGTAGGCTCTAAGCAACTACGTTCTGGTCTCTGGTCGATTATTCATTTCCTGGAACAGCTGGTTGATCACAAAGACTTTTCAGCAGTTGCCTGTTCACTATAAACTAATGCCTAGACCAGTGATTCTCAACCTTCCCAGGCGGCAACGTCTGGAGACATTTTTGATTGCTGCAATGGGTGTGTGGGGTGGGGTGGTTACTGACAGCTGGTAGAGGCCAGGGATGCTGTTCAACATCCCACAATGTGCAGGATAGCTGCCTACAACCAAGAATTATCCAGCCCAAAATTCAACAGTGCGGACCTTGAGAAGTAATGCTCTAAGTGGAGGCAAGGAACATTTCACTTACCACCTTTTAAATTTATCATTAAAACATTTATCATTCTGGCCTTCCAGAAGTTTATGATCCAAGCAGGCATGATTTACAAGCACACACATCATGTGTGAAACAGCCTACAAAATACAGGGTAAGTCAAGTCATACGGATGATAATAGAGCAAGTAGGGGAGATGGATTTCTGAGAACTAGTAGAAGAAAAGCCTCTTGAAGGATGTAGAAGTTCGTTCTTAACGAAAGCAAATGGGTGAGAGAGGCAGAAAAGAGAAAGAAAGCATACTTTGTGTTGAGAGGGAGGAAAAACATTGAATAGAGAGGTCCAAACCCGCAGCACCTAGAACATTCGGCTGGTTTATCCTCTTCTGGCAACTGTCTGGGACACAAAAAGAGCAGCAACACTTGTGGGTCTTAAGTGCAAGGATTTGTCAACTGCCCGGGAAGTTTCATTCATGCACATCTTCTGAAACCATGTGAATCTCCCAAAATTTTAACTATTCAAGAGGAATCACATAATTTTAAGGCCAGCAAGTGGAGTGAATCATAGACTGGTTGCATCGTTGCCATGTGGAAGAGACACTTGAGCTGATTAAGCAGTAAAGGGACACAGTTTGGTCCACCACCTAAACATGCACATGAAACCTCTTCAAATGAATCATGGCGACTCTCGGCTGCCATTTTTTCGTTTCCTGATGTTATCATGTAAAATTGGTTTTAAAACACCATCTAGTAACAAAGTTAGCTATGCATTTATTAGTTCCAGTGCTGAAAAACACTCCTAGAATCCAATTACTTTGAAAAAGAAATTAGAAATATTAAAAGAAAACACATAAGGCCAAACAACTACTGTGATCTTCATGCTGTTGGTTTGGGAGCATTTCCACAAAAACACATTCCAGATGACACTAAGAAAACAAAATTAACCCAATAAATGGGTAGGTTTGAAAGTCATCAAGCGAAGAAGACAGTGCTGGTCTCCTGACCACAAGATCCTTCCTGTTGACAACACACTCCTAAGCGGGATTGTGGAATCTTGCATCACAAGAATGCAACCCCCTTTTTTATATTAATTCACAGGGGAATTATTGAATTCTGAAAATGTTGAGTTTGCAAAATCTTCAGGAGCATAAAATGCAACCCAATGCCCAGAGAGAGAAACCTGCTGGGTGAATCTAGACGTCGATCAAAAATCCTGGGCAAGATAGTGATACCTGGAAGAAAATCCCCATATTTCCTTGATTATTAAAAATTATTCTTTGAACATTTAAGGGCACGTGATATACAATACTGGGTATGGGTCTCAGAGGTCTCCCCATGACCCCTTTTTTCCATGGAGCAAGAAGCCAAAATAGAGAAAAGCCTCAGCTGCTTTCAGGAGGAAGATACAGATGGTGGCATTTGTCTGATCCATGTGTGACCACAGGGGGCGCTGTTCAGAAGCAGCTTAGTTTTCCGCTCCTAGCCAAAAGGCAGAGACAGGAGTCTGAGGCTGTGGTTGCATGGAAGCCGCGTCTCTTCTGCGAAAGACTTCTGATGATGTCCCTGGTTCCTCCTATTTGGGGGAGATAATATGTAGAACAAGCTGAAGAGAAATTAACACCTCAGGAAATGACAAGCCAGAATCTCTCTAAGGTCCAAAGCTCAGTAAAGAGATCCTAATCTCTGACTCTAGAGCCTTTCCTCCCCCCAACACCATCTATGATGGTCTTTTTATTTATCTGATCTTTTCACAAACATTTACAGGGTGTTTGTTTACTGTGTGCCAAGCAGCATTCGAAGTTCTTAACACATATGGCCTCGCTTTCTTCTCATGAAGAGACAGATACTATAACCATCCTCATCGTACAGATGAAGTCCTGAGGCTCAGAGACACTAAGTGGTTAGAACAGGCTCATGCAGCCTGGAAGTGGTGGAGTTGGGACTTGAACTCAGGCATGTTGGCTCCTTTCAAACAGTGAGGGATCACTAAATGCTACAGAGGGTCAGTGAAGACTGTAAGGTTGAATATCTGCTTTTTGTTGTTCATTTTTACATATTTAATTTTTCAGAGAGAGAGTGTGAGAGCAAGTTGTGGGAGGGGTACAGAGAGAGGGAGAGAGAGAATCTCAAGCAAATTTCATGCCGAGCATGGAGCCCAACGTGGGGCTTGATCTCACAACCCTGAGATCATGACCTGAGCTGAAACCAAGGGTGTGACGCTACACCAGCTGAGCCACTTAGACACCCTGAGTATGTGCTTTTTGGAATGTAAAGTGTTGTCCAAAGATAAGGGGATAGGATTACTGTTTGGAGCCCTGTATATAGTTGGTTCTGATAATGCGGTGTTCACACAAGTAGTGTTGACGTGGTTCAGAGTAGAGCAAAGTGCTTTCATGTACATTGTTTAGTTCCTCAGTCAATCAGACATTTCAATGACGAATGAATCAAGGCCCAGGGAGGTTAACCTACTTGCCCAGCTGGAACCTGAAAGAATCAAGATTCAAACTCAAATCGGGTGAACCCCAGAGTCCATGCAATGGATTCCACTATGCAACATGTTTTTGGAGACCACATGTGTTGGGACAATTCTTTGACACAGTTCAGGTTGACATATCCTTTGGCTGCTGGCGGTTTCAGCCAAGGGGTGAACAAGTGACATATACTGTTAGGACACAGTCAGCAGCCAGTAAACAGAATTGTCCTCGGTCTGAAAGTGCATGTCCCAGGAAGCTGGTCCCAAAAGTTGTTGACAATCTGGAGTGACAAACAACTCTGGTGACAACCAAGGAAAGCTGTCAACTTTCAGAGGAAAACAGACCTGAGTCTGAACCCCGGTACCCAGCTGAGTAGCTTCGGGCCAACCATGTGGACTTTCCCAGGCTGCATCCTCATCTATAAACAAGGATCTTAGACACTCAACAAGTGAGCATCTTTTGTGGGCCAGGCATTGCCCTAGGTAGAAGGAAAATGATAGTAACCACAGCACTAAAACTTACCGGGGGCAGAGACTGACCAAAGGTAAACACTTTCATTTTTTCAGAGTAAGACAGATATCATACAGAGAGGCACATGATGCAGAGAATTAAAATAGAAGGTGATGATAGATAGTGAAAGACTGTCACCGTGGCCACCTTACTAGAAATAAAAGGCCCTCCACCTCATAAGTCCTGATTTCTCTTTGCTGCTCTGTATTTTTCCATAGCCCACATCACTTTGTGAAATACTGTATAATCCATGTTTGGGAGTTTATTGTTGGCCTCCCCCTACCAGAACATCAGTTCTGTGAGGGCAAGGATTTTTGTCAGTGTATCCTCTGCTGTTTCCCCAGCACCTAAAACAGTGTCTGGCACATACTGAATACTCAGTAAATTTTTGTTAAATGAACATTGTTAAATAAATTTAATTTTTTTGATAAATATCATTTGAATATTCATGGGAAGACTGAAGAGAGAGAGGGAGAGGAAGGAAGGGAGGAAGAAGGAGGACAGGAAGGGAAAGGAAAGGAAGGGAAGGGAAGGAAAGGGAAGGGAGGGGAGGGGAGGGAAGGCAAGGCAAGGCAAGGCAAGGGAAGGCAAGGGAAGGGAAAGGAAAAGGAAAAGGAAAAGACAAAAGAAAAGAGTTCCACTGGTTTTGGTTTCAAAAACCAAAACCACCATCATAATGGAGGAAGTAATGCAATTTCTCTTTTCCTTCAGATCAAGAGACCAGGAAACTCCTGGCAGTACAAGAGGTTGGGTTCAGCCAGTACACGGCATTGCAGAGAAGCTGGTCTTACCATTTTGGTTTGGGTCGTAGAGCGCGTTACTTCAAAACTTTCAGTTTCAACCCCTTTCCAGATTCCACTAAACCACTTCTTGTATTCCATTCGCACCTGAGGAATATAGAGGTTTGTGTCACATCAGGAGCTTGCTTAGGGGGATGGGACCCTGAATAGGAGGCTAGAGATACACATGCCAAGCCCCACAACTATCCTCTCACTGGTTTGCTGTATAGTCTTGGACATCCTTTTGTTGATTCATTCTAAAATTCCACTTCCTCGTTGTAGAAAGGGTATTTACTTAATGTGGGGCATCACAAAGTCTCTATAGAGTCTATAGAGTGGTGGTGGTGATGATGATCCTGACAATGACAAGGAGGAGGAAGGTGAAGATGATGGTGGTGATCATGGAAGTGATGATGGTCATGATGATAATGATGACAGTGCAGGTGATGGTGGTGGTGGTGGTGATTATAACAATGGTCATCATTTCTTGAACACTAGCAATCTCAATACACTTTATTATACACAATTTATAGTATCATCCCTAAATAAACCAAATGACAAAGGTTCTTCTCTTACTCCCAATTAAAGGTAAAGAAGCTTACACTGTTGGAAGTAAATGGACTTGTCCAAGGTCATACAGCCAGCATTCAGCACCTCCTCACTCTCACATCAGAGCCCCGATACTAACCACTATGCTGAACCACTCCTTGTGATTGCATAGATTCCTTCCTGAAACCTGCTTAACATGTTTTAAAAAGACATTTTAAATATGTAATCTTCAACATTATTTCACCAAGGCACTTAGTTGTACTTTATTTCTGGGTATGAAGAGTACCAAGCATTTAGAAGGCACTAGAACATGAAAGAGAAATTAATGAAGTATTATGATGTTCTCTTCGCCACCAGCATCTTAACTGATGGTAGTTCTGCTCAATAGCAAAGGGGGAAAAGCCAGGAAAACTGTTTCCAATCTTCTAAGTGGAGTAAAAATAGAATGATGACCCTTACAAGAATTTAAGAATTTAATGTGTGCCAAGGACTGTGCTAGACATTTATTCTTTTACTTCTCAACCCTGTAAGGCAGATATTTCCACGTACACAGGTGAGAAGATTGAACCTCAGAGAGGATAAGAATGCTGGCCGAGGTCACACAGCAACCTACTTAGTGGATAACCTGACATTAGAGCTATAGTCTTTCTGTTTTGGGAATATTATACCCAATTTTCCAGTGCCCCTCCCTAAAGTTAACTTCACTATAAGAGGCTTATGTATCCTCTTTCTGGTGAACTCAGGTATGGCCAAGCAACTTGCTCCACCCAATGAAAGAGAGCTAATTAAGCTACACTTCCCCAGGATTTCCTTTCTCTTTGCCACAAGAAGTTCTAAATAAGGGCTGCCCTTCAACCTGTATCCCAGAGTAAAGACATTGTAGATCAAGCCACAGCTATGTAGTATGAGCAAGAAATAACCATTATTGTTATGAACCATTGAAATTAGGGGGCAGTGGCTATTTGTTACTGCATCAGAGTCTCCCTTACGCTGACTGATACATGCTCTGCTATGGACTGAAATATGTCTTCTCAAAATTCATATGTTAAAGCGCTAACTTCCCAGTATGACTGTATTTGAAGATATGATGATTTTTATAGATTAAATGAGGTCTATACTTATTTTAAGACACTCCTAATTACAAGCTGACAGTAGTTACCATTTACTGGCATTTAAGTGTATCAGTTACAAGCATTGACTCAAGTCCTACATTTTTAGACAATATATTATTTTAATCCTCATTTTACAGAATTTATCCAGATCGCACAGCAAGGAATTAGTGGAGTTGTAATCCACTGGTCTGTCTGACTCTAGAGCCTGACTTTATCCTGCTTTCCAAAATAAAAAAAAAATTGCAACAAATATAAAAAAGGATAAATATCCCCAAGTATATTAAAAACTCACATAAAAAATAAAATCATAAGACCCCAAGGATAATAAGCAAAGGACATAACATTTCACAACAATGGAACTGTAAATGACTAGAAAACATTTGAAAAGATGTCCAACCTTCAAAAATATCAATTCCAGTTTTATGAACACATCCAAAGGCATATCCTGAAATGAAAATAAAAACATATCCTCCAAAATTAAAAAAAAAAAGATTAAATGGGGTCATAATGGTAGAGCCCTGATCCAATAGGATTAGGGTCCTGATAAGAAGAGGCATAAAAGCTCTCTCTCCTTCTCTCTCCCATGTAAGGGTAGAGCAAGAAGGTGTCCATCTGCAAAAAAGAGCAGGTCTCACCAGAACCCAATCGCACAGGCACCCTGAACTCAGATTTCCAGATGCTAATGAAACCCAGAGCACACAGCATACCAAATCATCACCTAAACCCTTTTACCAGAATGAAGGCAACCCCAAATACAAATATACAAGGTCAGAGAAGGGTGAGAATGGGAACAACCATTCAATAAGACTTTGGGAGTTGGCTGGTGAAGACAAAATAATTGATCTTACCTGGCGATTAAGGAGACAGTGTACCACAAAGAGCAAAACACCCTGCAGGACATTGATGATGGTGAATGTGTATGCAATGACTGATCCAATCACCTTCCCGACCTCTTCAACCATAAAAAGGCCAAGGCCCCAAGAACAGCCCAGGATAAATAGCTGAGCAATGGCTTTAAATGTCATGACTCTGAAAAGGAACAGGAGCTATAATAAGTATCATTCGTTACTACGTGCTGGGGACTGTGCTAAATGCTTGGCCCACATTACCTGATTTTAACTTCACATCTACCTCATGTGTTAAGTGACCTATGCAGTCATACGACTCAAAGATGAAGAAGAATCTATGCTTTCAATGGTTGCTTCTGAGAATAATGCTTTCTCCTATTCTTGGAAGTGATTTATCTGCAAGTCTTTTACCTGGATCTATTGGAAAATGTGTGGAAGTGCCTTCTAGAAATTTGTATTGGAAATGTGTTGATGATGCTATCATGACTTCAGAATATAACATGCTGTTGTGTTTCTTCAAATGACAATTGTGTTTTATAAAACAGAATGGGGTTGTTAGTAGCACCTGTCTGGGAGAGCTGACATGTGTGAGTGTGTGAGTGTGTGTGTGTGTGAGTGTGTGTGTGTGTGTGTGTGTGTGTGTGTGTGTACGCATGCACACAGGGGTGTTAGCCTGCCCTCATCCAACCCATGTAGAGGGATGAAGAAATGCCAAGAAGGGTGAGGCCATGACCCTCCAGGATGGAAAACACTAAGGCGAAGAGATGTCAGATTGGTCTGGTAAGTAGATGAGATCAAAGCCAGGGTCTGAAATTGGAAAGATATTCCTTTAAATTTTTTCTACGTGACTCACCAATACAAGGTTTTTGCTACTTTAGGGTAAAATAAGCACTTGCTCTTCTTATCAATGGGGGATGGTAGTCATGCCCACCACATAGATTGGAGTTATGCGCATTCAGTAAACGAATATTGCTAAATTCCAAATATCTACTAAGTTCCTAGTTAATGTTAGTTGTGCTTTTCATTATTTTTAATCATTTAGTTCAGTACAGTAAGAACTGAGCATCTACAGCCAAGGATAATGGAGTTCCCAGAAGTGGGTGGACTCATGGGGTGGGGGAGGGAAGATAATGTTGATACGCTTGGCATGAATTTCATATGAAGAGTGTGCTACACAAAGGAGCCATTCAATGAATATTTGTCGAATGAAGAGATCAAGGAGTACAGTAAGCTACCTGAAAATTATAATTTTTACTTCTAGAAGTTGTACCTCACACACCCTTTATCCAGTACCATGAAATATTACATCAGATTTTTGTATAGGGTTTTCTTTCCCAGGCACAAAGAAAAGTAGTCCCATAGGAAGAATCTGCAGATACCACTGATTTTGGGACCTTCTTACCTGGTGTCCTGAATGGTGGAAACTTCTTTATTGAGGGATGAAAGTTTGCTTCTCAAAATCCACAGAATTTGGATGTAAAACACCAAGTTTATCTGTGGACACAAAATGAAATATTGACTTGGAATTTTATTTTGAGGCCATGCAATGCAACCTAACTTGAGGTGGACCTAAGTATCTTTTCCCAAAAGATACAGGCTTCATAGGATGCTATGCGCATATGCTCTAGTCTTTGATACAGCACATTGTGTGTATGCATACCTGTGGCACTTGGTGCTTGATAAGGGTGACTATATAATGTATCCTTCAAATCAAGACACCTTGAAAGTGAAAGGTTACTATTAGTGTCTATATCAGGACAATGGATGTGATCAGGAAGTTGCAAGCAAAGAGGAGAACATGTCACTCTGTGCGGAGTAGATACTTGCTAAATAATTGTTGAATGAACAAACATGGGATTTTTAGGATACCCAGGAGAGTTATATTATATCAAAGCAACAAGTGAATCATAATGGAGCAAGAGTAAAACATACGAAGACAGTATTTCCAGGAAGAGGAGTTAATCACATTAGGCTCTATTTTCTTACCTTCACTTCATTTCCATCTCTGCAGAAAGACACACTCCATGCTTGGCCAACCCAGGGCAGCCACACCCATAAATAACAATCACTAGTCACTCACCAAGATAATGACTGCCACTGGCCCCATGAAACTCCAGATGAACCCTTTATCGAGCTTAAGCCAGCAGCTGTTGAGAGAAAAGTATATGCATGAGCTGCCTATTTCTCAGAGGGCAGAGAGCTTGAATTCAGACTCCTGTAGCAAGATCAAACCAGCGCTGGGAACCATTTAGTTCAGAACCTAGATTTTAGATACAATCAGACATGGGTTCTCATCTGATAGAAGCTGTATGCTCAAAGCCTCAGTTTTCTCAAGTGTAAAGTGGGGCAGACAGAAGTATTGAAAAGATGAAATGATTACAGTGGCTATATGCCAAGACTTGAAGTCAGGGAGGGTCAGTCCTCTGACTTTGTTTCTCTCATTCAATATTGTGTTAGCTATTCAGGATCTTTTGCTTCTCTATATAAACATTAGAATCAGTTTATCATTACCTACAAAATAATTTTTTGGGATTGTGATTTCAAAAGCATTGAATCTATACATCAAATTGGGAGGAACTGACTGACTTCTTGACAATATTGAATCTTCCTATCCATGAACATGGTCTATCTCTCCATTTATTTGAATCTTCTTTGATTTCTTTCATCAGACTTTTGCCGTTTTCCTCATATAGATCTTGTAGGAAAGATCTAATGAGATAATGTGTATATAGTTTTTGAGTATGGTTCCTGGCAAAGAGGTAAAGCTCAATAAGTAGTACCCCAAAATAATGACTGCTATCAGAAAGAGAGTAAAAGTAGTTATTTAACTGCAGCAAGAAAACCTACCAACATTAACTAAGCATAGTCCATGTACCAAGTACTCTGTTGCTCAGACACTTTATTATGTCATGCCTTATGTTGGCAAAGAGAGTATAAATTATTCTGAACAACGACCTGGCCACGTAAAACTAGTAAATCTAATAATCAATTGCCAACACTCAGTGAGCAGAAAAGCTCCCATGCTTACGTTCTATTCTAAGTGTTACAAAGGATGGCCCAGAAGCCAAACCCAGTCCACCCCTTGTTTCTGTAAATAAAGTTTTATTGAAACATAGCCGTACCCATCCATTTACATGTGGTCTATGAATTGGCCGCTCTCCCACCACAAGGGCAACATTGAGTAATTGCCACAAAGACCATATGGCCCACAGAGACAGAAGCAGTTAACATTTGGCCCTTTATAGAAAGTTTGCCAACCCCTGATCTATGCTACCATGAGATCTCCGGAATCATTCTGGCAGGACATAGGGTTCTGGCTGGAGACAGGACATCTTTTTTTCCTTCAAGAGAGACTCCTTCATCATGTTGTTTTAGCACATGCACGCCTACTCCCTAACTGAAGCTCCATTGCCAAAATACTAACATCTTCAGCTAACTTTGCAGAGCTTTGCAAACGTCTTCAGTGAGGCAGAAATTCCTTTAGTGGGGAATTCTGACTTACTCTCTTTTTAGCTGAGACCATAAGAAAGTTCCTTAGATGCACTCAGACCAAGATGTCCTGTGTATGAGATGCTGACCCCACAGGATCACAGGGAAGATGAGACATAATATGCACTCTCTCTCATGCACAGAGGTCACAGTTGGGCTTTTCCGGCCCTGAATTTCCTAAGTGTACTTTTTTGTCCTGAGTGTCCTGAAGTTGTATTCAAATTTTTATGTGTAAGTACATTTGTCTGAGAGGTACATTTCCCTATTTGGGGAAATAGGCTCAGGATCTCACCAAAAGTCTCAAAAGGATCCTACCCCACACATGCTGAGAACCATTGTTCTAGGAATTCCTGCTTAAAACGGGACTGGTTTTGTGAAGTATAATTCACAAAAGGAAATGGACTGAAATGGACACCACTTCCACCATAAAGGCACACATCATGCTTACTAAGTATGTGATCCATAGTTTTGGTGTCCTACTATTGCAGACACAGCCACAGTGAGAGCTGGAATCCCATAGCCTAAAGGGTACATGAACTTCTTCTTGAATTTGCCTGAACTGTAGTTGGCCACTTTGAGATTCCTAACGGTGAGGAAGAGATGCAGCCCTTCAAGGAGCATCCAGGTGAAGGAGGCCAGGTAGAGGTAGTGCAGCAGCCCTGCAATGATGGAGCACAGCACCTGGAGGGGAGACAAGAGTGAGGAATGTGGTCTGTACCTCGTCATGTCCTTAGCACTTAGCATTTCCTGGATGTTGGCCTGCATTTTTAATTCTAACACCTGTGACTATATGCCTGGGGGCAACACACTTTTGTGGAGCTTTCACCGACCCCATCCTTACCCCACGTGTGGAGCAGGCCAGTAATGCAGAGGAATGAATGCTCTGGGAACAGTCCTCAGATCCGTGACAGACAAGAGTTGGTAGATGAATAGTCCATGTCCCTTGCCCTTTGGGCAGGTGTGATGCTTAATTTTATGTGTCAACTAGACTGAGCTAAGGAATGCCCGGATAACATGAAAACATCATTTCTGGGTGTGTCTGTGAGGGTGTTTCAGGAAGAGATTAGCATTTGAGTCAGGAGACTGAGTAACGATCACCCTCACCAATGAGGCCGGGCATCATCAATCCACCTGAGGGTCTAAAAAAAACTTATATAGAGGAAGGGAGAATTTGCTCACTCTGCTTGAGCTGGGACATCCAGCTCTCAGACATTGGTGGCTGTGGTTCCAATAAACAAAACAGACTGTTGTATAAAACAGATTTTTTTTTTAAACTGAAACAGAGGGTGGGCCAAAATCAGCATCAGCACTACTCTGCCAACCCTGCCCATTTCCTAATGAGGAAACTGGGGCCCAAAAGGTAAAATCTCACCCAAGATCACATAGCTAGGAAAAATTAAAAATGGATTTGAAATCCAAACTGTCTCCAGAGACTATACTTACTCTTAACCCTAGCAGTGTACTGTCTCCCGGGGCGGGGGGGGAGTAGTGCTTTCATAACCTTCTGGCTGTGAGATCATAGTCTTTTAGGGTCAAAAGGGGCTTTGGAAAACATCTAGTTCCAATTCTTCCTGGATATGCTGATGACTGTGATCATAATGGAGACAAAAGCTAAAGTCATTAGTGTAGCAAAGGCACTGTCCACCCAGAATTCAAAACTCCCTCCACCCCTGATTCCAGACTATAGACCTGTCACTAGGATGGGACTTCCCAGGCAGAGACTACATCTCGCTGCTCCCCTTGCTGTCAGGTGGGACCACTTTACTGACTTATAGCCAGTAGAACGTGAAGGGACATGATGCGCACCACTTTCTAAGATGGCCCATATAAACTTTCCTTTTGGGACTCTGCCATGTTCTTATTTCAGTTAATGAAAATAGAAAGGACTCTTGGATGACCTCAAAAGCTGTGCATACAAGACAGAAGGGCTTCCATCAGCCTGAGGTTGGAGGATAGACACCCTTCAAACCTATTTGTCCACCCTCTACTGATGCAGAAGGGGGAAATTAGCCACTCTTGTGCTTAGTCGATGATATTTTGGAGTTTATTTGTTATAGGAATTATTGTTACCTTACCTAATGCCATCAGTCTGACTCTCAGTAAGCTTGCTAAATGACTTCTCAAAAAGTACAGGTTTTTTTTTAAATGTTTTTTTATTATATTATGTTAGTCACCATACAGTACATCCCTGGTTTCCGATGTAAAGCTCGATGCTTCATTAGTTGCGTATAACACCCAGTGCACCATGCAACATGTGCCCTCCTCACTACCCATCACCAGCCCATCCCATTCCCCCACCCCCACCCCTGAAGCCCTCAGTTTGTTTCTCAGAGTCCATAGTCTCTCATGCTTCATTCCCCCCCATATATACTTATTATATATAGTCTGATTACCCCCCTTTCTTTATCCCTTTCTTCCCCTACCGATCATCCTAGTTCTTATGTTCCATAGATGAGAGAAATCATATGACAGTTGTCTTTCTCTGCTTGACTTATTTCACTTAGCATTATCTCCTCCAGTGCCGTCCATGTTGTAGCAAATGTTGAGAACTCGTTCTTTCTGATAGCTGAGTAATATTCCATTGTATATATGGACCACAACTTCTTAATCCATTCATCTGTTGAAGGGCATCTTGGTTCTTTCCACGATTTGGCTATTGTGGACAACGCTGCTATGAACATTGGGGTGCATATGGCCCTTCTCTTCACTACGTCTGTATCTTTGGGGTAAATACCCAGTAGTGCAATTGCTGGATCATAGGGTAGCTCAATCTCTAACTTTTTAAGGGACCTCCACACTGTTCTCCTGAGTGGCTGCACCAACTTGTATTCCCACCAACAATGTAGGAGGGATCCCCTTTCTCCACATCCTCTCCAGCAATTGTTGTTTCTTGCCTTGTCTATTTTTGCCATTCTAACTGGCGTAAGGTGGTATCTTAGTGTGGTTTTGATTTGAATTTCCCTGATGGCTAATGATTTTGAACATTTTTTCATGTGTCTGGAATTAACTTAACTAGAGACGTAAAGGATCTATATTCTAGAAACTATAAATCACTCTTGAAAGACATTGAGGAAGACACAAAAAGATGGAAAAATATTCCATGCTCATGGATCGGAAGAATTAACATAGTTAAAACGTCCATGCTACCCAGAGCGATCTACACTTTCAATGCTATCCCGATCAAAATACCGATGACATTTTTCAAAGAACTGGAACAAATAGTCCTTAAATTTGTATGGAAACAGAAAAGGCCCTGAATCTCCAAGGAACTGTTGAAAAGGAAAAACAATGCTGGGGGCATCACAATGCCGGATTTTGAGCTGTACTACAAAGCTGTGATCACAAAGACAGCGTGGTACTGGCACAAAAACAGACACATAGACCGATGGAACAGAAGAGAGAACCCAGAAATGGACCCTCGGCTCTTTGGGCAACTAATCTTTGATAAAGCAGGAAAAAACATCCGGTGGAAAAAAGACAGTCTCTTCAATAAATGGTGCTGGGAAAATTGGACAGCTACATGCAAAAGAATGAAGCTTGACCACTCTCTCACACCATACACAAAGATAAACTCCAAATGGACGAAAGACCTTGATGTGAGAGAGGAATCCATCAAAATCCTAGAGGAGAACACAGGCAGCAACCTCTACGACATCGGCCAAAGCAACCTTTTTCATGACACAGCTCCAAAGGCAAGAGAAACGAAAGTACAGGTTTTATTCAGAGTTACAGCTGAGGAGAGTTGAAATGGAAACTTGCTTTTTCCCCCTAACACCATCACTTCTGACTCTATTTTTTAATTTTTTTATTTGTTTAAAAAGATTTTAAGTTAAATTTAATTTACTTAATATATAGTGCATTATTAGTTTCAGGGGTAGAATTTGGTGATTCATCAGTTGCATATAACACCCAGTGCTCATTACATCAAGTGCCCTCCTTAATGCCCATCACCCAATTACCCCGTTCCCCCACCCACCTCCCCTCCATTAACCCTCAATTTGTTTCCTATAGTTAAGAGTCTCTTGGGGTGCTGAGTGGCTCAGTTGATTGAGCAATCAACTCTTGGTTTCAGCTCAGGTCATGATGTCAGGATTGTGGGATCAAACCCCGAGTTGGAGGGAGTTGGCTTGGGATTCTCTCTCACCCTTTCCTTTTGCCCCTCCCCCTGCTTGCTCTCTCTCTCTCAATATCTCTCTCTCTCAAAATAAACAAATAAATCTTTAAAACAAATCTGTGATTACCAAGACGGCATGATACTAGCACAAAAACAGATCAATGGAACAGAATAGATAGCCAGAAATGGACCCTCAACTCCATGGTCAACTAATCTTTGACAAATCAGGAAAGAATATCCAATGGAAAAAAGACAGTCTCTTCAGAAAATTGGACAACTACATACAGAAGGATGAAACCAGACCATTCTCTTACACCATACACAAAGATAAACTCAAAATGGATGAAAGACTCAATGTGAGACAGGAATCCATCAAAATCCTAGAGGAGAACATAGGCAGTAACCTCTTTGACATCAGCCACAGCAACTTCTTTCAAGACACATCTCCAAAGGCAAGGGAAACAAAAGCAAAAATGAACTTTTGGGACTTCATCGAGATAAAATCTTCTGCACAGCCAAGGAAATAGTCAACAAAACTAAGAGGCAACCCATGGAATGGGAGAAGATATTTGCAAATGAAACTACAGATAAAAGGTTGGTATCCAAGATCTATACACTTCTCAAACTCAACACCCAAAAAACAAATAATCCAGTCAAAAAATGGGCAGAAGACATGAACAGACAGACACTTCTCCAAAGAAGACACACAAATGGCCAACAGACACATGAAAAAAAGTGCTCAACATCACTAGTCATCAGGGAAATACAAATCAAAACCACAATGAGGTGCCACCTTACACCAGTTAGAATGGCAAAAATTAACAAGGCAGGAAACAAATGTTGTCAAGGATGTGGAGAAAGGGGAACCCTCTTACGCTGTTTGTGGGAATGGAAGCTGGTACAGCCACTTTGGAAAAGAGTATGGAGGTTCTTCAAAAAGTTAAAAATAGAGCTACCGTATGGCCCAGCAATTGCACTACTAGGTATTTTTTTATAATAATTTTTTATTATGTTATGTTAGTCACCATACAGTACATCCCAAGTTTTGATGTAAAGTTCCATGATTCATTACTTGATTTGATTATTTGTTTCACGTGTATTGGGTTTGAGAAATTCTTTGAAGATCTTAGATACAATGTCCACAATAGCCACACTGTGGAAGAGGCCAAGATGCCCTTCAACAGATGAATGGATAAAGAAGATGTGGTAAATATATACAATGGAATATTAGCCATCAGAAGGGATGAACACCCACCATTCGCACTGACATAGATGGAACTGGAGGAGATTATGCTAAGTGAAAAAAGTCAAGCAGAGAAAGACAATTATCATATGGTTTCACTCATATGTGGAACATAAGGAATAGCATGGAAGACCACACGGGAAGGGAGGGAAAACTGAAGGAGGGGAAATCAGAGGGGGAGATAAACCATGAGAAACTATGGACTCTGAGAAACAAACTGAGGTTTTAGAGGGGAGGGGTGTAGGGGGATGGGGTAGCCAGATGATGGGTATTAAGGAGGGCATGTGTTGTGATGAGCACTGGGTGTTATACGCAACTACATCATTGAACACTACATCAAAAACTAATGATATACTATATGGTGGCTAACTGAACATAATAAAAATGTGATGGCTTAAAAAAATAAATAGAATAAATTAAAAATAAAAAAGTGTCACTTATGGTTTGTCTCCCCCTGTTTTTATCTTATTTTATTTTTCCTTCCCTTCCCCTATGTTCATCTGTTTTATTTCCTAAATTCCACATATGAGTGAAATCATATTGTATTTGTCTTTCTCTGACTGACTTATTACGCTTAGCAAAATACCCTCTAGTTCCATCCATGTTGTTACCATTACTGCTGACTCTTGCCTTCTCCCCATCCTTCCCCAAGACAAGATGGCTAGATTTGATTATGACAACAAGGTGATTTGGTTAAATCACCTACCTTGGGCTCTGTCTGGTCAATGCCCGTGAGGAAGAGCAGGTGGGCCAGGAAGAGGCAGATGGAGAGCTGCAGGTGGAGGGAGGTGCTGGTGTTCTGGATGGGTTGGCACAGGAGGAAGGTGAGGGCTGCCAGGAGGAGGCACAGCAGAGAGAGGCTCAACCCCACATATGTGATCATGGTCAGCACAGGATCCACCTATGAGCCGCCAAGTGAAGAATCCATTATAGTTTCCAGTTCTGCATTTATGTTTCTGATGGAGAGTCTGATGGGCTTCCCAGTTCAGTCCCTTAAACAACTGACTTAACCTCTCTGAGATTTGATGTTCTCATCTTCGAAATGAGTGCACTAATAGCACTCACCACACAAGGCTATTGAAAAACCAAAACTACTAGCCTGGTGCTGTCCAAAAGAAATATGTGAGCCACATGTGGAATTTAAAATTTTCTAGTAGCCATATCTTTTTAAATCAGGTCAAGTTAATTTAATAGTATACATTCAAAATATTATCAGTCCAAAGTATTGAATATAATATAACCAATATGACAAAACTGCAATCAGTTCAAATTACAATCAATGTAAAACAATTATTAATGAGCTATTTTATATTGTTTTCATATTAATCCTTTGAAATCTAGGGTGTATTTTATCCTTACGACACATCTGAATTCAGATGCTTTTATTGTCAATGATAAAAGTGAAATGAAGTCCTACCAATGAAGTTGTATTTAATGGAAAAATAATTCACACTGCTTCTTAATTTAAATAAATTAAAATTAAATAAAATTAAAAAGTTGGTTCTCAGCCACACTAGCCACATTTCAAGTACCCAATAGCCAGATGTGGCTGGTGATCTTATTGGACAACATAGCTCTCCAAAGTCATCTCCACGAAGGCTGGGATTTCTTTATCTGTTTTGTTCTCTGTTGTATCCTCAATGCCTAGAACAGCATCTGGCATATAGCAGGCAGTCATATGCAAATTTGTTAAATGAATAAAATGAGGCTATGCATTTAAATGTGTAACATAATGATTGTCATACAGTAAATGTTCAATAATTGAGAGCTTAAAAGAAATAGGGGAAGAAGTTAGGTAAATTTCTTTAAATCTGGCCTATCCTAGATGTAGTTGGGACCTGGGAACTTCAAGGACCTATACTTTTTCATTGGTGACAGTCAGTTGCCTTCTTTCCCATCTGACCAGTTATAACTGTCTCTCGCAGAGTAACAGATGTTCGATTCCAGATCATCTTAGACCCCACCACTGTAGGGGCTGACAACCCAACTTTCCAATGTTTGGGGGCTTTCTCTGCTAGCTTGAGCTTACTCTGCCCATGCCCATGGACATGCCAGAATCAATAACCCCTCCCCCCTGGATGCAGTTTTCGACCAACGCCTGAGAGGATGTGGTGTATACATAGCCTAGCTCTCTTGCAGTTCAGTTAGGATGACTCAGGTGCATCTCCTACGCTGACTCCCAGAGTACCCTAGAGGGAATTAAGTTCCAGATGCCCAAAGTGGTGAGTGGCTTGATAATGCTCTCTGCATTAGCTTCTGTTTTTTCTTGTTTCAGTTCCCAGCCCCTTACTGGTGCTTCCTGGAATTACCTCTCAAGTAAACTACTTCCACTTGACTCCTTATCTCAGAGTCTTTTTCTAAGACATGGAGAGTTTCTTGAACACAATCAGATACCAGGAGTGGACTGTGAATCTTGGTACCTTGGGAACAAGGGCCATGAGGACAGCAAAGCTGGAAAGGTGGAAGCACTTGCATTCGGTGTGTGAATCGTTGCTGCCCACATGATAGCAGCCGTCTGTTGACCAGGTGCCCCCCTCCTCTGATCCTTCCCAGTAGACACAGAAATATTTTGTTCTTGCACCACCAGGCTGAAAAGAGAATAGGATGAAAGTGGGGGCTCTTTCTGGTTTTATTATCTCAATTTTATAGGTTAGTCATGGATGCATTGCATTGGAAACTGGAATGGGAAAATCCCATTATCTAGAACACTTGTGGGGAAGAGTTTCATATGACCACACCTGCTGTGGAGTTTATTCTTTCTTTATTCTGCCCTTCTCTGGTCATCTCAGAGCCTCAGGGATTGAGCCTTATGAACTGCTTTACCCAGGCTCCTTGTCATTGGGACAACCGATGAGAGGAACTGGTGAGAAGTCCTTAGATGAGAAGAGGAGGAAGTCAGGTGTTTCTTCCAGATGCTTCTTCTCCTTCAGGATATCTCCATCTCCAGCAGGGCAACCTTCTTTCATGTCTCCAGCTGTCACTGGGCTCAACAATGCTCATCACTCCAATGCCTTTTTAGGCTTAAATGTGATAATAGCTTCCCTTGGTGGCAGTCTCTGTGTGCCTCAACATTTCTTATTGGTTCTGTTAACTCTGAATGAGTAGAGTTGGATTCAGTTTCTTGGCAGGACCCTCATAACACATCCTTTTGAGGTAATGCACAGAGAACCAGCTCTGGATTTTGCTCACCTGAATATGTTGGAAGGTCAGGAACACAGGTTCAGACAGAGATACTTTTTTCTTCGTACTAATGGCTCCACTCACGACACGAGAGTTCAGTTTCACTTCCTGTGTCCCTCTTCCATCATTAAAAAAGGATCCATTCAGAATATCGCAAAGAAACTGGTAAGTGATAAGTGCAACTGCACTTCTTTCTGAGAAAACAGAAGAGAAGTCACTTTAGAAGGCATCTGTATTATGGGAAATCAGTATGCTAGTATCTTGTGTGAGAGTCATAGGGCAAACCTTACGTATAGTCAAAATCGCCCTTGGAAATTCCTTATGTTGCTCCATCAATACATTATATGTGGTTTGGGGTGCAACATTTTGTATATGTAATACATACTATAATGTCCCACACATTATAGTGGAAATATGTATGCAAAATATCCATTAATGTATTGTAAAAATATATACAAGCCCTTAGAGCCATGAGGCAAGATGTTTGTCCTCAAAAAAGCAGGTGGAACTCAGGTGGAAAGAGGAAACCACACATTCCCATCCTTCATCTCAAGCTCACTCTGGGGTGTCTAATTTAGAAAGGTATGCAGGATGACACATTCTTTTAATTCATTCTCTCATTCTCCTTCCCTCTCTCTGTCTTTCTTTGTTTCTCTCCCTTCCATCCTTGTTCCCTCCCCTTTTCACACAAGATTAATTTAATTCACAGAAGGTAAATTCACATTAGATGCATGTAGGATGATATAATATTTCTTAAACTGCAGTTATTCATGGGCCACCATCCCAGTTTTAGCCAAAGCCACTATCTGCCTATATTATTATTTACTCCATTTAAAAAACCAACTCATTTGCAGATCTTTTCCCTCGCCCTTCTCTATCTGACAGCTCACAATAAGGAGTGAAGAGTAATCAGTAACTGGGAATTTTCTGGAGAAAATACAGCAGGTATTTCACTCTCACCAGAGAATTAGGTCTTTCTCTTTGAGATATTTTTCATGTACTCTTTCATTAATGTTTATTCACTCTTTCATCAAATAATAAATAGTGTGTGCCAGGCAGTGTTCTAGGCATTGCAATACAAAAGTAAAAAAAACAGGCTAAGTTCTTGCCATCAGAGAGCTGATATTATAGTGGGAGAGATGGACAACAAACAAATTAAGAAAAAATGCATAGTGTACGTGCTGTGCAGAAATTTAAATGAGATGGTGGAATAAAGCAGGGGCAAACTATGGCCTGAGAATCAAATCCAGCCCACCACCTGTTTTTGTACATAAAGTTTTATTGGTGCACAGTCATGCCCCTTCATTTACATATCATCTATGGTCCCCACTACAATGGTAGAGCTGAGTAGTTATAACAAGCAAGGCAAGGAAAACAAAAGCAAAAATAAACTATTGGGACTTCTTCAAAATAAAAAGCTTCCTCACAGTGAAGGAAACAATCAACAAAACTAAAAAGCAACATTTGGAATGGGAGAAGATATTTGCAAATGACATATCTGATAAAGGGTTAGTTTTATAAAGAAGTTATAAAACTCAACATCCAGAAAACAAATAATCCAGTTGAAAAATGGGCAGAAGACATAAATAGACATTTTTCCAAAGAAGACATACAGATGACTAACAGACACATGAAAAGATGTTCAGCATCACTCATCATCAGGGAAATACAAATCAAAACGATGATGAGATACCACCTCACACCTGTCAGAATGGCTAAAATTAATAACACAAGAAACAACAAATTTTGGCAAGGATGCGGACAAAGGGGAACCCTCTTACACTGTTGGTGGAAATGCAAACTGGTGCAGTCACTGTGGAAAACAGTATGGCAGTTCCTCAAAAAGTTAAAAATAGAGCTTCCCTATGATCCAGCAATTACACTACTATGTATTTACCCAAAGGATATAAAAATACTGATTTGAAGGTATACACACACCCCGATGTTTATCAACATTATCCAAACTATGGAAAGAGCCCAAATGTCCACCAACCGATGAACGGATAAAGATGTAAGATGTGGCGTGTGTGTATATCTGTATCTATATCTCTATCTCTATCTATCTATATCTATATCTACATCTATATCTATCCATATCTATTTAGCTACCCATGTATCTATCTATAATGGAATATTACTTAGCCATAAAAGAGAATGCAATGACATGGATGGAGCTACAGTGTATTATGCTAAATGAAATAAGTCTGTCAGGGAGAGACAAATACCATATGATTTCACTCCCATGTGGAATTTAAGAAACAAAACAGATGAACATAGGGAAAAAAAGAAAACAGAGGGGCAAACCATAAAACAGACTCTTAACTATAAAGAACAAACTGAGGGTTCCTGGAGGGGAGGTGGGTGGAGGGATGGGTTAAATGAGTGGTAGGTATTAAGTAGGGAACTTGTGATGAGCATTGGGTGTTCTATGCAAGTGATGAATCACTAAATTCTATATCTGAAACTAATATTACACTGTATGTTAACTAACTGGAATTTAAATAAGAACTTGAGAAAAAAATTACTATCTGGTCCTTTCATAGAAAAAGCTTGCCAATTCATAGGACAGAGGAAGGCTAGGGATATTTTAAATAGGGCGATCGTAAAACACTTCTCAAGGGAAAGAGTGTTCAAGGCAACAATCATCTGCTGCTTTCAAGTGCTGCCTTTTCAGACCATCACATGGAAACAGAGCATGAATCAGCCTGTCCCTTTTAAGGAAGCATGCCAAGGGATCCCTGTTTGAACCTCAGCGTGTCACAAAGTACCCACTAACTGTGTCCCCCAAATTGCCTGGCTAGTGGTCACCATGTAGAGTCCCCCCTGCCTTGAAGGCTTTGTAAGTTGGCCGAATCACCTAGAAATGAGACAACAGTGCCTAGGATTTACAGGTCAGGAGAATCCATCTTAAACACAGTACCTTCTATGGTTCCTTTGAAAGCATCAGTACAGTCGATATCCATAGTGTTATTTCCAGCTTCCAGAACAGTCTTCTCACTTGTCTCATTGCACCTCTTGATTTCATAGACTGGAAACATTAAGAAAGTGAGTCCTGCTTTGCTCACTTCTTGTGTATAAGAAATCTGTTGAAGAACTTTCCTCTTTGAAAGTCCCCCTACTGGTGATTTCCTTTTCTGCATGCAAGGTAGACCAGATGGCATTCCCTTCCACATCTCTGGCTGATGGAGATGAGATGGTCAAAATGGTCTAAGCAGTATCCATTGGTCACATCAACCCAGGAGAAGAGAGGGGATGGCCATGCTTCCTGGAGCTGAAACCAGGGTGGGCAAGCTCAGCCTTTACATATAATATTTAAAGATCAAAAAATTTTAAATAATGT
Source organism: Ursus americanus (assembly GCF_024610735.1). Classification (NCBI taxonomy): domain Eukaryota; kingdom Metazoa; phylum Chordata; class Mammalia; order Carnivora; family Ursidae; genus Ursus; species Ursus americanus. The sequence continues at coordinate 55,231,243 of NC_142140.1, forward strand.
ATACTGGAGTACCTGGTGAGGGGATAACTTAAGTTTTTGAGCACGAGAAGCTAAACAGTTAAAAGTTTTCCAAGGAAAGTCACCTGGGAGCAGTTCTGCATTTGGGGAGAACCCCTTGAATGAATTCTCCATGTCACATAAATGTATAAACACAAGGTCTGACAAAAGATCATCCTCATAAAGTGTTTTGGTCATAAGGAAAGTGCTCTATGTTTCTTACCTATACCAAGTGTAGAATTCTCATGCTTTCCTGGAGAAGCTAAATCCTCAGTCCATATGATCACTTCTATTTTTTGAAATATTTGGGTAGCCATTTTTGCAATGTGTTCTTTGCTTCCATTGTTTCTCAAAATTTCCTTTCAAAGAAATAAAGCTAATTAGGTAGGTTCTTCCTGAAATTTGAGAAAGCAGGAATATACTTGTCTGTCATTGGGTGAGCCCAGAAGGCAATAACATTGATTAAGGTGTAGGCTCTGCACTTTCAACCTGATATGTATCTTCTCATTGACCACACACAGCCCTCTGAAGGGCATATCATTCACTACATTGTATTTATGGGAATATGAGGGCCTAAAGGATGAGGTGTCTGGAACCCATGAAGAGTGCCTTACAGAGGAGGACAGAAGATGGGAAATGGTGACAGGGGTGGAGTGAAGCTCTAGATTTCTGGTGCTGGTCTTTGAACAACAGCTGAGGCACTAAAGACCTTTCCCACCTTTTCTCAATGTCTATTGAAATTTGAGACCAGATAATGTGGGAGGCTGTCCTCGGGCATAATCAAATATTTAGCAGCATCCTCGGTCTCTACTCACTAGATGCCAGTGACACCCTAGTTGTGACAACCAAAAAATGTCCCAAGACATTGCCAGATGTCCCCTGGGAGAAAGGACAAATCATTCCTGCATGAGAGCTGGTGTGTCCTAAAAGGCAGAGGGAGCCATGGTAGTTATTTGAGCAGGAGAATAACATGGCAAGACTGGTCTGCTGTCTCCCAGACCTAGGCTTCACTTCACTCACCTGAATGTTCCCTGAGAATGGTGTCTCCTCACCGGCACCCTCTGGGAAAGAAAAGTAGCCATTGAGTGGAATGTGGGAGGTAACATGCCTGGCCCATAGCCCTTTCCAATCACTCTTGGGTTGGGTCTTTCCCTGATACTTCCCATCCTTGCCCAAGTCCCCTCCAAGAAGTCCCAAATGTCTTCTACAGTAAAAATTTAAAAGGGGATTAGGGTGGGGCCTCCAGTTCAATAATTCAGTCAATAGTATTTATTGCACACCTACTAAAAGCCAGGAACAATACTAAACCTTATGAAAGTAAGTTGACAAAGAAATAAAGGGTATTCCCTTGTGGAGTTTTCAGTCTGGTGGGAGAGCCACTAGGTAAATAATGACAAATAAATGATTAAATGATTGCAAGGGTCCAGCATGTTCTTAATATATAGGACAAGATACCTTGGGAGCACAAGGAGAAGCCCTAGAATATGGAAGGTGTAGAGGAGGCTTCCTGAAGGAATAGGTGTTAATTGGGTTAATAATACAGAAGCAGGGGCTCCTGGGTGGCTCAGCCATTAAGCGTTGGCCTTCGGCTCAGGTCATGATCCCGGAGTCCTGGGATCGAGCCCCGCATCAGGCTCCCTGCTCAGCGGGAAGCCTGCTTCTCCCTCTCATACTCCCCCTTGCTTGTGTTTCCTCTCTCGCTGTCTCTCTGTCAAATAAATAAAATCTTTAAAAAATAATAATAATACAAAAGCAGTAATAATACCTGCAGTTGTCTACACAACATGACATAAAAAGTGCCTTAATACACACTATCTCATGTAAAGAAACACAGAAGATTCTAGAACGGGGTTATGTAACTTAATAGCTAATATTTATTGAGCCTTCCGAGGTGCCTGGCACTGTACTGAATATTTTACACAGCTTAATAATCAAAATGGGTAGGTGAGGTGTATGAGATTCCTAAGGCTGCTATAGCAAACTACAACAAACTGGGTTGCTTTGAAACAATAGACATTTATTTTCTCATGGTTCTGGAGGCTAAAAGTCCAAAATCAAGGTTATTGGCAGGGCCACCCTCCCTCTGAAGGCTCTAAGGAAGATCCTTCTTTGCTTCTCTGAGCTTCTGGTGGTTGTAGGCAATCTTTGGTGTCCCTTGGCTGGTGGCAGCAGAACCCCAGCCTCTTCGTCAGTCCTTGCATGTCCCTCTGTATATGTGTGTGTGTGTCCCTAAACCCAACTCCCCTCTTCTTAAAAGGACACTAATCATATTGGATTGAGGGCCTACCCTCATCTGGTATGACCTCCTCTTGATCTTAGTAGCTCTGCAAAGACTTTCTTACCAAATAAGATCGTATTCCCAGGTTCCAGATCGATGTGAATTTGGGGAGACTCTGTTCCACCCAGTCCATGAGGTAAGTAGGTTTCTGAAGTGACTCTCAGTGTCCCTGCCACTTGGAACCCTCCTCCCCCTGACTGGACCCAGTGACTCACTGCTAATGAATAGAACACAACAAAAGTGATAGGATGTCACTGCCGAGACTGGGTTTTAAAAGACTACAACTTCTATATGTTTTTCACACCCTTTTTCTGGCTATTCTCGTGTGCTCGCTACAACAGAGCAAGCTGGAGAGGCTGACATATCTAAGAATTGAGGGTAGCCTCTCACCAACCACCAGAGAGGAACTGAGGCCTTCAGTCCAGTAGCTTTGAAAGAACTGAGTCCTGCCAGCAACCACGTGAGCGAGCTTGGAAGCAGACCCACCCAACACTTTGACTGAAGCTGTGAGAAACCCTGGAGCAGAGGATGCAGGGAAGTTACACCTAGATTCCTGACCTACAGAGACTGAGACAATATTGTTGTTTTAAGCCACTACCATTAGGGTAATTCGTTATGCAGCAATACGTAACTCACACGGTAGATGCTATTATTATTCCCACTTACAGGTGAGGCATATAGAAGCTGGGTCATTACCCAAAAGTCAGCGGATAAGTTGTAGAGCCAGAAGTTAAGTCCAATCTACTGAACTCAAAACATGGAATTATACTAGGAGTGAGCAAATAGGTAAACGTGCTGTGGTCTTTGGGAGCCAGGTTCTCAGTGTCACAGAAGCAGCCACAAATAAGGACAGAAGGAAGGTAAGAAGGAGCCCTGGTGTTGGATGGGAATCTGAGGTAGCAGTGTGAACTCATAGGGTTTAGTATATAGACAGATAAATAGATGTAGAAACTGAATTTAAAGTGAGAGAGGGAGAAACAAGTCGGGAAGTCCAGCAGAAAATCTGAGATGTCATTTTGGAAGCCCGGGAATGAAACCCAGACAGGAGGCCTACTCTTGCAAGGCAGCCACATAAAGACAGTGATTGGTGCTGGGGGCTTGGGTGGTGCCTTCTGGGAAATAGATTACCGGGGACAATAGTAGGATGCAGGACAAGGGCCTGGACAGATCTTTGCTCTCTTATCCTCTCCTGGAATCAATGAAGCTCTCAAAGTCTCCCCCTACCTCCTTTTTCATGGTGGAGAGCATTTGGAAATCCTTACCATAACACGCTTCACGATCTGATTTAATGAAGCTAGCCAGCCAGTTGAAGAAACGATTTGAGAAACAGCTGCAGTAGTAACTTCCAATTTTATTTCTGCAGTATGATTCCTTTTTGCACTTTGCCAGCCCAGTCTTACACTCATCAATATCTGCAAATCAAGAGAAAACATCATTTTTCATTCTCATCAAACTAGACCATCTTCCCTTGCACAGGGAGTCTTGAGTACCCACCATCATTCATAAGCATCTGTTCTTGGATAAGATGACTCAATATCATAGTGATAGTTCTCCTCCAGTTAATTTATAAACCCAATACAATCCTAGTGAAAAACATCTAGCCAGACTTTAAGGAGTAAAACGGTGGATACAATCATGTAAGAATAGCCAGAAAAACTCTGCAGTGTGGACTCATCTTATTAGACACTGAAACGCACTTCAAAGCCTCAATAAAATGAGTGCTGGCATATGAATTGAGGCTAGTGAAATAGACTAAAAGTCCAGAATTAGACCCAAGTACATATGGAGCCTTAGAGTATGATGATGGTGGTATGTCAAACCACTGAAGTTAGGACAAATGGTTCTTTCAGTATTTGGATCACATGGTTTGTTTAATCAATTTAAAACACATAGCAAGTAGCAAGGAAAGAGATAGGGCAAGTTCATATACCCTTAGGAAATGGTACAAGTGAGGCAAAAGGCTCCCACCATCTAAGTCCTGGCATGTGCAATATTCATGTGTTCTACACCTATCTGCCACATCTCTCTGGTGGACCAGAGTTGAGGTTCAAGCAAAGGAACCCACAGACAGAAGTTGCCCTGAGCCAATGACTCACACTTATTCTCTCTGTTGGACGAGTACATTTAACCAATAGTTGCAATTTGCCTATTAGTCTATGGGTTATATCAGGCTATGGGTCTGTGTTTTGGGTAGAGGGTTATATGGGCCAGAATGGTTATCACCAATGAGTGACTGAATTAAGACCTCATAAATATGAACTGCTTGTGTATATTTTGTTTATATTGTGTGTCTTGGGCATTAAATGCCTCTCATTTATTTGTCATGAGCATTTAGCACCTAGGTGCCTTGTGTATATTAATTGCTTCATGAATATTACTGTTGGTCTCTCCATTCCATTCTATGTTTAACACACACATGCTCTACCCACCAATGACTTACCTATTTTAACACATCTTATACATTTCATATATCCCATTGGATTTTCTTTCTTCTGCAGCAGAACCAAATAGTCTCAAGCAGTATAACAAATGCACATTACACTTCTGCACAATTCCCTTCTCTAGAATGGGGTTCGCCTTTATCCTGGTTCAGGATGGATTTTTTTAATAAGATAAAATGAGACCCAGATCTCACACAATTCTTAAGAATAAACTCTACAGTAATGAATCGTTGAACACTACATCAAAAACCAATGATGTACTATATGTTGGCTAATTGAACATAATAAAAAAAAGAATAAACTCTACATAGATCAGAGATCTAAATATAAAAATGGAGCCATACAAGTACTTGAATTAAACAGAGGTGAATTCTTTGAACTCAGTGTAGGGAAAAACATTTTATTTTTATTTTTTAGAGAGCACAGGAAGGGTAGGGGCCAATGGAGAGGGAGAGAGAGAATCCCAAGCTGGCTCCATGCCCCAGCATAGAGCCCAGGGTGGGGCTCGATCTCATGACCCCAAGATCACAACCTGAGCCAAAATCAAAAGTCAGGCTGATGAGCCACCCAAGCGCTCCAAGGAAAACATTTCAATGATGACTTAAGCACCTTGATAAATTTGCCCACATAAAATTTTTTTTTAATTAGTTGCATGGCTAAAAAAAAAATACAAGCAAAGTCTAAAGACAACTAACAAACAGAGAGAAAATATTCTCAATGTATACTACTAACAAGGGACCAAAATCTCTAACATATAAAAAAATTTAAAATGGGGAGAAAAAGAAACAAATGCTCAAAAAGAAAATCGGGAAAAGACATGAACAGACAATTCAGAAAGAAGATATAAAAATGATTCTCTAATATAAAATGTTCAAAATTGTTCATAATTAAGGATGTCTGGCTGGCGGGGCGCCTGGGTAGCGCAGTCGTTAAAGCGTCTGCCTTCGGCTCAGGGCGTGATCCGGGCATACCGGGATCGAGTCCCACATCGGGCTCCTCCGCTATGAGCCTGCTTCTTCCTCTCCCACTCCCCCTGCTGTGTTCCCTCTCTCGCTGGCTGTCTCTCTGTCACATAAATAAATAAAATCTTTAAAAAAAAAAAAAAGGATGTCTGGCTGGCTTAGTCAGGGGAACACGCAACTCTTGATCTCAGGGTCCTGAGTTCAAGCCCCATGTTGGGTGTACAGATTACTTAAAAAAATTGTTCATAATTAGATAAGATCATGAAAAATCTACTGATAAACCATTTCTCACCTAGTAGACTGACAATGTGTTCTGACAACGTATTCTGTAGGCAAGACTGTGGGGAAGACTGGTGCTTTCATGCATTGCTGGTGGGAATGTCAATTGGTACAACATTTCTGGAATTAAATTTGGGAGAGCTAATCAAGCTACATATGGATTTACCTTTTAACAAAGGCACCTCACCTCCAGGAGTCTACTCTAAAGACACATCTCCCACAAATACTGGAAAGAGCCTAAGTATTCAAGTAAAATGTCCCTCTGCAGAAGAAGGTTGAATAACTATGGTTCATCCACACAGCTATATAAAAGAGTGGGGAAGATCTCTACGTGGTTTGGAATAATTTATAGGAAATACTGTTCCGTGAAAAAAGCAAAGTGCAAAAGGGTATCTCTGGTGTCCTATCAAAGATGTCTAAGTCACAGAAAACAAGAAAAGACTAAGGGTCCATCACAGATTGTCAACTCAGGAGCATGGCAACTAAACGGGACCCTGAAATGGTTCTTGAAGGAGAAAAAAAAAAAAAGGGAGGGGGACATTGGGGAAAAAAACTCATGAAACTGTTTAAAAAAAGTGTGTTGCTTGTTTAACATCTTTATACCAATATTAATTCCCTAGTTTTCATCATTGTAGTATGGCCATGCTGTTGGTGAACCTTAGGGGAATTGGGTGAAGGGGTAACAGAGAATTCCCCAAGCTCTTTTAAAAAGTTTTAAAAATAGATACATCCAATGTTGTATGATTCCACTTATAGGAGGTCTCTAGAGGAGTCAAATTAACAGAGAGAGAGAGAGAGAGAGAGAGAGTAGATGGTGGAAGCCAGGGGCCGGGGGAGGGAGAATGGGGAGTTAATGTTTAGTGGGGACAGAGTTTCAGTTTTTTAAGATAGAAAAAGTCCTGGAGATAGGTGGCGGGGATGGTTGCACAACAGTGTGAGTGTGCTGGATGCCACTGGGCTGCACACAAAAAATGGTTAAACGTCAATTTTACGTTATCTATATTTTGCCATGATAAAATAAAATAAATCCTCAGTAGTTCACCATGGTCCTCTTTGCCTTCCGAATCTACACAACTCCACCAATCAGATATTCAGGAGTGGTTTTTCTCTTTGGCAGTCAAATGGACCTTTAGAATTTGTGGAAATGGACAAGGATTTTGGCTGGAGCAGAAAGGAGTAGTGAAAAGGGACACCGGAATCTGAGTTGGAATACTCAGATCATGGAAGATACTGAGTGTCAAGATCTGGGTTGGGGCCAGATCATGGAAGATACTGAGTGTCAAGATCTGGGTTGGGGCCAGATCATGGAAGATACTGAGTGTCAAGATCTGGGTTGGGGCCAGATCATGGAAGATACTGAGTGTCAAGATCTGGGTTGGGGCCAGATCATGGAAGATACTGAGTGTCAAGATCTGGGTTGGGGCCAGATCATGGAAGATACTGAGTGTCAAGATCTGGGTTGGGGCCAGATCATGGAAGATACTGAGTGTCAAGATCTGGGTTGGGGCCAGATCATGGAAGATACTGAGTGTCAAGATCTGGGTTGGGGCCAGATCATGGAAGATACTGAGTGTCAAGATCTGGGTTGGGGCCAGATCATGGAAGATACTGAGTGTCAAGATCTGGGTTGGGGCCAGATCATGGAAGATACTGAGTGTCAAGATCTGGGTTGGGGCCAGATCATGGAAGATACTGAGTGTCAAGATCTGGGTTGGGGCCAGATCATGGAAGATACTGAGTGTCAAGATCTGGGTTGGGGCCAGATCATGGAAGATACTGAGTGTCAAGATCTGGGTTGGGGCCAGATCATGGAAGATACTGAGTGTCAAGATCTGGGTTGGGGCCAGATCATGGAAGATACTGAGTGTCAAGATCTGGGTTGGGGCCAGATCATGGAAGATACTGAGTGTCAAGATAGTAAGTTATTCATTTGTTCTCTTGGACAACACATTGTTATTGGGCCTCTGTTATGTGACACGTTCTCTGTCCTCAGCTTACAGTAATGAACCAAATAGACATGGTCCCCACTCTTGTGGGATTCTGAGACAGACCAACAAAAACTGATGCTTGAAACTTCAAGGGTCCTGGGAACTCTACCTTGCTCTAAAGAAAGACATCAAACCAGCTTCAGAAAGAACGAGGGGGACACAAGGGACAGGGACTTCTCAAAGGGCACTGAGACAGCTCGGACATGTTCTATCTTGAAGTACAACCACGTCTTTGCCTCACTAGTGCCCCACACATGCCCCCACCCCATTCCAGGTTTCAGGATGTCCTGGAGGAGTCCCTACCTTCACATTTCTCATGGGGCTCGATATACCTGCTCCCAGACGGAGACTGAAATCCATCTTTACACGCACAGTGGGTGCTGTTGGAGCAGCTGGCATTTTCAGGGCACATGGGACAGAAAGCTGCAGAGAACACAAGATCCTTTCATTAATTTACTCATTCATTCAAGAAATTTTTTTTTATTTTTCATAATAATATTTTTATTATATTATGTTATTCACCATACAGTACATCCCTGGTTTCCGATGTAAAGTTCGATGATTCATTAGCTGCGTATAACACCCAGTGCACCATGCAATACGTGCCCTCCTTACTACCCATCACCAGTCTGTCCCATTCCCCCACCCCCCTCCCCTCTGAGGTCCTCAAGTTTGTTTCTCAGAGTCCATAGTCTCTCATGCTTCATTCCCCCACGATGTCCCAGATGCTGTAGTCAGAAGAATATCCTTTTGGGAATAGCTCTGTTCCCCTCCACCATGCACCCCTCCCCCTGCTGAACACAGATGCTTGCGTGCCTGCCCCACCCACATCCAGCCTGTGCCACCAACTCCGCTTCCGCTTAACAGTAGAACTTCCAACTGTCAGCACCTGTGTGTCTTTCCCTGAGGGTTTTCTCTGGCCACCAGAGTCCTCTGAGCTCACCACATGGTGGGCTAGCTAGCCATGGAGCAATTCACTCAATCAATGACTGACATGAGTCAGCGTGTTAAAAAAAAAAAAAGGCTTTTTTATCATCAGAAAAAAAAAAGAAAACAAGTATTGGCAAGACGTGGAGGAACTGTAACCCTATGCACTGCTGGTAGGCATGTAAAATGATTGTGGAAAACAGTTTGGCAAGTCTTAACAATTTTTTTATTAGAAATACCGTATACCACTTTTAGGTGTATAGCCCAAAGAATTGAAAGCAGGATTTTGAAGAGATAGTTGCACACCCATGTTCCTAATAGCATTATTCATAGTAGCCAAAAGGTGGAAACACCCCAAGTGTCCACTGACAGATGAATAAACACAATGTGGTCCACCCATACAATGGAATATTAGCTTTAAGAAAGAAGGAAATTTCAACACCTGCTTCCATAGTGTCTGAAGACATTACGATATGTAAATAAAGCAGTCACAAAAGGACAACTACTGTTTGATGCCACTGGAGGAGGCCACTGGAGGAGTCAAATTCCTAAAGACAGAAAGTGCTTGGAAGATCCTGGGGCTGGTGGGAGGGGAAATGGGGAATTGCTGTTTCATGGGGGAATGTCAGTCTGGCAAGAGGAAAAAAACATTCTGGAGGCGGATGGTGGTGATGTTTACACAATAATGGGAAGGTACTTGATGCCCCTGAGCTGTGCATTTAGAAATGATGACAATGGTGAATTTTATGTTATGTATATTTTACCACAAGTTTAAGAAGGTAAACGAGAAGATAACAGCTTCCTTGCCCTTGGAGGGGAATCAGGCCGGGATGCTGGGGGGCATGCTCCTTACTACGTCCTCCCCACCTCCCTGCTTGTAATCTGATTGACAATGGATCCTTATGGCTCCTCACCTTCCTGGGTAATTTCCCACTCCCAGCTGGTACTTCCCAGGATCACCTCCAGGATAAAGGACTTGCTCTCAGGTTCTTTTCTCAGGGTGTGCTTCAGGTGGGGGAACCCGACCCAAGACATGGGGTAAAAATCAAAGTATCTCCTGCCATGACTTAGACACAGGCTCTGGGAAAGACACAGGTCCACCGTCCACCAGCTGTACCACCTTGAGCCAGCGACTTCCCTAGAGGGCTGTTGGTCAAATGAGGATACTGTCCAGACCTTCTTTGGAGAAATGTTGGGACCGAAAAGGATGTGTGTAGACTTAGCATGGAGCCTGGTGCAAAGCAAGAGCTGCCTAAGTGCCAGTGATGATGGAGAAGGGGTTAGCGGTTCTTGGAAGCTGCAAGGAAAAGGCAGAAGGAGGCAGAGATTTCTCTTGTCTCCCTTGAAAAGGGCCCCTTCCCTCCCCTCAAGGCAGATTGCTGATCCTAATTGCCTTTCCCTGGCATTTGGTAATGAGTAAACTCACCTCCAGAATTCTTGGCGTCTGATCCCGACAGAACCAGCAGGACACTGAGACCTGGCACAGAGAGAGGGGGACAGTTCAGCTTGGCTGAAGCCCACAGGGGTTAGGGACTTCGTCTCCCACTGCCCGGGCATGTGTGTGCTAACTTCACTGCAGGCCCTTCCAGGCAGGCTACAAACACGAGTTACAGAGGGTATTATATACTACTGAACACGCCAGGTTCATCTGGTTGCAGCCGTAGGAGGGTCTGCACCCAATTTCAATGTGGGGGGGGGGGGGCAGGGTGTTCCCCACACCAAGAATCAGTGCTCTGACACCAGCTGGGTGTCCTACCTTTCAACTCAATTCCAACACCACCTACCCAGAGACTATCAGATCCCACAGTTTAAGGGCTCGCTCCCACAAGCCTGCCCCCCTTCTTAAAAGCCATGGAAAGCCTAGGTTATCACCACCTCCTTGAGTTGCATTAATTAGCTAGAGCAACTCAGGACGCCAGAGAAACATTTCAAGTACTAGATTGCTGGTTTATTAGGGGAAGGCATCACTTGGGAACACCTGAGGGAGGTGAGGTATGGGGCAAGGTACAGGGGTAGCGCGCAGAACCTCCATGCCCTCTCTGGGTGGCCACTCTCCCCAGACCTCCAGCTTCACCAGCCCCAGCAGCCCAGACTCTCCCGGCTTCAGGAGGCCACCTCACACAGCCAGGGTTGATTAGATCTTTGACCCTTGGCCAAGGATTTGTTCTCCAGCAGCTCTCCCTTCTCTTGAAATCAGGGGGTGGGGCTGAAAGGGCCAACCTTCGAATCACATGATTGGCTCCTCCCCAGCCCCGCCCCTAGTGTTCCCCCCACCCCGCCCCCGCCGTGAGTTTCCCAAATCACCTCATTACCATAACAGAAGACACCTTTATCACTCTGCCCTCGGGAAATGGGGAAATGCCAAAGATTTTAAGGGCTCGGTACCCCCTGGGTGGCTCAGTTGGGTAAGCGCCTGCCTTTGGCTCAGGTCTTGGTTCCCAGGGGTCGTGGGTTGGGGTCCTGGGATGGGGTCCTGGGATCCAGCCCTGTACTGGGCTCCCTGCTCAGTGGGGAGTCTGCTTCTCCCTCTGCCCTTCACCCTGCTCATGCTCTCTCTCTCTAATAAATAAAATCTTTCTTAAAAAGGGGGGGCGCTTGGGTGGCTCAGTTGTTGGGCGTCTGCCTTCGGCTCAGGGTGTGATTCCGGGGTGCTGGGATCAAGACCCGCATCGAGCTCCCTGCTTTGCTGGGAGCCTGCTTCTTCCTCTCCCACTCCCCCTGTTTGTGTTCCCTCTCTCGCTGGCTGTCTCTCTCTCTGTGTCAAATAAATAAATAAAATCTTTAAAAAAAATAAAGAAGAAAAGCTCTGTGCCTGAACTGGGGACAAAGCCCAAATATGCATTTCTTATTATAAATCACAATATCACAAGCTGTGTGTCCCGATTTCTGAAAAACCAGTGGCTCAGGAAGCTTTTTCTCCAAATCTAGTACCAAGAGGCCAAGTGCCAGCCTCCTTTCCATATGCAGTGGTCCATCTGGACCTATCCAGACCTCTACCCCACACTGTCTGATGGAGACATAGTGCAAGCCACATAGGTCCTTTTAAAATTTCTAGTAGCCACATTTTTTAAAGGCAAAGAAAAACAGGTGAAATTAATTTCATCATATTTAACCCAACAGAGCCAAGAGGTGATCATTTCAACCTGCATTCATATGACAAATTATTCATATAGTATTTTACGATCCTTTCTCTGTGTAAAATAGTCTTTGAAACGAATTTTGCATTTTGCATGTGCTGGTAATCTCCACTTGGGCTGGCCTCATTTTAAGCGCTCAGGAGCCACACATGACCAGCGGCTGTGGTCCTGCACAGCACAGGTCTGACCCCTAATAACTTGTGTTTCTCTGGAGTAAGAGGGGATCTGAATAGCACAGACCATAAGAATCCCCGGAGTCCAGGACTATGGCAGATTTGGAATGCATGAGTATGTTTGGGGCATGGTCCATTTTGAGAATGATCTAAAAATATCTCCCACATTTTTAAATGAAGCTTTATATTAAAGTTGGGGATGAAATCAGAAATGCAGAAAACTTTCCCACATATTTCCTAGCATCACTTCCTCAAGGTACATAGGTGGCAAATAACCAGGCACTTGAAAAATGGATTTTCCTGCATCCCTTTCATTGCAACCAGGTTGTGCTGGGATCCTTTGCTAAAATCTGGAGGCATCTACAGGCACTTACGTGGCTTAGTCGGTTGAGCATTGGGCTCTTGGTTTCCGCTCAGATCATAATCCCCTGGCTGTGAGATGGAGCCCCATAAGGCCTCAGCACGGAGTAGGCTTCAGATTCTCTCTCCCTCTCCCGCCCCCTCTACCCCTACCCGCTCCCCATTACTCACACGTGCAAGCACTCTCTCTCTCTCCCTCAAATAAATAAAATGTTTTATTTTTTGTTTATTTATAAGTTTTTAGATTTATTCATTTGACAGAAAGAGAGAGAGAGAGCAAGCACAAGGAGGGGGAGTGGCAGGCAGAGGGAGAGGGAGAAACAGGCTCTCTGCTCTGTGGGGTCAATCCCAGGACCCTGGGATCATGACTTGAGCCCAAGGCAGTGGCAGGCAGAGGGAGAAGCGGGCTTCCTGCTGAGCAAGGAGCCGGATGTGGCACTTAATCCCAGGACCCTTGAGATCATGAGCTGAGCCGAAGGCAGACACTTAACCGACTGAGCCACACAGGTGTCCCAAATAAAATCTTTTTTAGAAAAATCTGGAGGCATCCACTTTCACAGCTAACACTAGCCCCCAGATGGTTTAAGTATGACAAGTAAAATCGAGGTAATTGGGATTTGTATCACACAGAAGAGGGAGGAGTAAGAAATCTGCCTATGGCCCATTTGGATTATCACAGACCAGGACAAGTCCCCGGGACAAGGTCAACACCTGCTCTTCCTATGCCCTCTGTAGTATTTACTGTGCTCTGTATCATGGGAACTGACAAAAACATCACCTTTAGAAGGATTCATGATATTGGGCTGAATCCTATGACATGGCCATTTCTGTAAGTCAAATGATGCTCAAACATCCGTACTTTCCCTGTGAATGCCTTCTCCACAAAAAGAAGTATTTGATTCCTATGGGGCGAGGGTCAGCAAACTAGGGCCCTCAGGCCAAATCCAGACCAATGTTTGTTTTTATATGGCCTGTGAGCCAAGAATGGTTTTCACAGTTCTTACATGGCTAAAAACAGTCAAGATTTCATGGCACATGAAAATGATACGAAGCTCAAATTCCTATGTCTATAAATCAAGTTTTTTTGGAACACAGAGATGCCCGTCCGTCTGAGGAACGCCTGGGGCTGCTCTTACGTGGCCGTGCAGAGCTGGTGAGTTCAGAGAGAGACCAAATGCCTACAGAACTGAGAACAGTCCTTATCTGGCCCTTTATAGAAAAAGTTTGCCCGTCCCTGACATAGAGCATTGGACGTCACATGCTTGCTCATACGATCTCCTTAACAAACCTACCTTAAACTGTATTTGAGTCCTCCTGTGATATTTTTGTATTACCTTGAAGACCCAAAATTCCAGAGCAGAAGAGTGGGTAGATCCAGGTCATTGGCTGGATAAGCTACAGTACTCCAGACGCGGACCCTCTGGGTGGTGGTTGATCAGTGTAGCAGACCCTTGAAGTGTCCCCTCTTGCCTTCCCCAGAGGGGGTTCCTGTGCATGCAAATAACTGTCTCCCTGTAAGAGGGCATTTTCTGCAGCCTGTGGGGGGCAAGCCTAAAATATTTGGGAGTTATGCTGGAGTGGCTCTCTAGCAGCAAGGGATGAGGACCGCCGGTAAATAGCCCAGCCTCCTTGCCCTGCTAAGGCATGTAAGGTGTTCCCTCCTGGAGATGCCCCAACAGGATTGAGTACCACTTACCCACAGGGTAACTCCTTGTTAACACACACCCATCTGCTCTTGTCTCTTCCCAGTCTGGCATCCTCCACTCCCTCCCTTGTGCCTCCTGGGATCCCTTCCCAAATAAACTACTTACATCCAAGTCTTTGTCTCAGGTCTGCTTGGGGAGAGCAGCTAAGAGACTCAGCGTGAGAGTTTCTAAATAGGACTGGTGCACACAGTCATTTCTGTACAAAGTGCCAAACCGGGGGGAGCAACCCAACCTAGGATGCTGGCGTCATGGGCAGAAGAGAGAATTCTTTGTTGGACTCACCTGAGAGCAGGGGCAGGCACCTGCTTCCCATTGCACTGAGATACCAGGAGCGACAAGAAGCGCTCTCAAGCAGGATGTGGCAAGGATGTCTGGAATGAATAAGCCCCATGAAAGTCAATTTCGGATGGTCACAGACTTCGGAGGGCAGGTGGCCGATGCTTCTCAAAACCCTTTAATTTCTGCCCATCTTTTGACCCGACAAGTCCACTTCTGGGAAATGATCTCAAGGGAAGGATGATCAAAGGAAAGCGGATCATAGGAAACACGATTACAACCCATCAAACGTGGAACATATATCCTGCTGGAACTGAAACCCCCAGTCTGGTGCAACCAGCAAGATTCAGACTGTAAGGAATTCCACAGGACATACTATCCAATTTCTTCACCCTTCTCAAAAAATTTAAGAGATGAGAAACATAGGGGAGATCTAGATTTTAGAAGACTTAGAAATACATCAACCAACTGCCATGTCTTACTGGATAGCAAATCAAACAGAATTTTTTAAACATGTTTGAAGCCTGGCAATGTGACAGCATTAAAGAATGGTGTTCATTCTCATGAATATGATACTTCAACCTCCGTTTCCTTATCTGTCAACTCAGACAGTTGCTCCAGAGGAAACTGTAGGAATGATAAAGTAGTTATACACAGAGTCCTGATATTTTGGAGAGATATACTAAAATTTTGCAGGCAAAATCATATGATATGTAGAATTTATGTCAAAATAATTGAAGTGAGGGAATGGTTTGGGGAGCAAGAGGGAATACATTTGATCCAAGTTTGGGCAGGTATTGATCATTGATTACTAAAACCGGGTAAAGTGTCTATGGGATTTCTGAGGCCATTGTCACTATATTCGTGTATGATTGAGAAGTTCCACAATAAAAAAGGGGGGGTTATCTTAAAGATATATTGTTCATTAAGTGGATGGATAGATCCCAAGGGGCAGAAGCATGTACGCCAGCATTTGTGAAAGATGGGTAGATGATAAGGAAGACGTTAGCACACTATACACAATTAGAAACACGCATACATACATTTATAATATATTTACACAACAGGGAAACTAGGCACAAATGTAAGCTATTCTCTATACAGTTATGTATGTGTGTACTTACACCTGCACAAGGTCATACATGCCTAAGCACAACATATAAATGCATATGCATGTATATACAAATTATGATTTTGCATTTGCATAAAATTTTCCTGGAAGCCACCTAAGGAACTCGTAACACCTGTTGGTTGCCTTTGAAAACTGAGCCACTGGGAAGCAGGAGCAAGGAGACTTTTTCACATTTCACCTTTTGGTGTCATTTGAATTTTGAAGCAAGTGAAGATATTTTATATTCAAGTCCTTTCTTGGAGAAAAAAATGGAAGTGCTGCACGTCACAAAAATGAGACTTTCAAAGAAGACTCTAAGCTGTTAGTGTTTGCTCTGTGAATATCATTTTGAAATGTAAAAAGCACTGTCCTCAGGTAATGCCATGAGCACTGTCCTCAGGATAAAACCTCCAGTGCACGTTAGCAAAGACTACCTGCCCTGCAAATCTGTTAAACCATCAGATGTGGGGCCAGTGAAGACAAAGGCACCAATGAGGAAGATATAGCTACAGAATTTGAAGAAAACAGTTTCATAAAATGTAAGTGGGAGCATTTAAAGATAAAATGCTTTCTTACATAAGATGTAAGAGAGGCAGCCTTTAAAGATGTGTAATGCAAATAATTAGATATTATCAATAAAAATCATGTAGGAGGCTCCGACATGACATGGAAGGTGATTGTCATCTAGCATGGGGATAAAAGCAGGTAAAAGAGCAAAATATGTGATCTCACGTGTAAAGGAGTTTCTATAAATGTTAACGGAATGGCATTGTGAGTGATTTAAATTTCCTTTTACTTAACTAGCTCTACATTTTATACATTACTTTAGCAATAAGAAAATAATAACAATAGTGAAGTATTTTCACAGAAGATGAAACTAAATGGCTGAAAAATGGATTCTCTTGGCAGGTCCTTCCCTTCTCCCTGCCCCTACTTTCATACGTAGGTTCTGCTTTGATCTCTGAGTTTGGAATCTTTAGGGGTCTGCCTGTGGGGCAATTCTCTCAACACGTCACCCACGGCTAGCTGTTGGCCATAGGCCGTTAGATGAGAACATAACTCAGTGCCCAGGAAAACCCGAGTTTGGATTACAGATCGGCAGGTACTACTAGTCCAATCACTCCGAGGTGGTGACTTTGTCTCTGGGCCTGTTTTCTCATCTGCAAAATGGCTCTAAGAAAGAGCATATACTTCCTAATAATGTTGTGTCGATGCGGTGAAGATGACCTTTCATAGCATGTGGCACCTCCCTGGCATGTGACAGGGCTGGATAAAGTTAACTGTTATGGGGACAGAATATGATGATGGTGGTGGTGGTGGACGTGATGGTGATGGTGAAGGTGGAAGTGACAGCAATGATGGTGATGACAGTAATGGTGAAAATAGTATAAATGGTAGTGGGAGTGGAGGGAGTGGTTTTGGTGATGACAGTGATAGTGGTGATGATGGTGGATGTGATAATATCATAATCTTGATGATGGTAGTGCTTATGGTGATGATGATGATGGTGGTTATGATGATGGTGGTGGTGATGTGATAGTGGTAATGGTGGTAGTGATGGTAATTATGATGGTAGTGATGGCAGTGGTGGTGATGGTGGTGGAGGTGATGGTGGTGGTGGTTATACTGATGATGGAAATGGTGGGGATGGTGGTGATGGTGGTGGTGGTGGTGATGATGGTGGTGGTGGTGGTGGTGGTTATACTGATGATAGAGATGGTGGGGATGGTGGTGGTGGTGATGATGGTTATAGTGATGGTGGTGATGGTGGTGGTGGCGATGATGATGGTGGTGGTGGAGGTGATGGTGATGGCAGTGATAGCGATGGTGGCAGTGGGGATGGTGGTGATGGTGATAGTGGTCATGATGGTGGTAGTGATGGTGGAGATGGTGGTTACAGTGATAACAGTGATGATGATGACAACTGTGGCCATGGAGGTCTCCCATGCCTTTCCTGACTCTAGTTATAGCATGACTTTGTGTGTTAAGGACTGACCGATCCATTATCAAGTGGTGTTGAGAATTAACAGGGTTCTGTGAAGCTCCCCCCAAAACAAAGCAGTGGCCTGAAAAGGCCCATCCCAGAAAAATCTTAGTCCCAATGGCCTGAACAGGCTAGTCACACGTTATGTATTGGCTTCTAGCATGTAAATCAAATTTTGCACAGATACTTCTCTTAACCTTCTATTCTCACTTCCAAAAAACATTCATGGATTTTCTGTGGTGGGCCAAGTCCCTTACTAAGTGCTTTGACACTATTGTTTCATTGAAAGCTCACAACTGCCTTATAATGTAGATCGAAAAGTATCTTCCCACTTTTCAGAGGATGAAATTGAGACTCAAAGAGATTCTATCACTTGCTCCAGGTGACGCTGCTAGCAAAAGGCAAAGCTAAGACTGGAAAAGTCAGGCTGAGTCCAAAGCCTGCGTATAACCCTTGCACCATGATCCTAAGCCCCACTGCCTCACGGGTGCAAAACATGTCAAGAATAAGCAAGGCCATTTTGGGGAAGCAAGGAAGACTGTGGAGAACTGAAAACCCTGGGCTCCATCTAGAGATATTCAATTCCACTTTTTCCCCAAATGCAGAACCACTGAGCCACCAGCTTGCAGTCTCTGCAATGGACAATACCACCTAATTGCAAGTCAAAATCTGTACGTGGGCATCTTCGAGAACTTATGCTTGATCACTTCCTGGATGCACTCCCTTCTTTCAACATCCGTTTCCCTGTTTTGATTCTTGGTTCTCTTCCCTTCCGAAAACCTATTACAGAATATACTGCAAAGAGATTGTGTCCAGGGCTCAGTAGGTAGCATATGTGACCCTTGATCTCAGGGTAGTGAGTTAAAGCCCCATGTTGGGTATAGACATTACTTGAAAAATTAAAAAAAGAAAAAGAAATTGTGTCTAGGTGAGGATGATTTTTTTCAGAGGCCTGTTTGGAAACTGGTTTAACTAAAGTGAGTATTTTTTTTCTCTTTTTTTTTTTTAATAATTATTATGTTATGTTAGTCACCATACAGTACATCCTTAGTTTTTGATGTAGTGTTCCATGATACATTATTTGCGTGTAACACCCAGTGCTCCATGTTTTTTATGAAAGAGGTGATGATGTTTTTCAGAACTGCCGAGACCTCTAGCAATGCTGATTTGGTCTTTTAGCTTTGTAAAGTGAGGTATGATGGGCATGTAAAAAGCTGTATATATTCAATGTGTACCACTCTATGAGTTTGGACATAAGTACACACCATGAAACCATCACCACCATCAAGGCCATAAAGATATTTATCACCTCCCAAAGTTTCCTCCTGCCCCTCTGTGGTTAGTTGTGTATGTGTGCAGTAAGAATATCTAACATAAGATCTATCCTCTCAGCAAATTTGAAGTATACAATTACAGTAGGATTAGCTATGGGCTTCGTGTTGTATCGTACATCTCCAGAACTTACTTATCTTGCGTAACCAAAGCTTCATACCCTTTGACCATCACTTCCCATTTCCCCTAACCCCTGGCAGCCCCCATTCTACCCTCTGCTTCTATGAATTTGAGCACTGTAGTCCCACATATAAGCGAGATCATACAGTATTTGTCTTTCTGTGTCTGGCTTTCATTACATATCTAGCAATGCTGCCTTGGCCAGATTTTTGAGGGTGACCCACTGTAAGAAATACATTTTACATCCGAGAGAGAGAGAGAGAGAGAACTCAACCAAGTTTCACAAATCTGTATGCTGCATTTGATATTTTATGACTGTAGTCCCTTTAATTTATTTTCAAATACTAGTTATTACCCATCAAGTTGGTTTCATGACCCTGCTCCCCCACCAGCGGGTCACAGCAGCTGGAAAAACCCTGACCTGGACAGTAGGTCACTTTGGCCAAAATATACAATCCTTTGACAGTGAACTGTGCTGATGTGTTTATCATGAGGGTGAGGCGTGTGGTGTATGACAAAGCTTGTCAATTCACCGTGCAACCTTGGTAAACCTATTCTCTTTCTAGGTCTTGTTTTCTTCATTTTTAATAGCAAATTGGTTCTATGCTACATTTGCTTCAGACTCTGTTTCTTGAAACTTTATTACAGACACACCTCAGAGATATTGCAGGGTTGGTTCCAGACTCCCTCAATATAGCGAATCACATAAATATTTTGGTTTCCTAGTGCATATAAAAAATATGTTTACATTATACTGTAATGTACTAGGTATGCAATAGCCTTATGTCTAAAGAAAATGTACATCCTTTAATGAAAAGTTGCTTCATTACTGAAAAATGCTAACCATCATCTGAGATTTCAGAGTCATATCACTGATCACAAATCACCAAATATAATAATAATGAAAAGTTTGAAATATCACAAGAATAACCAAAATGTGACACAGAGACATGAAGTGAGCAAATGTTGTCAGACAAATAGTGCCAGTAGACTTGCTTGATGTAAACCTTCAATTTGTTAAAAAAAAAAAAAAAAGGAAGAGAGAAAGAAATGCAGTATCTGTGAAGTACAGTAAAACAAGGTATGCCTGTACTTTAATTCACCTTAAGCTCCTTAATACACAATTCACCATCTCTGTCAAGAATACCAAAGCATTTCAGTGTGTTCTGCACCACATAATACCCACATTGCCCAAGCAGAAGCTGTAAATGATGCCCATAGAGCAGCTTTCAAAAACAAAGCCACAGGACATAAAAGGAGGTCCCCTTGAACATTGTTACAGTATCAGACATTTTTCTAGACCCAGCATCACACATGAAACATTTTCTATTTTCTCTTGAAAGACACTAATCCGTTCTTACCCACAAGATGAAAAGTTCTTGCTTCGTGCCCAGTTCAGTAGCTTCTCAAAGCTAACAAAGAAGGAAGTACATCACTTCTTATCTTGAGCTCCACTTTCTCAAGGAGTCTTGTGAGTGCATGAGAAGACTTAGGGTGTTGATTGGGCAGTTTGCAAAATGCAGGGTCCCTTAGTTCTCTTTTCATTTGGGCTACTTAGTGCATTACATTAGGGTGGATCACATTAAAGTGCCTCAAAGAGTGAATTTGGAAATGCCGACGGTGTTCAGTGCAGAAAATCCCTTAACGGAGAGTGCCGCCAACTTCTTTCTACATCAAGAAAATGGATCCGGGGCGCCTGGGTGGCGCAGTCATTGGGCGTCTGTCTGCCTTCGGCTCAGGGCGTGATCCTGGCCTTCTGGGATCGAGCCCCACATCAGGCTCTTCCGCTGGGAGCCTGCTTCTTCCTCTCCCACTCCCCCTGCTTGTGTTCCCTCTCTCGCTGGCTGTCTCTGTCAAATAAATAAATAAAAATAAAATCTTAAAAAAAAAAAAAAGAAAGAAAATGGATCCAACATTGGGCAGGCTCCTTTAGTTGGTGAACTTCTTAGAAAGAAAGTTGAAGGCCAGACTGTGAGAGAGCGTATCCCACTGTGCTAGTGTTTCTATGTATCACCCAGTTCCCTATAAAGGTATCACTTCTCAGTTTACCGTCTTGAGAAAACAACATATCCACATTCTTGGACTTTGAGATAGGGTCACCCAACATAATTACACTCATCTACTTGGCTGTTGAAATTCTTCATTTGTTCCATTAGCCTGGTGTCCCGAAATTTTCTTCTTGCTCATATTAGAAGAATCTCTGAAAGAGCCAGCACAAATACGGCTCCTCCCCCCAAAACCCTAGTTTATCAAGTCCAAATACACCCCTAGTGATTTAATCCTTATCTCGGTTTTGTTGCATTTATGAGGCATAGCTTTATTATCCCTAACATAAATATTTTCCTTTTTTGGTGTCCCATTTATTTTATAAATTAATTAGAGCCAGTGCAATAAAATATTCAAATAATCACTTAGATATGGTGTGCAGGCAGTTAGCCCCTCCATGTAAGACTCAAAATATTTGCTCACGTGATACTCAAAATGTTGCTTCTGAATGACAAATGAAAGAGGGTGTAGGCCTATCACTGTCAGCTGAGCTGAAGTGAAAAGTGTCTGAATGTTAAACTGAAATCCTGAATCCAAGAGACGTCCCTGAAATTTTGAGCATTTCATGTGCCCACAAGTATTCTGCAAGTGACAGAATATTTGCACAAACAGATGCAAGAATTCCCCCATCTTGGTGTGTAGTCTTCCCATGCTGACTCTAGACTTGACTGTGTGGCTGGCTTTGGCCACTGGAACGACAGCTAACAGGATGGAAACAGAGATTTGAAAAGTGCTTGCATATTGGGGCTTGCCCTCTTTTCCTGAACTTGAGCCCCCAAGGTCATCATGTGAATGAGCCCAAGCTAGTCTACTGGAGGATGAGAGGCCATGTGGAAGAGAGCCAAGGCTCACCAATCAACAATCCACCACTCTGGTTGCCAACCTTCCAGATGAGGAGTGAGACTATGCTAGATCATCCAGCAACCAGCTGACCCACCAACTGTCCACAAATGCATGAAAGAGCTCACCAGAGACCATCCAGGCTGGACTAGACCAGAAGCAATGTCTAACCAACCCACAAAATCATGAACAAAATAATATAGTTGTTATCTTAAGCAAATGAAATTCGGGAGTGGTTTGTTACACAGCTAAGGCTAACTGATACACACCACAAAGTGGACTGAAAGCCGATCTTTACACACATGTTGTCAGGCATGGTACCATGTGACTTCCCCTTCTAACCACAATTGATGGGACCATGGTTTGGTCATTTGGCACCAACAATCTATGAGGTGGCCCAAGCAGAGAAATCTACCTTAGAGTACTTCTCCATATTGGATGCTGACTGGCCAATCCATTCAGCTTGTTTCTCTCTTGGAGAGTCTGAATGCAAAGCCCCAGAGAGGTGCACAAATAGACAGTAGAGTGGTCCTTGAGACAGTGAACAAGCTGAGAAATAACAAAAGCAGGTGCCATCAGAAGGAAGAATCCATTGATGATCTTCTTCTTTAATCCCTACTTGTTTATCTCACCTCTCCTTGATGGAGCAGTAGACTGTCACCATAAGAGAATCCCAGTCAGTTAGGGTTAGGGTTAGGGTTCCACAATCCAAGGAAGCAAATGCCCAATCTAAGGAGCAGTTCAATAGCGTATGGCTGCTTCTCAAACTTTAACAAGCTCATAGCAATTCATTTTGGGTGACTGTGAAAGAATCTGTTTTCCATCCTTCTCCATCCTGCTGTGTGCACTGGGAGGTTGTCCTGTATGGACTGCATTATCAGGCTTCTCTTGTGCTCTGCCTTCCAACCTTTTTTGACCAATAGTAGCTGTGGAAGGAAGGAATAAAGCTGGAGGAGAGAGAGATGGGGATATTCATTTTCTAAGCTCCTCCTTCCCTGCAGGCACTGCACATTTGGGCAGTGATTAGATTCTTCTGTCATAGGCTAAGGCATTTTCCAGGTTCCTATACCTGTTCCATTCCCTTGCCCCTTTAAGACTAGGACTGATAAGAGTTACCCCCTGTTGCTACTCCCTCCCTCTCCTCTCCCCAACCTTTCTTGGTTTCCATTAGCTCTGCTGTGATATTGTTATTTATAATAAGAACTATATATTTGGCATTCATCCTGCTTGTGGCACAGAGCTCCTAAAACCCTTGGAATTTCCTGAGCAGTGAGAGCAATGGGAGCATCTTTTGTTATAGTATTTGGTCTCTTGTGACATTGAAGGACAGTATCATAAGACACTGAAATGGGTAACCAGCCCCTTTTCACCACAACTGGTGAACTATTAACTATGTTAATGAGGTAACTTTTGGAAAGCTCCTAAGGATGGGGGCTGGTTGCCAGGAGGAACCAAACAAAAACGGAGAGTTGGAACTTTCAGTTCTACCCCCTGACTTCCTGGGAGGGAAAAGGGGTTGAGATGGCATTCAGTCACCAATGGGCAATGATTTGATCAAACATGCCTGTGTAAAAACCCAAAAGGATGGGGTACAGGGAGCACCTAAGTTGGTGAACATGTGGAGATTTGGGGAGGGTGGTGCACCCGCAGAGGGCAGGGATGCCCCACGCCCCTTCCCCACACTTTGCCCTGTGAATCTCTTCCATCAGGCTGCTCCTGAGTTCTATCCTTTCATAACGAACCAGTAATCTAGTAAGTGCAATGCTTCTCTGAGTTCTATGAGCCACTCTAGCAAATTAATCAAACTCCAAGGGGGAAATTGTGACCACCTGGGCTTTTCTGGCTTCAGAGGTGGGGTGGGGGCAGTCTTGTGGAACTGAGCCATTTCACCTATGGAATCTGACATGGTGCCACTCCAGGTAGATAGTATTACAACAGAATTGAATTGTAGAGCACCCAGCTGGCATTGGAGTCTCACTTGGTGGCGAGGAAAAAACCTCACTCACACACTAGAATTGGGTTCAGACCCCCTTTACTTCCACACACCTGTATAAATAGTCTCTTTGTTAAACCCTCTTCATTTAATTCCTTTGGCTGAGCCAAGCTGCTTCTCACCAAGCTGCCACCCAAACACACCCTGGCACTTACACTGGCTCTACCCATTCTAACCAGAAACCAAGCCTTTCTTCTTAACTGTCATGCAAGAGGAAACCACATTTCAAGAGAAGAAGGAAACATCACCCTTTACCGACGTGTGCACTTGAAACAAACACAAACATCACTTCCTCTTTTGCCTGTCATTTAACCACTGGTATTTTTTTTTTATTTTAAATATTTTATTTATTTACTGGAGAGAGAGAACATGAAGGGGGGAGGGGCAGAGGGAGAAGAAGAGAATCTCTAGCAGACCACCCTGAGTGCAAAGCGCAATGCAGGGCTCGATCTCGAAACCCTGAGATCACAACCTGAGCAGAAACCAAGAGTCCAACGCTCAAGTGACTGAACCACCCAGGTGCCCCTATTTTTTTATTTTTTTATTTTATTTTATTTTTTTTAATGATTTTTTATTATATTATGTTAGTCACCATACAGTACATCCCCGGTTTCCGATGTAAGGCTCGATGATTCATTAGTTGTGTATAACACCCAGTGCACCATGCAATACGTGCCCTCCTTACTACCCATCACCGGTCTATCCCATTCCCCCACCCCCCTCCCCTCTGTAGCCCTCAGTTTGTTTCTCATAGTCCATAGTCTCTCATGTTTCATTCCCCCTTCTGATTACCCCCCCTTTCTTTATCCCTTTCTTCCCCTACCGATCATCCTAGTTCTTATGTTCCATAGATGAGAGAAATTATGATAGTTGTCTTTCTCTGCTTGACTTATTTCACTTAGCATTATCTCCTCCAGTGCCGTCCATGTTGTAGCAAATGTTGAGAACTCGTTCTTTCTGATAGCTGAGTAATATTCCATTGTATATATGGACCACAACTTCTTAATCCAGTCATCTGTTGAAGGGCATCTTGGCTCCTTCCACGATTTGGCTATTGTGGACAACGCTGCTATGAACATTGGGGTGCATATGGCCATTCTCTTCACTACGTCTGTATCTTTGGGGTAAACACCCAGTAGAGCAATGGCTGGATCATAGGGTAGCTCAATTTTTAACTTTTTAAGGGACCTCCATACTGTTTTCCAGAGTGGCTGTACCAACTTGCATTCCCACCAACAATGTAGGAGGGATCCCCTTTCTCCACATCCTCTCCAACAATTGTTGTCTCTTGCCTTGTCTATTTTTGCCATTCTAACAAAAACAGACACATAGACCAATGGAACAGAATAGAGAGCCCAGAAATGGACCCTCGGCTCTTTGGGCAACTAATATTTGATAAAGCAGGAAAAAACATCCGGTGGGAAAAAGACAGTCTCTTCAATAAATGGTGCTGGGAAAATTGGACAGCTACATGCAAAAGAATGAAACTTGACCACTATCTCACACCATACACAAAAATAAACTCCAAATGGATGAAAGACCTCGATGTGAGACAGGAATCCATCAAAATCCTAGAGGAAAACATAGGCAGCAACCTCTACAACATCGGCCAAAGCAACCTTTTTTATTTTTTTATTTTTATTACATTTTTTTTTACAGCAGGCTCCATGCCCAACATGGAACTCAAACTCACAACCCTGAGATTAAGAGTCACATGCTCTACCAACTGAGCCAGCCAGGGGCCCCTTTTTGCTTGTCATTTAAAAACAGTTATTTCTCTAGAACGCCTGGGTGGCTCAGTTGGTAGAGCATCTGACTCTTGATATTGGCTCAGGTCATGATCTCAGGGTCCTGAGATGAGCCCCGCCTCCCACTCCACGCTGAGCACAGTCTCCTTGAGATTCTCTCTCTTCCTCTGCCTCTGCCCTCCCCACCACCACCCCCCAGCTTGAGTGTTCTCCCTCTCTCTCTGCCTCTAAAAAAACCCAAAACACAGTTGTTTCTCAGCAAACTTCCTACACTTTGAAATGGTGGTATTCCACAGAAGCACCGGCTGGAAATGGAAAATACGGTGAAGGTGTTCCACCCTCCAGAAACAGGACGCAAGAACCAAGCAGAGTCCAGTGTTTATTGCCTATCAGAATGGCAGCTTAGACTTAATACTAAAACAATACTAGTCAGCACCTTCTTCCCTGGAAACCAACTGAACCTTGCCCTTGGAATATACAGTTGATCCTTGAACAACATGGGTTTGAACTGTGTGGTCTACTTACACAGAGATTTTTATACATAAATAAATACTGTCCAGTACTGTAAATTTATTTTCCTTATGATTTTCTTAACTTTTCCTTTCCTCTAGCTTACTTTACTGTAGGAATGCAGTCTATAATGTATATAATATACAAAATACGTGGTGATTATTTTATCAGTAAAGCTTCAAGTCAACAATAGGCTGTTAATAGTTAAGTTTTGAGGAGTCCAAAGATACGCACGGACTGTCAACTGTGCAGGGCATCAGTGCCCCCAACCCCCGTGTTGTTCAAGGGTCAACTGTACTGTCACTTTTGTTTCAAACAAATCTCTCATGCAAAGTGTTCTTGCCACCCGGGATGGTATAACATGGCCCCACGAGGTGTGTGAGCAGGACGCGGGACAGAGGGAGAGAGATAATCTCAAGGAGATTCCCCACTGAGGATGGAGTCTGACGCGGGGCTCCATCCCATGACCCTGAGATCATGACCTAAGCCGAAATCAAGAGCCAGACGCTCAACCGACTGAACCACCCAGGTGCCCGATCATTCTGACTGTTCTAAAAGCCTTTGAACTGTACACTTTTAAAACGGCTGAAATGATTAATTTTATGTTATGTCACTTTAATCTTAATAAAATATAAAGAAATAAAGAAATTACTGGTCCCATTCAAGTTTAAACAGGGAACTTGGTTGATCTGTTTGGATTTCAGCAAAATCATATTTCTTACCCAGTGGATTTTGTTGGACATTATTTTCCATAAAATCCAGACAACTTTGGCCTTTTGTTTTATCTTTATGGTGATCAAGTAGTGATTGCGATGTGTGGGAAGAATAGGATGTGTTGTAATTCATGCAAAAATATATAAATATTAATCCCCACATTTCATAACTGAAGCTTTCTAAATTTTCTTTTTATTTTGTGTAGAAATAAAATCACAGGATAAGATGAGGAGGTTTCAGAATTACATGTAATGCTCTTGAGAAAATTTCAGCATGGACAAGGAGTAAGAAACTGTAATTGGTAAGAGTTGGTGTACTAGCGTATGGAACGGTGGTCTTCATTCAACAAACAGACAACCTGTGGTGACCTGCAGGAAAGGAGCTAAGAGAGCAAATACTCTGACCTCACTCTCCTCCCTTTTTCCGATATCCTGTTGGTGTTCCCCATTGGCTAAAACCAACAGGAAGCCAGAGGCCAAGGAAGATTATCGTTATTCTCCGAAGATGTCAGCATTCCAGGCAGACAACTGGGTGCATTTGGAGGCATCAACAGAAAGCACCCAGAAAACAGAAAAACAAAAAGTTTTTTAAAAAATCTAAAAAGTTTGATGCACTGAAAAGATGTTCACACTGTGACAAATGCAAAACTAAAGATTTCAAAGATTTCACTTTCTTGTTTATTGAGTCGCCCCCTGCCATCAGAATGCAAGTCTCATGAAAGGAAAGACAATGTATGTCTTGCTTACATTGCTCCAGTTTCAAGAGAGTAGAGACTTAGTAAATATTCGTAAGATGAATAAATGAATTTGTGCAAATTCCTTAACATCTCCAAAACTACTGAGTTTTCCTATCTACATGTTGCTCAGTGTTTGGGCTGGAAGCGAGGTAGAATTTAGATGCTTTTGGCAAACTATCAGGATGTACCCTTACAACATCTCCAAAACACCTCCCTGCATGAGTTGATATTCATGGAGGTTTTGAGAAGAATCCGTGGAAGAAAAAAAGACAGAAGACAAAAAGGTAGACAGTGTCTGTGTGTCCAGCAAGCAGACCTATGTGGCTACTTGGAGATCCCTTAAGTGAAGGGATAGAATGAGAGGTGGTGCCATGTTTATGAGTCAGAAGTGACTCTCTGCCCAAGTACAGCAGCTCTGGGGACCAGGACACAATGGCAGTGCCACGCTGGGGACAGAACCTATTTCCTACAACACAGGTCAGGAGGAGTCTCAGCATTCTGTGGACGGGACCTGGCCATGCGTGAGGATCACTGTGCTGGGTGGAACAGATGCTTGGAGAAAGCCTCTGAGGAACTTGGACGAGGAGATCGAAGTAAAGATGGGAGAAACACATCCGAAGCAGAGACCAGAGGCCATTTCAGCAGCACCCACAGGCTCCCAAGGAGGGATTTCCTGAGAAGTAGGGAAGAGGAAGAAGCACAATCTGAGACCCCGTGGTCAAAAACCTAGATCTGTAAATCGAGCCAGCCCATATTTGTAGCACAGGAAGATGCAGCTTGAGGGCTTCAAATCACACAGAGTGGATGATTTTATCAAAGTGAGGAATTACTCATGAAGTGAGGTCACAGAAATGAGACATTACAAAGGTTAATACTGATTATAAAGTGATGTAACATTCAGGGAGAAAAGTGGCAAGTTCTCTCACTCGTTGTACGTTATAGGATTTCAAAGAGAAGGCATCCCCCTCCCAGGATAAGCTCTTAGAAATGTCTCCTTCTGGGGTAATGAAGCATGAGAGACTATGGACTCTGAGAAACAAACTGAGGGCTTCAGAGGGGAGGGGGGTGGGGGAATGGGATAGGCTGGTGATGGGTAGTAAGGAGGGCACATATTGCATGGTGCACTGGGTGTTATACGCAACTAATGAATCATCAAACTTTACATCAAAAACCAGGGATGTACTGTATGGTGACTAACATAATATAATAAAAAATATTATTATAAAAAAAAGAAATATCTTCTTCTGAAGCTTTTCATATTTTTTAAAGAAGAAAGCACTTGATTAAAGGTATATTTAGAAATATAAACACCATTACATTCTAGGCTCAAGAAAGCCAAATGATAATGGTAAGCAATCCCTAAGATCGTTAAGTAAGAGGAAGGTTTTATCGGAATGTCTAAGGAGCATCATTTGAAAGAAACATTTTAAAAATGCAGTTCATGAGAGACTATGGACTCTGGGAAACAAACTGAGGGCTTCAGAGGGGAGGGGGGTGGGGGAATGGGATAGACTGGTGATGGGTATTAAGGAGGGCACACATTACATGGTGCACTGGGTGTTATATGCAAGTAATGAATCATGGAACTTTACATCAAAAACAGGGATGTACTGTATGGTGACTAACATAATAAAAAATATTATAAAAAATAAATAAAAATGCAATTCAAACTCTCATTACAATGAGCTGAGAGCAAGTATCTACGTGATTAACACAACTTTCTTTTTCATAGCTGGTGGTCATGGGGGTGGGGCAGAGTAGTCAATATTGTTGATGTCCGTCGTTAAGCTCCTTTTTGGGCCAGCTGTCCCTTCTCCAGATTGGCCTCACACAGGTGAGCTGCCACACACCTTCCCACCACCACGAGGGCAACACACAGCCAGAAACTGACTGACACAGGGGTATGAAAGGCTGGTCACCTGCCTCAAAGGGGGACTGACGCTGAGGTGCAATCCAGACATCAGAGATCACCAAGGGATCTGGCTGAACCCACGTCCTTCTCCTACCACATCCTCCTTCCCTCACTTTCTCTTTTCTCAGAGCATTCTCTCAATAAATCATGGGCACCAAAATCCCTGTCTCAGGCTCTGCCTTTAGGGAACCTGCCCTAAGTCACCCATTGTCATTTTAGAAATAGTAGTGTTTGTAATGGAATTATCACGGACTTGTTCTTGGAAATGGGAAAGGAGCCTGTTTCGGTCGCAGGGCAAGTGCAGGACGTGATTTGGAAAACCAGGAGAACTTGTCCTCCAGGGGGCAGAATATCATCAGAACACTGTTGCATTACTGAGCAGCAGACTGACACAGCACTTTCTTAATGCATTCATTCCACAAACATCACAGATTCCATCTGTGAGCCCAGTCTTCTGCTGGTCATAGGCATACAGAGACAAATGAGATAAAACACACAAACATTTGATGATAATCCAACATGCTGAGTATTACAAATAAAAGGTTGATAGCTTTAGGCACAATGGAATGGAAGGTTAAGGCAGGGCGGTGACCAGAGGACTCAGAACTGATGATGGAACTCTTCTCTTCAGCTCTTCAGTACACCTTAAGTAAACTTCAAATTACTGTTTCTAATGGTTTACTTTCTTTTCTTTTCTTTTTCTTTTTCTTTTTTTTCTTTTTTTTTTTTTTTTTTTTTTTTTGCCAGTTTGGGAAAGTTTTGACAGCTTTGGTACAGTTATGTGTTTCTTCAACCAGACATTAAGCAAGACATACAAGCTACTTCCCACTCACAGCCTATAACTGGTCTCCAAAGCATTTAAATGGTAGAGTGGTTGAAATTTAGCTCAAAGATGTTCCTTACAGTGTTGTTTATACTGAAAAGTTGGAGATGACACAACTCAGATTAAATACATTATGACACACGTATACCACAGACCACCACGCAGCCGTCAAAACGAAACAAGAGTTTTAAAAGGTTTAAAGAGTTGAAAAGATGTTCACAATGTGACAAGTGCAAAAAACATGATCAATTTCAGAATAGCATAGGTATGCCTGTTTTAGGTCATCCCCAGGTGGGCATGACATATCTGGCATTGTCACAGTCTGGTTTTCCCTTTACGTGTAGACAGGTGTGACTAACAGAGTATTATTAATAATTAAGTGTTTTCAGGAAAAGGGCGCCAAGAATGTTGTGCCGTTTCCTGAAAACCTAGCTGTAAATCTTCCCCCAAACAGTCATGTTCAGAGCTGGCACAAGGACAAGGAGAAGGAAGCACCCACCTCAGGCACAATATAAAAGGAGGCAATCCCTTGAGTAATCAAGATAAATACTGTATCAATGCAACATTTCAAAACATCAAAAATCAATGCAAGAAAACGCATGATAAACCAAACATCCAGAAATATCCAGTGCTGTGCCAGGTTACCATTTTTTGCCCGTGGCAAAAAAAGAAAAATATGCACCCTTACATACACCTTCTTAATGTACTTTTTATTTATTTTTTTTTATTTTATTTTTTTTAAAGATTTTATTTATTTATTCGACAGAGATAGAGACAGCCAGCGAGAGAGGGAACACAAGCAGGGGGAGTGGGAGAGGAAGAAGCAGGCTCACAGCAGAGGAGCCTGATGTGGGGCTCGATCCCATAACGCCGGGATCACGCCCTGAGCCGAAGGCAGACGCCTAACCGCCGTGCCACCCAGGCGCCCCCTTAATGTACTTTTTAATAGCTAATTTTTTTCTAGAACTTGATTTTGAAAATATTATCGATTGAGTTTACTTCCATTAAAACCGAGAAAGTAAAATTATAATAAATTCTGGTTTGGGGGAAAAAACAAGATATTTAAATTTGAAATGTTTTCCATTCTAATATCCTTAACTTCAATTTTTCAATATTTTTTCAATTATTTTAATGTTCTGGGGGAAGCGCATTGTAGGTGGTCAACAAATATTTCTTGAATGAATGGATCTTTATATTTATGGGATTGGAGAACGATGTAGTTTTTATTCTGGGTCTCTTTTCTCCCTCTAGTGGAGGCACCGGAGGTGGCGGGATTGAAGGACCATACCCAACGTAGCTCGATGCTTACGGTAAGAAACATTCTTGTTGTGGAGGCCACAACTTTTACTTACCTTAGAAATATAGAGTTCCTGGGTTGCCTGGGTGGCTCAGTCACTTAAAACATCTGGCTCTTGGGGCGCCTGGGTGGCACAGCGGTTAAGCGTCTGCCTTCGGCTCAGGGCATGATCCCGGCGTTATGGGATCGAGCCCCACATCGGGCTCCTCCGCTATGAGCCTGCTTCTTCCTCTCCCACTCCCCCTGCTTGTGTTCCCTCTCTCACTGGCTGTCTCTATCTCTGTCAAATAAATAAATAAAATCTTTTAAAAAAATAAAAATAAAAAAAATTTTTAAAAAAAGCATCTGGCTCTTGTTTTCAGCTCAAGTCATGATCTCAGGGTCATGAGATTGAGCCCCGAGTCAGGCTCTGCGGTGAGCACAGAGTCTGCTTAAGATTCTCTCTCTCCCTCTGCCTGACCCTTCCCCTACTTTCTCTCTCTCTAAAAAAAAATAAAAAATAAGAGCATATGTCCCTTTAATATGTATATTAATAACATATATATGTTATATATATATATATATATATATATATATATAGTTCCTTAAGGCAACTGTATTTTAGACCAATGTGCAACACTGTTGTGAAGACAAGACTTTGTGCAAGTCTTCTATCAGGAAGAAAATTAATTATTACAAATTTATAGATCCTGATAGCTAAGAGGAAATGAAGACCCCAATCATTCTTTTTACATATTGCAAATTGTTACAATTAAATACGAAATGTTGATGATCCATTGGTTACTCTATCAGTTAGTAATTGCCGCAAATAATACTTCATAGCAAACCTCTCTTGAAACTCAGGGCCTAAAACAGTGATACTTGATAGCTACTCCTGAGTCTCTGCGTTGGCTGCGCGGGTCTGCTATCTTAGCTGGGCTTGCTCACCTGACCACAGACAGCTACAGATCCGCCAGGTGGCTGATCGAGGACAGCCTCAGCTGGTATAATGGGATGATGTAGCTGTCCTCCATGTTTCTCACACCCTCCCTCAGGTTAGCTGGATATGTTCTCAGGGTGGAGGCAGGGATGCCAGGGCAAGTAAGACTAATCTTATACAGGCCAAGAAGAAATGCACACCCAAGGGTGAAACCCTCTACCTTTGAGTCATTCTATTGACCAAAGCAAGTCTCAAGGCCAAGCCTGAGTGGAGCAGTAAGAGGTCACAGAGTGACAGGGAAGGGGTGTAGAGAGATGCAGGCCACCTCCCAGGGCCATTGATGGCATTCAATCTACCACAGCTGGTGATGGGTAAGAGCCGTGCCATCTCTTGCTTTACTATCCCTTAGAACTGTGGCCTCTGTATTGAACACTCTGGACAAGCCAAGCACCGAAGACCAACCTATCATAAATTAACTCATGGGCCAGCTTCCCTCTCAAGCTGTGGCTGCCACAAATAATAGAGACTGAGCCTCCATCAGCCAAGTTTAATGTTGTTATCAAATTGTCTAAACCATGATCATTACTGAGCTAACTGAATCTAAGATGGTAAGTGGACTCAAAGTAAATATTTAGTCTTTCCTCTGTATCCCCAAACTAAGAATTCCTGGGGCTAAAGGAAGAGAAGGAGAAAGACACAGACACAGAGTCTGGAAGAGGAGCTCTGTGATTAAGAGCTCACAGCCTAGCTCAGCCACCTACAGCTGTGTGATGCTGGGGAAGTTACCTAACCTCTTTGAGACTCGGTTTCCTCATCCTCAGAATGGAGAACAATTATTCATTTACTCATTCATTCAACATATTTATGGAGAATCTCCTAGATACAATTCCTTGTACTTATAGAGCTCACAGTCTAAGCTGGAGATGCCTAAGAAAAAGAGAAGTTATAATACGGGGTTAGAAAGCATGAAGCCCTAGGGACACACAGAGGGACACCTAATCCTACTTCAGGAGATTCAAAGAATGCTCCCTGGTGGAAGTGATGACTGAGACTCAAGAAAAGGTAGAAATTAGTCGGATTTTGAGGAAAGGTATCCTAGGAGGAGGGAATGGCAGATGCCAAGTGCAAAAGTCAAGAAGATATTTTCCTTTCTGGTTTTAAAGACAAGATCTGCTATCAGCATGACAAATAAAGAATATTCCAGAATATTCTAGAACATTCATTCATGTGTACAACACAAGTCCCCTGGGGTTCTCATTAAAATTCAAGTTCACTGGGTGTTATACACAAGTAATGAATCATGAAACTTTAAAAAAATAATAATTAAATTAAATTAAAAAAATAAAATTCAAGTTCTGGTTCAGCCAATATGGGGTGGGACCTGAGATCCTGCTTTCCTAACAAGGTGATGCAGATGCTTCTGGTCCATGGACCTCACTTTGAGTAGGGAGGTATTAGAGTGGCCATGGAAGGGAGGATAGATACATTTTATCGTTCCAATTTTAGTATATGTGCTTCCAAAACGAGCACAGGGCATATCTACATTTTAAAGTCTCATCTCCCTTTTCTCTCCCTGGCAATCAAGATTTTATGCAGGATGGAGGGCCAGGTGGGGTGGTGATAACTTTGTGAGCAGTGTGAATCGTAGCCAAGTCCCAAGAAAGTTCCTGGAAGGAAGAGAGATGTTGGTTCCCTGAAAGGTCCCAGGAAACCAAAACACTTCCCAAATGGTGTTGTCATCAAGCCCTGCAACCCTCCACGAAATGCTAGGATTCTGCTCCATCCACCACTCTTACTCACCAACATCACTGTTATAAGTGTTTGTGCAAAAGTAGCCTGTAGGTCTGTGTGTTTTATTCATCCCCTGGGGCCATGATTACTGTTTTTACTGACCATTTCTTTAAAAGCAGGAGGAGGCTTTGTCAAAGGGTGAGTCAGTCAGTCATATGACAAATCATTTATTGAGGGCTGCTCTGTGTCAAGTGCATGATAGGTGCCGGAGAGGCTTGCTTGCAGCCACGCACCAACGAACTTAGGAGAAACCAAAATGGCAGCCAGATAACCTTGGTCATGCCATTGCACTGGGATCTGTTACTTCCACAAAACTCTAGAAACTCGAAGAGCAGAACACGGGAGATGAACTAATCATCTGTAACAGAAATTCTTGTTTTCCAAAGAGTTCTGGGACTGGCAGGATCCTACTTCTGTGTATTAGGCTGTGAAGAGGTTTCAGAGTGGGCTCCTGTAGGCATCTGCTTTCCCCAAATGTTGCTTCATAGCATATTTGAAAGTAAGAAAGAGCTTTAACCCTGTGAGAAAGAAATCAGAATTAGAATCAGCATTCTAGAGGTCTTATAAATACATGGGTCTTATAAATACAGAGAGAGAAATACGGCAACAAACCCCGGAAGGATAAACATTAAAATGTTGACAGTGATGGTCTCTAGTGTGGCAGGCACTAATGGCAAATTGAAAGCTGTTCTCAACCTCCTCACCATTGATAGCTTCCACTCTAGAAGCAAAGAAGCCAAAGACTTGCTTTGTCAAATTCCTTTGTAACTATGTGTCATCACATGATATAGTTCTGACCAACTAAGTGAAAGGGAAATCGACCCAGGGGTTCTGGGAAAGCTTTTGTTTCCTGTGAAAGGGAGAAAGTGTTCGCCACTTCTGCCCCATTTCTCTTCTTGCCTTCAACATGGTCATGATGTCTGGAGCTATGGCAGCCATCTTGCAACCATGAAAATTGTTTGTTGAAGTCAACATGTTGTTAGCGGAATGGAAAAGTAGGGAAAACCTAGATCCTTTGTAACACCCCTGAGCAACAGAACCAATACCAGCAGCACCGAACTCTGAGCTTCTGTTCTTGCAAAAAAAAAAAAAAAAAAAAAAGGAAGAATAATTTCCTATTTAATTAAGCCACTGAATCTTAGTTACTCGTGTTTGGAATAAATCATTGAAAATATAAAAAATTCTAATGGGGGATGGAAGAGCCATGTGTAGAGCAAAGTTTTACAACTTTGTAAATTTTATTTTTTTAATATTTATTTATTTATTTATTTATTTATTTATTTATTTATTTATTTGTGATAAGCACTGGGTGTTATACTCAACTAATGAATCATTGAACATTATATCAAAAACTAGTGAGGTACTATAACCTGGCTAATTGAATTTAAATACAATTCTGTAAATTTTAAATAGTGATGATAGCAATGCAAAATTATGTGGAATTATGTGGAAGAAAAGGAGTGTTGTCTCTGTTTGCACATTCATTTCAATGTTTCTGAAATTATATATGTGTAATATAATTCATATAATTTATATGTTAATATATTTTTAATTCATTTTTAAATACATAATATGAAATTTTATGTATTGTGTATTTGTAAAATAATTATATAATATATAGCTTTATAATTATATGTATATATTGTATATATACATATACATATATTGTATATATACATATAATATATATATATATGTCTATATACATATAGTCTCATATATATTTATATATATCTGTGTGTGTATGGGTATATATATATATATATATATATATATATATATATATATATATATATTATCAACCAGAGAACCTGGCGGATATTATAACTGGCTCAGAAAAGAATGCAAAGTACAGACATATGTATGTATTACATAATACATATATTATATACTATATATAATTTATACGAAACATATAAAACATTATATAATTTGTATATAATGTGCACAATATGAGATATATACGATACGTGTTACATAATACATAATATATATTACATAATATATATATATGTCTGTTCTGTGCATTGTCTCTTGAGCCAGTTTAATAGCCACCTCACTCCCTCACTGACTAATGAGCAGAATAAAATCCTTAATGTATGCTTATGTTATATCTGTATGAGTCATGATTTTATCTTGTTTCGTTCACACAGCTACTAAGGGACAAAGCTGGGACTTCAGCCCAGGAAGCCTGGCTCCTGACCCCCAACTCCTGAACACCACACTTTATCAAATGTGCTAATAGACATGGACACACTTAGCTCTCAGTAGGTACTCAGTACCCAGTGGTGTCTGGTATCGCTAAGAAGTAGTGGTTCCATTTGAACAGAAGCCACATAAAACACAGAGGGTCTCACCGTTTTAGAAGTGGAGGGGACAGAAGACAGTAACATCCCTGAAGTCTGGGACTCGGAGCTGGGTTTGATCTTCCTCGTAATCCATCTCCTGTATTCTTCCCGTACCTGGGGGAAGAGACGCATCACAGGGAGGTGAATTATTCCCAGATGCAGGGATGTGGGCCGACACAGGCATGCTCCCCGGAAGAATGAGACTGGGAAGGGCAACAGCTGTGTACCTGGCGGTTGAGCAGACAGTGAATGATGAAGAGGAAGGTCCCCTGCAGGCTGTTGATGATAGTGAACAGGTAGGCCATGATACCAGCCATGGGTCCAATCTGGAAAACGCCCAACACCCAGGAGCACCCCAAGATGAAGAGCTGGGCAAAGGCCTTGAATGTCAGTAACCTAGGGGAGAAGATTTAGAGGATAAAGTTCTGGGTAGTGGCCAGAGGCAGAGGCCGCCGTCCTTGTGGACTGTTCTCCCACCGCAAAGTCTGAGGGTGCCACCATGTCACCTGCCACCTGAGTGGGAATAAACGTGCAGTGGAGTCTCCAAGCCCAGAGGCAGGGAAATCGAGTCCTGTTGGCATTTAAAAGGCAGTTGGGGGGCGCCTGGGTGGCTCAGTCATTAAGCGCCTGCCTTCAGCTCAGGTCATGATCCCAGAGTCCTGGGATCGAGCCCCACGTCGGGCTCCCTGCTCAGCGGGAAGCCTGCTTCTCCCTCTCCCACTCCCCCTGCTTGTGTTCCCTCTCTCGCTGTCTCTCTCTGTCAAATAAATAAATAAAATCTTTAAAAATAATAATAATAAATAAATAAAAGGCAGTTGGCCTACAGATACACATGGCACAAGGATGTGCGGACACACATATTTAATGTCATAGTGTTCATAGTGATGAAAAGGCTCAAAGGACCTGCAGGTCAAGAACTGAGGACACGTTAAATGAATGGGAATGTCATAGTATGAAATACAAGGACATTTTTTTTAAAGATTTTATTTATTTATTCGACAGGGATAGAGACAGCCAGCGAGAGAGGGAACACAAGCAGGGGGAATGGGAGAGGAAGAAGCAGGCTCATAACGGAGGAGCCTGATGTGGGGCTCGATCCCACAATGCTGGGATCACACCCTGAGCCGAAGGCAGACGCTCAACCGCTGTGCCACCCAGGCGCCCCAAGGACATTTTCTTTAATAGAAGAGAAACTCACATAATATAAAACTCAGCATTTTAAGCATTTCAAGTGTGCAATTCCGTGGCATTTGGCACATTCATGATGCTGTACAAACATCATCACCACCTGGTTCTAAGACATTTTTATCACCCCCCCTGCAAAAAAAACCCATACCTATTGAGCATTCATTCCCCATCCTCCCCAACTAAAACAACCCCAGGGGAAACTGTACCTCAGTTTCCTCAAATCGATACAGGGACAATAATACAATTCCTACAGGGTGCTATTACTTGTTTTACAGATTAAATGAGATAACAAAGCTCTAAGGTGCTTACAACAGTGTCTGACACAAAAACATTTTTGTTACTTGTTTTTAACCATAAGTATTGATATGAAACCAGTTATGTATTATGCGGAAAAAAACCAAAGTTCAGAATGATATGTATAGTATCCTATCACTTATGTAATAGAAGGTGGATGTGTAGGTATAGAATATTCTGGAAGGTTAGAATGGCAAAAATAGACAAGGCAAGAAACAACAATTGTTGGAGAGGATGTGGAGAAAGGGGATCCCTCCTACATTGTTGGTGGGAATGCAAGTTGGAACAGCCACTCTGGAAAACAGTGTGGAGGTCCCTTAAAAAGTTAAAAATTGAGCTACCCTATGACCCAGCCATTGCACTACTGGGTGTTTACCCCAAAGATACAGACGTAGTGAAGAGAAGGGCCATATGCACCCCAATGTTCATAGCAGCAATGTCCACAATAGCTAAATCGTGGAAGGAGCCAAGATGCCCTTCAACAGATGACTGGATTAAGAAGTTGTGGTCCATATATACAATGGAATATTACTCAGCTATCAGAAAGAATGAGTTCTCAACATTTGCTACAACATGGACGGCACTGGAGGAGATAATGCTAAGTGAAATAAGTCAAGCAGAGAAAGACAACTATCATATGATTTCTCTCATCTATGGAACATAAGAACTAGAATGATCAGTAGGGGAAGAAAGGGATAAAGAAAGGGGGGGTAATCAGAAGGGGGAATGAAACATGAGAGACTATGGACTATGAGAAACAAACTGAGGGCTACAGAGGGGAGGAGGGTGGGGGAATGGGATAGGCTGGTGATGGGTAGTAAGGAGGGCACGTATTGCATGGTGCACTTGGTGTTATACACAACTAATGAATCATCGAGCCTTACATCGGAAACCGGGGATGTACTGTATGGTGACTAACATAATATAAAAAAAAAAAAAAAGAATATTCTGGAAGGAAGCTCAATTCAAGTGATAACTGTTGCTTAAGGTGGGAGAGATCTGGGGACCTGGGGCTCAGAGAAGTGAGAAGAAATTACTTTCCATGTGTTCCCTTTATCGCTGCTTAATTTTTCTTACCATGGCATGTGTTAAGTTTGTTTTATACTTTTTTGC
This sequence comes from Ursus americanus, assembly GCF_024610735.1. NCBI lineage: Eukaryota > Metazoa > Chordata > Mammalia > Carnivora > Ursidae > Ursus > Ursus americanus. The sequence continues at coordinate 55,270,586 of NC_142140.1, forward strand.
ATCAACTTTTTAAAAATAATTTTTAGGAAAAATTATTTAGGATGGATGAGGGATTGGATACCGAAAGGAAAACAAGAAAAGGACATCATATGGTTCCTGACAGTAAAACCTAGACAATGTCTGGTAGGTTCTTAAAATGAAGATTATTTGAGGGGCGCCTGGGTGGCTCAATCGGTTAAATGGCTGCCTTCGGCTCAGGTCATGATCTTCAGGTGCTGGGATTGAGCCTTCCTCATCAGGCTCCCTGCTCAGCAGGGAGTCTGCTTCTTTCTCTCCTTCTACCCCTCCCCCACCACTTGTGCTCTCTCTCTCTCTCAAATAAATAAAATCTTTTTTCAAAAAAAGATTAGTTGAGTGCTGAAGTTAAGAAACACAAATGGCCTATAAAAGTATGAAAATGTCCCACATCTGTAAGATAAAATAATATATACAAAACTGAAATAATAAGATAGTATCTTTCACCTATTAAATCAGCAAAATGACACAACAAAAATGATAAATCCCAGTATTGGCAAAGCTGTGGGTAAAAAAGTACTCTTGCAAATGGAAAAAAGTTTTCTGGAAAATAATTTGCAATATATACTAAAAGTGTAACAATCCAACCTGCCATTTGACTCCAACAGTTTCATGCCTACTGTTATGATTCAATAACCACAGATGTGGAAAAAGATCTATCTACAAGGGTATTCAAGACTGCATTGCTTATAATAGCCCTCCCTGCCCCCAAAAATCAGAAACAACTTGAATGTCCATGAATAAGGCATGATTTAAGTAAGTTGTGCTGCATTCTTACAATGAAATGTTCTACAAAAAAAAAAATATTGTAATAGAATGGTCTAGATAAATTGAAAAATATTCATGACATTATTAAGAGAAAAAATGGTTATAACACCCAGTGCTCCATGCAATACGTGCCCTCCTTAATACCCACCACTGGGATGAATCATGGAACACTACACCGAAAACTAACGATGTACTGTATGGTGACTAACATAACATAAAAAAAAAAAAAGAATTGAAAAAATATATAAATAAATAGAGAGCACACACACATACGAAAAAAGAAATGTTAATAAACAATAGTGTAAAATTTAAAAAGAGAAAAAATGGTTATAAAAATAAAGGAGATGGCATGGTTCTGTTTTTGTAAATACACACATATTGTTATACACAGTAGATGAGTTAGAAAATGTATTAATAGGTTCAATATAGGAAACGGTCTTCCTAGTAACTGTGTTACTGCTTCATAAGCCAGATAAAGTGTGCAATGTTAGTATCCCTAGCGTACAGATGAGGAAACAGTTTCAGAGAGGTTATGTAACTTGCCTGAGGTCACACAGCTTATAAGTGGCAGACCTGGCATTTGAGATCCCAGATCTAGACACTGTGCGTTTCTGTCCTGGGCACAGGACCAGGCATATGAAAGGTATTCAGTGAATGTTTGTGGGAAGAATGAAGGAGACTGGAAAAGGAGAGAAAAGGAAGGAGGGTCTGCACCTGGTGTCTTTGAGCGTTGAGACTTCGGCATTGACGCTGGAAAGCTTCTGCCTCAGGACGCACAACGTCCAAGTCAGGAGGATGGAATTGACCTACAAAGTCAAGCAGAAAAGACTTAGAGGTTGGATATACAAATGGACAATGGCCAGACCCCCTGTAAAAGACCCATAGTCTGCAGTAACCACTCCAGGAAGCAGTTCACCCTAAACAACCAGCTCTTGATTGGTAACTGACAGCCTCCCTAATTTCCGCCCTCACTTCCAACTTGGGACCAGAAGGAAAAAGCCAATGCGCTCCCCTAAGCATTCTCGTAGGATGTCCTGCTTTGAGTTAGCCTGCTATAGGGTCCCCGAAGCCTTCCCTTTTTTACCCCTATAAAGCTTTCCCACTCCTCTGCCTGCTTTTGAGTCTGAAAAATCCAAGCGATGGTGGCTGATTCCCTCACTATAGCAATAAATGGCCTTTGCTGGTTCTCATTTGGTGATCACCACTTATTCCCACTGGATACCTACGGAAAGTTAGAATCAAGATTGGTGCCCTGCTTGGGTTGAAATATTGAAACTTTTTTTTATTATAATAATATTTTTTTATTATATTATGTTAGTCACATACAGTACATCCCTGATTTCTGATGTAAAGTTCGATGATTCATTAGTTGCGTATAACACCCAGTGCACCATGCAATACGTGCCCTCCTTACTACTTAACCCCCAGGACCTCGAATGTGATCTTATTTGGGGTTAGGGTCTTTACCAGAGGTGATCAAATTAAAATGAGGTCATAGGCCGGGCCCTAATCCCACATGACCTTATAAAGCAGGGAAAGTTGGACACAGGGGGAGTCGTGCACAGAGAGAAGCCAAACATTTGCAAGCCAAGAAACTCCTGAGGTTACCAGTCTTCTTGGATGGAAAACTGGAATGGATCCTTCCCTTGCGCCCTCAGAGGGGACATGGCCCTGCTGACCCCTCGATTTTATACTTCTAGCCTCCAGAGCTGTGAGACGATAAAATTCGGTTGTTCTAAGCCACCCCGTTTGTGCTACTTTGTTATGGCAGCCTAGGAAGCTAATACATGCCCCCCCCAAGTCTTACAGAAGTCAGAGCAAAACCCCTCTGGAGGAACACAATCTCAAGATAGGAGCTCACAATTAACAATTACAAGTGACACAAGGAAAAGAGCCACCATGAGTGAGAGTCAGAAGAAACATCATCTTGCAGGACTGTTGAATCTGGGCTGGAGGTAAGAAGGCAAGGACATGGTGAACAACACCCCCAGGTTCCCAGAGAGCAGAACAGTGGGTGCTGGGGCTGGGGGAGTGGATGGGGAAGATGTTGGTCCAAGATTACAAAGTGTCAGTTACACAAGGTAAGTTCTAGAGATCTCATGTACGGTGTGGTGACTATAGTTAACAATACTGACTTGCATACTTGAAATTTGCTAAAAGGGTAGGTCTTAAGTAATCTCACCACAAAAAAAAAAAAAAGAAAGAAAGAAAAAGAAGAAAGAAAGAAAGAAAGAAAGAAAGAAAGAAAGAAAGAAAGAAAGAAAGAAAGAAAGAAAAAGAAAAGAAAGAAAACCAGTAACTAGGTGAGGTGATGGATATGGTCATTAGCTGACTGTGATTATTTCATGATGTATACAGAAGTCAAAACATCGAGCTGCACACCCTAAGTATATACAATTTTATTTGTCATTTACACCTCAATAAAGCTGAAAAAAAAAAAACAAAAAACGTGAGACTTCCCTTTGCTTCCATCCCACTGTTTTCTTCTCCTCCATGACCACCAAATACTCTTAATTTCTTTCTGCCTTTTTTCTCATTCAATGTCTATCCTCAGAAGCCATCAATAGACCCATTCCTACTGAAACACAAAGGACAGATAAGTTTGTGGTCCCTTCCAGGGGATTTGCATGTTGGCAGAGAAAAAAAAATCACAAGTCAAAGCAATTACACTCTAATTTGGAAATCTCAAGAACCGGGAATCAGAAAGGAAAACGTTTGAGAGGAATAAGTGACCTCGGCTCTGCCACTTCCACTGGCACTTCCCAGTCCCCCCGGGGTCTCCTTGTTCCTGCCCTGGAACACTGTGCCAACAATTTGCTTACCATGATGATGGTGCAGACTGGCCCCAGGAAACTCCAGATGAACCCTGCCTCTAGATTCAGCCAGCAGCTGTGGAGAGAAATAGGAGTCCGCGCTTGTCTCAGTCTTGACCCTACAATTCCTCATACCCCAACAAATGCACTAATGGAGGAGAGTATAGGGAGCTGACCCTGAGATGAAAATTCTCATGATGGGACAGGTTACAGCTCAGTTTTCTTTGGGCCACAGCAAGTCTTCTTTCAGACCTTCTTCTTGGGTAAATATTCCTGAAGTATTCACTTGGTGCCCTGCGTAGAGCTCGTCCTCAATTCATAACCTCTGTAACCCCTTCCCCTCTATTCAGACCTCTTCACTGGGACACCTGTTCCTTCAAATCTCAGTTCAAATGTCACCTCCTCTGAAAAGCCACTTCTGACCATCCCTACCCCTGGTCTGTCTCCAGCAGAACTTGCTGCTTTTCTTTATTATGGCATCTATTGGTATCATAAATCATGGTGGTGTTAGTTTCCTTGCAGATTGTCCTTCTCTCCCTACAAGACTATGAGCTGTGTGAGAATTCGGACCTTGCACTTTGGTTCATCTCTGAATACCCAGCACTCAGTGCAAAGCCTGGCATGGATGAGGCATTCCATAATTATTTTTTTTAAGAAATGAAGGGAGAAAAGGAGGGACGAATGGAAGGAGAGAAGGAAGAGAGAATTCATTGCCTCTTTCCATCATGTCTCTAGTAATTTGTTGGTTTCACCATTGGATAACCATTCCACCATGTTCAGTAACAGCCCAAGGTTCCTTTAGCAAAAGTGTGCCTCCCCCCACAAGAGAAGGAAAATAATCAAGTTCGGCCAAGCAGGCGTTCTCTCCCTGGAACGTGAGTCCCCACGGAGTAAAAGCTGTAAAGTGCATAGAAAATGCCGTCCCTGCTCTTTCAGGAACAACCACCTCAGTGACACTGGCCAATTCCCTTATCCGCTTCTGCATCTCTGGCTGGAGGCATCAGACTGAAAGCTCTGAGAATTAGTTCTCCAGGAGCAACCCTCAACCAATGGCTGCTGGGAGGGAGATGGCGGACAAATATGCCCCGTGGGTGGGACATCAGAGGTACATGTCCTCCGCAGTTTCCCAGAGGCACCCACTGGGATGGAGCCTATTACCTGCAGCCACACCTGCTCAGAAATGCACCCCGTATTTGCTCCTTCTCTTCCCCACGCCTAGTGCTTCTTCCCAAGGCCATCTCAAATCCTTGTCAATACTACTCCTCTCTTCCAAAACTTTCTGTCGTTCTCACCACCTGGAAGGTATTCTCCAAATTCCATGCCCCTCCCCCAGTTTCCCCTTCTTTCAGCCCAATCCATCTGTTCTCCAACCACACCTTGAGCCCTCCTTTGGGGAGCTATTGCCCTCAGTTATGTTGCCACCCCCTTTCCTCTTTGCCTATGTACATTTCAGGAGAGCTTTCAAGAATTGTTCAAATTCTACTTCCTCCAGGAAGCCTTCCATGAACTTTCCCACTCCCCCATGCTATCATCCTTCTCTTGCCTGTTTCAGTACTTATATTACCTACACCAACATCAGACACTTCATCATGGTGGCCTTGCATTGTCACTACCACCTCCTGACAAGACAGATCTGAATTCAGTTTGGACACTTCCTAGCTATGTGGCCCAGGGCAAGTTCTGCAACTGTGCTGAGCCCCAGTTTCCTCTGAAGTACCATTTATCAAGCTGTTACTTTATGTATCACCATGTGCAGCAGCACAGGTTGTACACTGCTCAAACCCAGGGGACGCTATTCACACAGTACACAATGGAGACTCGTAGCCCTCACACAGAGGATTTCTCTTGAGAAATACCAGAGATAATACACATTTGTAAAGCTTGCAGGATTTAGGTTCGATGAATGCTCACTTAACTATGGATTCCTTCCCCTCACCTCTTATCTCATGACCTCACCTGAAATATAAACCATCAGTAGCAGTCAGGCAGAAAGCCTGGATATTTAGTACCCTAACCACAGCTCAGTAGTGCTCCTAACACAGAGTGATGAGCACGGGCCCTGGGATTGGAAAGGGCCAGATTCATGTCCTCACACAACCCCTTTCTCACTGCAATGGCAAAAAAAGCCTGGCTATCCTCATCTGTAAATTAGAACAGCACCACTATCTCAAGGATGGTAGAATTACACGACATGATGCAGTGAGTTCCAATCTCTGCCCTAGCCACATACTGCTTGGGCTGTCATTTACAGAGTTGACTCACCTTTTTTTTACTTATACAATGGAATCATGTCTATGATATCATGAGTTTAGTTGGTATGCTGGCAATTTTTTCCTAATGTCTTAGAAGATAAATACAAAAATATTTTAAAATTATATTCACCAACATACTACCCAAAATCCTCCCACATGGAACCATGTGATAAAACTTGCTTTAAAATAGACAATGGTAATGATGATGATGGTATGTATAATGCTTTACCCTGTGGTGCCAGACACTATTCTAAATGTTTTTCAGATAATAACTCATTTAACCCTCATAACTATGATGTAGGCATTGCTGTCAGCCCCTGTTGCATGGATGAGGAAATGGAAGCATATAGAGGTTAACTAACTTGCCCAAGGTAGCACAGCTAGAAGGTGGTGGAGTGAGGATTCGAACCCAAGCAGGCTGGTTCCAGAATCCATGATTTAAAAAATTACAACCAAATTCATGGTTTACAGCACCACCATTCATCTATACTATAGCGCAAACCATGGCTCCTGTATTTGTGCAGTGCACAACCTGTGCTACTGTACATGGCAGCCCTGAGACCAACAAAACATAAAGAGCTCGATAGATGGTAGATGCAATTACCACTACTGTTTTTGCTCTTTTTGTTGTTTATGTAAACACCATCATGAACCCTGGCAGCAGGCCCTTCAGGGAGACAGAAGGGTATCACTTACCGATTGTGCATCCCATAACCTTTAGGTTGCACACTGGCAGAGACAGCCACCACCAGCACTGGGAGCCCGTAGCCAAAGGCACAGAGGTACCACATCTTGATGTTGCGAGAGCTGAAGTAATTCACCACTTTCAGGTTCCTGACCATAAGGAAGAGCATCACAGCCTCTACCAGCATCCAGAAGAAACAGGCAAGGAAAAGGTAGTGCAGGAAGCCTGCAATGATGGCGCAGCCCATCTGGAGAGGAGAAGCATGCACACTCAGGATCCTCCCACTACCCTGCCCCCACCCCCGCCCCAGAAGCAGGTTCAGACAATAGTGAGAGTACACTTTGATTGGAATTCCCCAACCACAGCCCATTCATTCATTCCACAGACCTTTAGAGAGATATTCTTCCCTACAGGTGCTATCATCCCTCTGGTAGGGGGACCAATGGTCCTGGTTTGCCTGGGACCGGTGTTTCCCAGGACATGTGACTTTCAGAGTTAAAACTGGGAGAGTTTTGAAAAGAACGGGGAGTCGATCACCCTACCTCAGAGGGTGTTTGAAGCTATGGGGGGGGGTGTCCGCAAACTGTAGCCATCGGGCGGGCGGGCTGTTTTGTAAATAATGTGTCACTGGCACACAGCCACATCCATTTTTATATTTTCTATGGCTGTTTTCATGCTAAAACAGCAAAGTTGAGTGGTTGCGACAGAGACCCCAGGATCTGCAAAGCTGAAAATATTGATAACCGCCTCTTTACAGAAAAAGTGTGCTCACTCCGGGTCAAACGGTGGGAGTGACATGTGCTACCGGCATTGAGCTCTGGGAAGCTAAACATTCCACAGTGAGGGACAGCTAAAATGTCACTAATGCTCCTTCTGGAAAAATCCTGAGAGCCTACTATGTTTCTGGTGTAGTTATAAGGGGTAAATTGGCCAAAGTCCTTGCTCTCATGGGGCTCATAGTCTAGTGGGGGAGGGGAGGTAGATACACAACAAGTAAAACAACAAGTAATCAATATGATTTCAAATAAATGCAGGGAAAGAAAGCAAAAAAGACTGGTAAGGGATAGAGTTTCTCAGCTGTAACATTATTGGCATTAGTAACACTACTGCCAGATTATTTTCTGTCATGGGGGCTGTCCTGTGTACTGTACGGTGTTTGGCAGCATCCTTAGTCTCCACCGGATGCCAGCCCACCAATACTGTCCCTAGATACCACCGAGGGTCCTCTAGGGGGCAGAATCCTCCAAAATAAGAACCAATGGTTTAAACAGTAATAGGAGGGACCACCGCGATATATAACAGGAGCAGGGAAATGATTTTAAACCGAGACTTATCACAAGAAGGAGTCAACCAGGTGAAGAACTGGGAACAAGTATTATCAAAAGAGGGCACAGCACATGCAAAGGTCCTGAGGTGGGAAATAGCATAGACGTTGTTGGGTAGGATAAGCAGGGGCAGATGCAGAGATGGGGGGGCGGAGTGAGGACACAGTCTAAGGGATACGGGACCTGGTTGTCCGTCTTGTCTATACCGACGATGAAGAGAGTCTTGGCCAAGAAGAGGCAGATACAGAGGTTCAGGTGGAGGTAGGTGTTCTGGTTGCGAATGGCACGACACAGCAGGAAGGTGGCAATGGCCAAGACGAGACACACCAGGGAGGTGATCATGCCCACGTGGCTAATGATGTACAAGGAGAAATCCCTCTGTCAGGAAGGAGATACACCGCTCAGAGAGGGACCGACGTCCCTCTAGGAGGAAAAAAGAATTATCCAGACTCCTGACTGGGGCAGAAAGGCCTCGGGGACCTTTTCTCCCTCTGACACTCGGAGTGAACTAGATCTTGTCCATCATCATCCTTTGGAATCCATCAGCACCCATTCCCACCCCTGTCCTGTGCCCCATCTCATGCTATACTAGAGCAGGATGTCTATAAACTACATTGCCCAGAATCCTCTGGGGCTTGGGTCCTGGACATCATTTAGGTTCTCCAGTGAGATATATGCACAGAAGTTTTGGAAGGCAGAATGGAGGCAGATACCAGCTTTCTGCAGACAGGAGCAAGCTATGGCCGGGCCCCACATTCCAGCTGTCCCTTCTTCGATCGCATGGATGTGGGGTGATCTGACAGCAGCAATTTCCGACCTCTGGATTACAGCTGCAGAGGGGTGATCTTGAAGCCAGACCCCAAGTGGCAGTCCCTGACTTCCACTCCTCCATCCCTTCCCGTGATTTTGTGAGCATCCCATTCCCTGTGTGAAATACCTGGAGTGGTTACCGTTTCCTGCCTCGAACCAGGGCTGCTACACAGGTGTTCAGAGGTGCCCCACCTTCTGAGAGCGGAAATGGCAAGCCGAGTCCTTCCCCTAGTCACAGTTATTTTTATTCACAATTCCTTTTAAATTTTTGAGTTCCTTCTGGGTATTAAAGATGTGCCAAGGTACCGTCTCACCAGCTACTGCCTATGATTTTGTGATGTGGTGGCTAAGAGAACGGACTAGAGTTCTGCCAGTTCCCAGTTTATGAGCTTGGCCAAGAAGACACTTACCTGCTCTGTACCTCGGTTTCCTCATCTGTTAAAAGAGGATACTAACAGAAACGACCCTGTAAGTTTGTCGCAGGAGGATTCAATGAAAATCCTTAGAGTGCCCACAGCTGTGCCGGAAATGTAATTCGTGCTCTGTATGTCTTTCCTCTCCACTGAATCCACCCGCTCATCAAGGCTCACTTCACAGCCCATCCCCTCCCTGATTGCTTGCTGGCTCTCAGCAACGCCCATAGCACTACTTCTCACACATGGTTTTGTGGGAAGAGACCTCTGGAGCTAGACTGTCCTGGGTTCGAGTCTCGCCTCGAGTTTCCCAAGTAGGTGGGCTACGGAGCCTCAGCCCCCATCCTGTACAAGGGCCTGAAAACACTTAACTTAAAATAAAGGGTCCAACACAGTAGGTGCTCTGGCAATGGGATCTGTGATTATAATTATCCCAACATCAGCTCAGGGGCATTTCTCATTTTATATGTGAACGTCATGGCTTCTCAGCCAGACCCTGAATTCTCCAAGGGCAGAGGTGCTCTGTCCCCCTCGACTCCCTCCCGCAACACCCAAGGCCACGAGAGACACACCATGGATGTGTACTCAATAGTTTCCCCTTGAGTCTGGGGAGCCAGAACACAGAGAATCCGTACTGACCGTGAGCTCCCCAGAAGCCATGATGATGGCCAGGTTCATCATTTGGTAACAGCTGCAGACGGTGTGCGTCACAGAAGCTTCAAGGACCACACAGCCAGAGGGCATCCACCTACCACCCTCTGCATCGGTGTCCCAGGAAACGCAGATAGGTCTCTCAAATTCCTGCTTTGGCTGAAAACGGAAAAGCTCTGGTCACCTGAGACTCTCTTTCCAATGGATTCAGTACAACCAACTTCAAGAGTCATTTGGGGCAAGAAGATGGAGGTATGCTAGGGAAGGAACTGCGGTATTTCAGCGTGCAAGGAGGGAGAGAAAGATCTCAGATGCCAGACCTGCTTCTGGCACTGCCTTGGTCATAGCCAATGTACATACCATCCCTATAAATGTTCCTGCATCAACATCACTTAATCTGAGCCCAATCTTGCCCAGTGATGGATGAAAGAATAACACGTAGAAATAGGAGAGCCCTCTCCTCTGGAGGTGGATTTTGGGCATTGACTTGAGTTGCAAGAGACTGTGGGAGCTTGCTGCCTTCGGGGGTCCCTCTCAGAAATGAAAGTTAAGCCCGCTGGGGAATGGGGCATTCTCAATAGGTAGATGGGGGCTCAGCAGGGACCTCTTCACAAACCTCAATGTTCTCCAGTGTGTAAATGACTGGTTCAGAGAAGCCAGCTTTCTTCACCCCAGTCATGATGCCCTGTACGACGCGAGACTTCAACTTCCTCTGGGAGTTGGCCAAAGGGGTCTGAGGGTCTTGGAAGAAGCTGTCATCTAAAAGAGACTCCATCCCCGAAAAGGAGACAAAAGCCACTCCAGTGGTCCCTAGGATTTCCCCCAAAGGCAAAAAAAAAAAAAAAAAAGGAATCATTTGCTCAGTAGTCATTATAGACGACCCAACATGTACACACACATACACGCTTTAACATCCCATGCATCTCTCTACCTCTGCTGGCCTGCTCTGAGGATTGCAACGCCAGTGCAACCATGGACTTGTAGATTGGTGGCCCTCGCGGGAACCATTAAAAAAAAAAAAAATCCTGAGTTGCTACCACCTGGAGAAATGCTGGCTACATTTAAAAATAAATTTGAATTTGTATTTTTAAGGGACAAACTGAGCAGTGGGAAATAATTAATGGTTATTAGCCTCCCCTTCTTGCTCCATCTTTTTGGTGGGCTTCCCCTTTCAACGTTGGTGGTCTTCAGGGATGTCCCAGGCCTGCTCCCTGAGCCCTCCAGACCTCAGGTAGATTGGGGAATGGCCAACAGTGGCCCACAGGCCAATCGGGCCATTGCATCTTTTGTATAAATAAAAGTGTTACTGCAACATGGCCACGCCCATTCACACAGGAATCCCTTTGCACCTCAATGCCTAACGTAAGTACTAACCCGCCCTCCACAGGACAAGTTCGCCAACCCCGATGCAGACTAGCACCGTCCACTACCAATAGCACATGAACCCAGGTAATTTTGAATTTTCTAGTAGCCACATTTTTAGAAAAATCAAAAACAGGTAAAAATTGATTTTCATGATATATTAACTCAATACATGCAAACTATTATCATTTCAACCTATAATCAATATAAAAAGTGTGAATGAGATTTTTCCATCCTTCATTTTTGTACCAAGTCTTTGGAATCCGGTGTATATTTTTACACTCACAGCCTGGCCACGTTTCAAGCGGTCAATGACAAAAGGGGGCCAGTGGCCGCTTTACTGGGCAGTGAAGGTCTTGCTGCATTATTGGGAGAGTATCTATTCATTTAATATCTGACTTCCCCAGCTGATGGGAAACTCCCTGAGGACGCGGACCTCACCTCACTGATCCCCTCACGAGTCTTGGCACCTACGAATTGACTGAAAAATGTGTGTGATTGAATGTACCGTAACCACCCTCCTTGATTCCCAGGAGCACGTCCGTACCTCTGGATTCAGATTCCTCAATGGTGGAACACCCAATCTCCATCGTGTCCCCTTTGGCTTTGAAGTGAAAGGTCACATTCTCTTCGGTGCATTCTTCCTTGATAATTTTGCTTTCAATTTCTAAAACGAGACAGCAGGACACGTGGGTGGCTCAGTCGGCGAAGCGTCTGCCTTCAGCTCAGGTCATGATCCCAGAGTCCTGGGATCGAGTCCCGCATCGGGCTCTCTGCTCAGCAGGGCATCTGCTTCTCTGCTGCTCCCCCTGCTTGTGCTCTCTCCCTCTCTCTCTCTCTCTCTCTCTCTCTCTCTTTCTCTGACAAATAAGTAAAAATCTTTAAAAGGAAATAGGGAGACTTTGCCCGAGGTTACTCAGAAAGTGAGTTCTGAATTAGGTTTCCGTCCAAAAAAGTTATACATACCTAGTTGCAAGCAAAGACTAAAAGACCAGTTCATCATGGGGGAGACCTTGAGCCCCTGATGAGTGACAGGAGGATGGTAGCAGCAGACTGCCAAAAAATCCCAGCTGCAGCTGCGGGGGCGAGCTCTCGCCACACAGGGGGGCATCAGGGAAAGATGGGGTTGAAGTCAACAGTGACGGAAAGCAACAGTACCCTCTGGCTACTCTACATTTAGACAAGTTTTCCGAAGCCAAAGGAAATAGGAAGGGGCTGGGGCGAACCCGGCAGAGTGGACCAGGGCTCTGCCACCCACCAGCCGTTCCAACCTGAACTATGACCTCAGGTCCCTCACCTGGGGCACGGCAACAATTACAGGGGTCTTGGGATAACGGAATAGGTAATGGAACTAGAGGTATCCTTTTCCTTCCTTTTCTTTTTTTAATTTAAATTTAATTAATTAACATATAATGCATTGTTTGTTTCGGGGTAGAGCTCTGTGATTCTTCATTCTTATATAACACCCAGCACTCATTCCATCACCCAGTTACCCCATCCCCCCACCCCCCTCCCCTCCAGCAACCTTCGGGTTTGTTTCCTCTGATTAAGAGTCTCTCATGTTTTGTTTCCCTCTCTGGTTTCATCTTGTTTCATTTTTTCCTCTCTTCCCCTATGAGCCTCTGCCTTGTTTCTTAAATTCCACGTATCAGTGAGATCATATAACTGTCTTTCTCTGATTGACTTCTTTCGCTTAGCATAATACTCTCTAGTTTGGAAGTATCTTTTTAAAATATAAGCCAGGTAATGCCACGCCTGTTCTCAAACTCTCCAGTTCCGTACCCCGCCTCCAATCTCACTTCAGATAAAATCCTGAGTCCCTACATTTGCCTGCAAAATCCACCTCTCCCCTCCTTTTCTGCAGGCTCTATGATTCTCTACTCCACTTTGGCCATGCTGGCCTCTAGATTGTTCCTTGAACTCACCAGGTATTTCTGTACCTGATCTTTCCCCAAATACGTACGTGGCTCCCTTCCCCTGTAAGCCAGCAATGCTCCCCCAAGCCTGACCCTCTCTCGCTGACTTAGCCGGCTGTACTCTTCTCCATAGCACTCTCTGTGTTTCATATACTAGGTGTTTATTTATTGTGGGACTCAGAGAGTTGTTGAATCGATAACAATGTCAGCCACTCGGTAAATGGGAGATGTTGTTCAAGTCCTTGGACTGACTTTTCCGTGAGTTCAGAGGTTTGAAACAGTTGGGGAAATGGGATACAGGGAAGCCACGGAGAATCGCATCACCCAAGGTCCCGCCTCAAAGTCAGTGCCCGGGTGTAACCTTGCCCTGTTACCTAAGCGTTCAGTCCGAACAGTCTGACTGGCATTTGCTGAGGGTTTCAGGAAAGCTGCCAAGGTGGTGCTTTTCACACTCTCCAGGACCACAGTGGCCAGCGCGGAGGTCTCTTCTTTGGTGAAGTTGGACCACGTGGATGTTCGTTCGAGCACAGAGGCAAAGCTCTCAACTGTGTTCTGCAAGGAAAGGTGTTTGCACACTGTGCACCCTCTCCCTCTTCCCCCGCCCCTGAGACAGCAGCTGTTCCTTGTTCCTCTCTCAACCCTGTCCCTCTCTCTCCCTCCTTCTCCCTCCCTCCCTCTCCTCCTCCCGCTCCCTCTTTCCCTCCCTCTCTCTCTTTCCTTTCTCCCTCCCACCCTCCCTCCCTCTTCCTCCCTCCTTCTCCCTCTTTCCCTCCCTCCCTCTGTCTCCCTCCCTCCTTCTCTCTCTTTCCTCAAGAGAGTGGGTTGACAGTCAAGGCCACTGAAGAATTAAAAGGGCATCTACTGAGCTTCCTCCTGAACCCAAAGGCCCCCTTGGGATGAAAAATGGTGTAACCTTTAAATCAGCACCTGGAATGGCATTGCTTGCACATAGCTCTGACCTAGCGATTTCCCCTGCTAGAATTAATTCTTCCAGAAATGCTTAAAAATCATGCAAGGATCTTGCCCAGTGATGTTTATTTCAGTATGGCTTGTGATAGCAAGAAGTCAGAAAGTCTTAAAGTCTAACAGATTGGCTAAATAAATGATGATGAAATCAAATCATGGGATAGTATGCAGCTGTAAGAAAAGAATGGTGTTATATAGATATATACACACATATACATATATACACATATATGTACATATTTAATATACATACACGTGTAAACATAGATAGATAGATGTATTAACAAGCGAAAAGGTCCATGAGCTATTAAATAAAACAAATTGCAGGATAACATGTATATGATATCTCATTTCACTTAAAAAACAAGCACTTTCATTAAAATGTTTCTACTTCTGATTCTACTGTTTCTGGCACATAGACATAAAAAATAATCAATACTTATTATAAGCTAGGTGTTAAGTGTCTTACCTATGTTAATTTTAGGAAGATATCTGTGAAGTAGAGACTGTGATGCCCATTTTTGGATGGGGAAACAGGACACACATCTAGGAGGGGGCAGAACCAAGATTTGAACCTTGGCAGGCTGGTATCAGAGGCTGAATCCTTCTGGTAGGTGCTCACTAAATGGCGTGTGTGTGTGTGTGTGTGTGTGTGTGTGTGTGTGTGAGAAAGACAGGCATTCACGAAGTGAAATGGTATGGAAAGATACATATCTAAATGTTAACATTGATTATGTCTGAGGAATAGAGTTAAGGAAAGAATAACAATAATAATATTACTATGAATGTTGATATGATTCCCTTTACTGATCATCAATAAATTGACTTCTGCAAAGTGACTCTGATCCCCCCCAAAAAAATATTCACAACCTAATAAATACAAGGAAGAAATTAATTGACTCCAGTCAGATGGGGAAGGAAATTAACTGAAATCCTAGCAGGAATACCAATTTCTATCTATCCAAATTGGACAGTTAAAACATGAAAAGAGGGGCATCTGGGTGGCTCAGTCAGTTAAGGGTCCAACTCTTGATTTCTGCTCAGGTCATGATCTCAGGGTTGTGGGATCGAATCCTACATTGGGCTCCACACTCAGTGGGGAGTCTGCTTGAGATTCTCTCTGTCCTTCTCCTTCTAACCCTCTCCCCTGTGCACACTCTCTCTCTTTCTCCCTAAAATAAAGAAATAAATCTCTTAAAAAAAAAAACTACACAAAATTTCAGTAAACACTGGATGAGGGCACAGCTTGTTCCTTCTGGAAACAGGACGCACTGAGTTCTGTAACCATATCCCAAGCACAAGGCATGCGTGTGGGGTCCCTCCCCACCAAGATACACAAAAAAATCTCAGGTAGAATCATCCTGCAAAAATGTGGTCCTCAACTCTATGGTTGAGGAAACCTCATTAAAACTCCCTTTGAAATGTGAAATATAGTCTTAGCTGGGAACGCTGTTTTATTTCCTTGGGGAGGTAAAAAAAAAAACAATCGGTAGGCAAGCTAAGACTCCATAGTGTTAACACTTTTGTGTTCAATTTAGAAAGTTTTGTGATCTTTGGCATAATCTGGAAAGTGGTTGTTGAAAGGGTTTGGAACAATTCAACACATTAGAGAAGCTGATTAACCACGTGATTTCACTGCCCAAAGCAATTAGATGTGCGGTAAACGTGTATTTAATATGAACACTGTAAGAGAGCACAGCTGTGGATTAATGGTTTTGAACATTTAAAAAATCTGAATTATTACATTTACACATCTGATCGATTGGATTTATGAATCCCTTGAAGGCGTAGTGACTTTGCCTTTTAGGTTTGTAAATCTTCCTCATTAGGTATTTGAAATTTGAAGGGAAATAAGAATATTCGTATACATAGTATAAAATGAAGGAATCTAACTAAATTTGTAAAAACGGTTTGTTTATGGAAATTTAATCTGAAAACCCTAAGTGAATGTACTTATTTATGGAAATGTAATCTGAAATTTAAATCTGAAAACCCAATGAGTGAATGTACACTTAATGAACAAATATGTTTTACCAATAAATTAATTTTAAATCAAATTACAAATGAAAGCATTATTCTTACTTTGGTACGAAACCAACCAAATTTATTAATAAACTAACAACAACTGTAAGTTCAACTGAAAGTCTTAAGAAAAACCGGGTTTTCAAATCTACAATTGTAATGACCAAGTAATCTCATCTCTAGGTATTTACCCTGAAGAAATGAAAAATTGGGGACATGCAAACATCCCCCCCAGACAGACACACAGACATACAAACTGTATGTAAATGCTTGCTGATTACTGCCCAAAGCTGAGGTGGAGTCAGGGGAAGGGGGAGATGTTGGTCACATGTGCTTTAATGTGCACGAACCCTAAAAATATTACACTCAGAGTAAGAAACCAGACACGAAAGACCATATTTTGTAGGACTCTTTTTTCATAACATACCCAGGACAGTCACGTCTACAAAGACAGAGAGCAGATCAGTGGTTGCCAGGGCCTGAGGCGGGGGCGGGGAGCAGCTGCTTCCTGAGTACAAGTTTCCTTTTGGGGGGATGGCAGTGGTGGTGGTTACACGATGTTGTGAATGTAGACAATGTCACTAACAGTTATAAAAAAATAGGAATTGGTACTATTGATCACAATCTTGATGACTCAAAGGCATTATGCTGAGTGAAAGAAGCCACATCCTGGGGCGCCTGGGGGCCTCAGTTGGTTAAGCGTCTGCCTTCAACTTCGGTCATGATCCCGGGATCCTGGGATCGAGCCCCACCCGGGGCTCTCTGCTTAGTGGGAACCTACTTCTCCCTCTCTCTCTGCCCCTCCCCCTTGCTCATGCTCTTTCTCTCTCTCCCTCTCCAAATAAATAAATAAAAATCTTTTAAAAAGAAAGAAAAGGACCCATATCCTGTGTGATTCCATTTATATAATATTCTTGAAAAGACAAGACTAGCGACAGAGATTTCCTGGGGCTGGTGGTGGAGGGAGCATCTGACAATAAAGGGGAAGCCCAAGGGAGAGTTTGGAAAGGAAACGGAACTGTTCTATGTTCTGGTTGTGGTGGTGGGTACACAGATCTATTCAGGTAATAAAACTCCTAAAACTGGACAGAGAAGGGTAACTTTACTGTATGTTAAATTTTAAAAACTTGCAACTGTAATAAATTACATGATAACTGAGCCCATTAATTATATCCAAAGTGTCTCCCAAGATGTTCAAAACACAATTACGAAAACTTTGTCGTTACCTTCAGAGACACCGTGGCCGTTCTGTTTCCGCAGGCATCGTCCAGAACACCGAAGGTGGCATTCAGTAGTGTGCAGAAGGAGCCCTGTTCCCCAGAGAAAGAGCACGAGTGAGCCACAGACCGATCAATCCCCCAGCATGTCAAGTGCGCGTTGGCCATCCAGTCCACCGTAAGAGTGGCCCTAAACTCCTAAGGTGCCAGGAGGCTCTGGAGTTCTCAGAAAAATAGAAACTCGCCATTTGAGCAGACCTGGGGCCACAGCACCTTTCTGTTCAATGAATAGAAGAAACAAATGCAAAGACACAGCAAAACTACTTCGTGGGGTCAAAGATGGGGGAAAGGGTGGAAAAAATCCAGGGGTCCAAATCGAGTATTATTCAGCCACAAAAAAGGGTAAAGCCTTGGCACCTGCTATAATGTGGATGAACCTTGAAAACATCGTGCTAGTGAGAGAAGCCACACGTGCGCGCACGCGCACACACACACACACACACACCACGTACTGTATGATTACATTTATATGAAATATGCAGAATAGACCAATTGATGGACACAGAGAGCAGATCAGTGTTTACCAAGGGCCAGGGGCAGGGGCAACCGGAGGGCAATGTTGTTGGGGATACGGTTTCTTTGGAGGGGACGAAATGTTTGAGGGCTAGAAGTGGTGATTGTATACCATTACAAATATACTAAATGCCTCCGAATTGTGCACTTGAAAGTGGTTAGAACGGTGAACTTTTAGGCGTATCTCACCACAATTTTTCAAAAAAACAACAGCAGTGGTCCAAGGGAATTCCCAAGCTAATTCATAAGCGCATATTGAAAATCATGACATCAATCCCCGAAGATGGAACAGCCTCATCGAGAATCACGACACCCCAATTCCTCCTTGCCTGGCCCAGGGGCTGTGTGCCACCCCTCCCACATCACACAGACGCAGTACCAGCACCCTCACTGGTAACGAGACTTCAACATCCTTTCTTCTTTTAGTGAAAGAATTCCCAAGTCTTAGACAAATGTTCTCTCTTCTCAGCTTTCCTTGAAGCCAGGTATAAGCAGAAGTGATACTGGGTTATACTCTTAAAGAGAAGAACTATGCCCTTCACTTCCCCTCCTCCCCCCCTGCCCACCAACCGAAACGCAGACGTGATGGCAGGGGCTGGAGCAGCCATCTTGGACCACAAAGTGGGAGACTTGTGTTGATGATGGCAGAGCATTTACGGAGCCAGCACATCAACTCTCCACAGCTGACACTCAGATTGTTTACAGGGAGAGAAATAAACTGCTGTACAATTTAGGTCACCGTTCTTTTAGCCTTTGTTAAAGCTGCAAAACATCATCCTACCTGAGTGGCTTCTAGGAACCTTCTAGGAACTTCTAGAAGTTCTTCTAGGAAACTCAAGAGCTAGGAACCTTAAAAACACTTACATATTCAGGCTCCACTGCTCCTCCCACTTGGCAGAGCTGGACCCACTCGTTGTTGGGTATCACATCTTCTTTACACTTGAAGGGAATCCCTAGGAAGAAAACAAAAGCAACCAAATTAAAGCTCAACCACAGGAAGCTATGATTAAAAGACAGGTCTGATTTCATTATCCCCTGCTTCGAATCCATCCATTACCAGATTATATGGCAGCTACACACTGAAACACTGGGGACTCTGAGAAGCAAGAGACCGAGGGAAAAGAACAGGTAGGAAAAGACTATACAGAGCATGATGCCATTTTTATAACGCCCCAAAGCAAACAAAACTAAGTGAAGTATTGTTTAAGGATACATACATGGGGGGCACTTCTTTTTAAGTAGGGGAATTATAAACACGAAGTTCCAAGTAGTCTCCTCTGGGAAGAACTAAGAGAGATGCAATGGGGAAGGAACATGCAGGAAACACAATGGCATCGATGATATCCTAGTTCTCGTGTTGGCAAGGGCCTCACCGGTACTCATTTTATTATTATGCTTCATTGCCTCCATATAAGCTACCCCTATTTTTAATGTATCAAGTCATCCACAGTTCTAAAAAATTTAAACCATTCACTGTTCCCTATTGTTCCCGGGCGGAGGGGGGAACCCATCTCCAAAATTCCTCACATGGCTCACCAGTTCCTGCAGGATCTGACCTCTGCCCATGTCCACAGGTGCACCTAATGCCATTTCCCCTGGTCCTCACTCTGTGCTAGCCTCAGGGCCTTTGCACATGCCACAACCCCCCACACTGAGATCTCCACTCTTCATCTGGATAATTCCTACTCTTCCATCAAGCTTCAGCTTAAATGTCACTTGCCCAGAGTATATTAAATATCTCATTACTCACTCTGAAGTGCACTATGATTTTTCGGGGGTCACACTCGTCGTGCTTATTAAATAATTATGTGTGTGTTCTCTACTTCCTTCCCTACACTATAAACTACATGAAGGCGAGTATCACGTCCATCACATCCAGGATTGAATCATCAGTACCTAGCGCAGGGGCCTGTTTGACTAATTAATTAATAGATGCCCCAAGAATAATTTAATGAATGAGTGAACTAATCAATTAGTGAATGAACACATTAGAAAAGAGAGAATTGTAGATGAGGTAAAGGTAAGAGGAAGATCCAGAGTCTGAGTAGATTGAGGATTTCACAACCAAACCAAGACACAGATTCCATCACTAAGAGACACAAAGAGATGATTACTTTTGCAGCTGAAGTTCAAGGAGCCTTCTGGATTGGGTTCAAAGCCCCCAGGGCAGCTACAGCTGTAGGAGCCCAGGACATTGGTGCAGACAGAATTGGGGCCACATGGTGATGGATCTTGGGAGCACTCATCAACATCTGCAAAGAACTTGAGAATATCAAACAACCCGGAAGAACCTGGAGATACTTCTTTCCACGGGTGTTCAGCCAACCCTCTTCTCACCTCTACATTCGACTTCTTGGTCTGTGAAGCTCAGCTGTCCATTGCTTGGTGCAAAGCCAGGAGAGCAGGTGCAGAAGTAGCTCCCAGGGGTGTTGGTGCATGTTGCGTTGGAAGGGCACATGTGAAGGCACTCATCGATATCTACAGCGTAGAGAATGGGCATGAGGCCGAGCTGGCTAGCAATCCTACAAAAGTCATGCTTCCAACGCAACGGTTTGTCTCTAAAAAAGGTAGCCCAAGCACGGACATTTCCCAGAACACTCTGCATATAGGTGGGGCCATGTGACTAGTTTTCACTTACAGAATCTGAGCGGGTATGACATTTGTCACTTCTGAGACAAAGTGGTTGCAAAATGGGTGTGCCTCCTCTCTCTTTCCTCACCACTGGCTGAAGCAGGGATTCCAAAGCCCCAAGGGGTATGAAAACCAACAGATGCAGGGGAATTGATCCCTATATCACCATGTGGAGAAAAGCTGCCCCCTGGCCATGTCTATATGGTACGTCTATATTGGATGGTAATGAGAGTAAGAAATTTCTTTTTTTTTTTTTTAAGATTTTTTATTTATTCATTCGACAGAGAGAGAGATAGCCAGCGAGAGAGGGAACACAAGCAGGGGGAGTGGGAGAGGAAGAAGCAGGCTCATAGCGGAGGAGCCTGATGTGGGGCTCGATCCCACAACGCCGGGATCATGCCCTGAGCTGAAGGCAGACGCTTAACCGCTGTGCCACCCAGGCGCCCCATGAGAGTAAGAAATTTCTATCATGTTAAGCTAGTGATTCTCAACTGAGGGCAGTGTGTCTCCTCTACCCCCAAGTGACATTGGGCAATGTCTGGAGACATCTTTGGTTGCCGTGACTGGGCTAGGGGTAGGGAGTGACCTAGTAGGCAGAAGCCACAGATACTGCCAAACATCCTACCGTGCCCAGGACAGCCCCCCACCACGAAGAACTATCTAGCCCAAAATGTCAGTAGCACCAGAGTTGAGGAGCCCTGGCCTACTAATATAGGGTGATGCCAGGTCACTGTGGCAATATGGAATTACTGCTCCCTCTGGGGGGTTCTGAGCCATAGGGGATATACGGAATAGAATGTCCTGGGAAAAAATAATCAGGAGAGAGGTAAGGGCAAAAGTCGTCATATTCCTCTGTCAATTCACAAAACACAAGGAATAAACAGGCAATATCCATTAGCAGCCTGTGCAAGTATACAGTATATTGTACCATGGAGTGTTGGGAGAAGTCCTTGGGATACGCATGTAGACTAATTTGGAGGTCTCACAGGGCAGGAGGATGACCCACAGTTGGAAGGTACAGGGAAGTTGTTATCTTCTTGGTATCGCAGAAAAAGTCTCTAACCAAAGAGTGCCCTTCTGTAAGCTCCCCACTTACAAACATATTTAAGCATCCCCGAGGAGAACTCTCAACAGAAATAGCACAGGGGCACCTGCGTGGCACAGCGGTTAAGCGTCTGCCTTCAGCTCAGGGCATGATCCCGGCCTTATGGGATCGAGCCCCACATCAGGCTCCTCCGCTATGAGCCTGCTTCTTCCTCTCCCGCTCCCCCTGCTTGTGTTCCCTCTCTTGCTGGCTGTCTCTATCTCTGTCAAATAAATAAATAAAATCTTTAAAAAAGAAAAAGAAATAGCACAAATGGTGGGTGCCTCGGTGGCTCAGTCGGTTAAGGGTCTGCTTTCGGCTCAGGTCATGATCCCAGGGTCCTGGGATCGAGTCCCGCATCAGGCTCCCTGCTCAGTGGGGAGCCTGCTTCTCCCTCTCCCTCTGCTGCTCCCCCTGCTTGTGCTCTCTCTCTCTCTCAAATAAATAATATGTTTAAAAAAAAAAGAAAAGAAATAGCACCCACTGCAACTCTATATGCAACCAATGAATCATTGAACACTCCATCAAAAACTAATGATGTGCTATCGTTGGCTAATTGAACGTAATAATAATAATAAAATAAATAGCACAAGTGGAATTCACATTTTGCATATAGAGCTGGACTAGGTGCGTGGTTTTCAAAACTGTTTTGACGGAGGGAAACTTCCTTCCTGCAAAGTGAAACCTACGAGTAGATAAACCAAATAAAAGCATTGATAATCCGACTGAAATGGGGTCCTGAAAAGATGCCTAGGGGCCTGGAGTGCTGTATTGGTTTATCTCTAAGGTCCCTTTCATATTTGCCTCTCTATTGTTCTGCCTCTAACAGCATCAGCAGCTGGTGAAGATCAATGAGTGAAAAGAAATAGAATATTTTTAATGAAAAGAACCATGCGTTTCCCTGGGGGGGGTGTCAAAGAACATAAGATATGTTCTGCAGTAGAGTAGATCCTCCAAAGATGGCCGCCATCAATTCCTCCATTTCCTGTGTGCATGTGTTGCTCGGCCAGCGAGATAGGGTGTTAATTTCCCCTTCCTTGGCTTCTAAGCTGGCCCCATGACTTTGGCCAGGAGACTGTGGCAGAAGTAACGTTCTGGGACTTCCAAGCCTAGGTCTTATAAGAACCCGCAGTTTCTGCTTTCTTCCCCTTGCAACTTCCCTTCCTGGAAACCAGCTGCCATGCTCTGAGGAAGCCCAAGAAGCCATGAGGATGGGCCCATGAGGGAAACTGAGAGACCCAGCTGAGCTCACAGCCAGAGACCAGCACCAGCTACCAGCCATGTAAGCAAGGCCATTTTGGACCTGGCAGCCATCCTAGTGCCCCAGATACACCATTCGGTCAACCCACAGAGTCAAGAGCAAGCACGAAGCATTGTTTGTAAGCCATTACATTTCAGGATGGTTTGACATCCTTTGAAAGGGCTCAGCATGCCTGGGAGCATTACCTGCACATCTGAAATCCTCCGGTTTCTCAGGGGTCCAAACAGCAGGTGAAAAGAACCCAGGCAGGCAGGAGCAATTGTATTTTCCCAGGGTGTTGATACAGACGGAGCTGAGGCCACAAAGAGTTGAGTTCCTGGCACATTCGTCCACATCTAGGCAGAAAACCCGTCTAAGTCAAAAGGATGAAGGACGCCGAGGCCGTGGCAGTGCACAGCCCCACCCAGACCGGAGCCAGTGAGTCTTCCGGGCTCTGCTTGCACCCCCCCTTAAACTCTACTGAAAGGAAGTGCAAAGAGGCAGGTCTATGACTCACACAAATCTCCAGATGAGGCTCTCTGCAGCTCGGGATAAAATCCAAACTCCTCATTGGAACACATGAGACCCCAAGAGTCTGGTCCCACCTAAGCTCACTTACCTCATCTTTCTTTTCTAATCCCTCAGCAATTCCTGATCCAGATTATCTGATGACCTGTAGGTTCTTGAAGGTGTATTCTCTGCTCCCTCAGCGTTTGAACTCACTTGCCTCGCTCTTTCTTTGATAAATCTCAATTGCTTTCCAAGGAATCACTACTTTATCAAAAAATAATTGAGACGTGTCTGAGTGGAGGGGTGGAGAGCATGGAGAGTCCGGGCTCAAAGTCTGGCTCTGTCCCTATAGGCTGTGTGTTACTGGGTGCTGTGGACTGAATGATGTCCCCCGCCCCCAAATTCATATGTTAAAGCCCTAACACTCAGTGGTGGGTGGACATGGGACCTTTGCAAGATGATGAGGTTAAGAGGAGATCTTAAGATGGGATTAGTGCCCTGAAAAGAAGAGGAAGGGACACCAGAGCTCGCTTTCCATGAGGATGCAGAATGCAGGCAACGTCCAGAAGCCAGGAAGAGAGCCCTCTCTGACCATGATCTCAGACTTCCAGCCTCCAGAAGAGAGAGAAAATAAATCTCAGTTGTTGAAACCACTCTGTCTGCGGTGTTTTGTTCTGGTGGCCCCAAGCTGACTAATGCCTGGGCAAGATAATTCACCTCTGTGTGTCTCGGCACCATCATCTGTCGGATGGGGATAATGATAGTACTCACCCCATAGGGGTTTTGGAGCATTAAATAAGGTGGTATCTGTGAAGGACTCAGAAAAGAGCCTGGAGAACAGCAAGTATGAGGGAAGTATCTGTTAACTAAAATAAAAAACTAACTGGTGGCATGTTGAGCTTCTTTGTGACAGGTGCTAAGGAAGGTCCTGCATGCACCTGTTTAAGGAATGCCTCATAGCAGCCCCTGTGAGTGCACATGAACATTATTTCTGTTTTTCAGATAAGGAAACGGAGGCTTCACGATAGTGCAGGGTCACGCAGCCTGGGAAAGGCACACCCAGGATTTAAAATCAGGCTCTATCTGCTTCTGGACTTGTTGGAGGACAACTTCCCAGGCTGTCTTGAGTCAGAGTCTGGGAATTTGGGGATTAAGTCAACGCTGGCCCTAGGCGAGGCCCCACCCTGGGTTGTCGGAGGTCCCAGCCTCATTTGGAGGCAGAATAGCCTGATAGTTAGAACACAGGGTGTGACGTCACACTGGGCACAGTTCGGATCCTGACTCTCCTACTTCCTATCTATTGGACTGTGGGAGAGCTGTTCCATCACAATGGAGGCTCAGTTTCCTCATCTGTAAAATGGGTACAAAATACACTGATACCATCAGGTTGTTGAGAAGACAATGAGCACATGAGTGGAAAAGCTTAACATCCCTTGGCTGGGATCCTGCCTCCAGGCCTCTGTACCTGCTGTTTCCTCCACCTGGAACACCCTTCCCCAGATACCCACTATCTCACTCCCTCACGTCCTTCACATCTTTTCTCAATATCAGCTGCTCAGCATGGTCTTTCCTTACTACTCTATTACATGGAGACCCCCATCCCCAGCTCTCCCTATCCACCTTCCCTGCCTTATTTATCTTTATCTCCTTCAACTATTCCTGACACACAATATGTTCATGCATTTATGTTTCTCTCTCCCTCGACACTGGAATGAGTTCCAGGAGAACAAATAATTTTGCCTCTGTTAATCACTGCTGTATCCACCAGCCCTAGAGTAGTCCCTGGCATATAGTAGGTTCTCAGGAAGTATTTGTTGAGTGGGTGCATGAATGAATGAGTAAGTGATTATTGGCTTCCGCTTAGCAGGTGAGGGTGCTCAGCCCAGACTCCTCCTGACCCCTCCCCTTCCACTGCTGTCTTTGCCAACAGACTTGGATCTTGTTCCCCAACAGATCTCTCCCACCTACCTTCACAGGTCTCTCCTGGGCCCTGGATGTTCGTGTTTCCACTGCTCGACTCAAATCCTAGGTTGCAGACACAAGAGTAGCTTCCAGGACTGTTGTGGCAAGTCGCGTGCTCTGGGCAAATTCCGGGATCGGCACATTCATCCACATCTGATCAGTGGAAATGAAAACCCAAGTCAAAGCCGATGAAGAAATGAGAACAGGAGACTACAGAGATGTACCGTGCATGTTCTCCCCTTCCTCCTCACCTGCCTTGCAGTTGCATGGCCATGAGAATTAATTCTGGCCCAACATGTATAAGGGGAGAGTGGTAAATAGCTCCACAACATAATGACCATAGAAAAGGCTGCCCTCCTTTACTCTTCCCTGTACCTACAACATAGGATGCAGACGGTGTGGTGCAATGTGACTTTTTGCCACTCCTCTTTTAAGATGTGGGGCTTGTTTCCCCACCCCTTGAATCTAGCCGGCCTATGACTTTCACTGGCCAATAGAATGCAGCAGAAATGATGTGGTGCCAGTTCCATACTTAGACTTCTAGAGAGTTATTTGCTCCTGCTCATTCTTTGGGGACCTTGCTTCTTCCATAGGAACAAGCACTAGACTAGCCTAATGAAGAATGAGAGACAAAGTAAAAGAGAGACGGATCATTCCACATGACCCCCCAGCCCAGCCAAGATGAGCAAAGCTGACCCACAGCTGACCACAGACACATGAACAAGCCCAATAGAGACCCAAGGAACTGACCAGCAGAGCCCAGCCTAAACTTTCAATGAACTAAATAGAAAGCCAAATAGATGGTGTTTGTTTCTAGCCACCAACTTTCAGGGTGATTTCTTACTCAGCAATAGCTAACTGATACAAATGGATCAGAAAAATCAGAGAGGACTTCAAATAGCTCTCACTTCAAGCCAAGAGGATGTGATAAGGGCTTGATCACTGCATACCTTGCTTGATGGGGTCACCCTCCCTACAAATGAGCACGGAGAACACTAGCACTGCACCAGACACAGGAAGATGGAGCCCTTGCATCTTGTGAGAATAGTCTGGCTATGGTTTGGAGGATGGATTCAAGGGACAAGACTGGAAGAAGGGAAAGTTCAGTGAAGAGGCTGCTAAAATAATAGTGAAGCCCGAACCAAGGTTGGGGAAGAACAGAGAGATTTAAAACATATTTAGCAGGTGAGTTCCCCAAGATATGATGGCTGATTTAATACAGAGGTGTGGGGAGGGGGGTCAAGAATACCTCTCAGGTGTTGAGTCAAATACCGTTTTGGAAAAAGTTCTGAAGTTTGAGTTTGATCTCCCCCTAGGACGGAGTTTCTCTACCTTGGAACTACTGGCATCTGGGACCAGATCATTTTTGGTTGTAGGGCAGCTGTTCCATGTATTTCAGGTGTTTAGCAGCATCTCTGGCCTCTCCTCCACTAGATCACAGTTGCACCCACAGCCCTCCTTCCCCACCAGCAGTCGTACAATCAGAAATGTCTCCAGACATTGCCAGTATCCCCTGGGAGGATCTCACTCTAGGGACAGAGCCCTTCATTACTCTCAAGCACTACCTGACCCACTGCTTGACTCATGGTAGGCCCTCAGCAGGAGTTCAAATCCTGACTCTTCTCTGGAACAGCTGTGTATCCTTGGGGAAGTTACTTCAATGCTCTGAGCTCTCATTTTCTTATCCCCCAAATGAAGATCATAATCCCTACCTCACAGGATCATTAAGTGAGGTGGTTCTTAACTAATTAAGCAGGTAAATAAAGAAAAACAGGTCCTCTCTACCTTTGCAGATGGAGTTGTGAGAGATGAATCCAACCCGGCAGCTGCAACTGTAGCTTCCCAAGGAGTTGATACACTCAGCGTGCTGTGGGCAGACGCCGGTGGAGAGGCATTCATTGACATCTGAGGAGCAGTGGAGGGGAGTGAGCAGACCAAAGATGGTGTGTCTGAGGTGAGAGACACATGTACCCAACTCAAGTGGTCACTGTCCACCAAAGACCCATGCCTGAGAGCATTACCTGTGCAGGAGAAACGACCTGGCATTCCCAGGACCCAGTCATTTCCGGTGGGAGAAGAGAAGCCAGGGACACAGCTGCACCTGTACCTCCCCAGAAGGTTTCTGCAGATGGAGTGGGGACCACATGGTGGGGGGTTTTGAGAACATTCATCTATATCTGGACACAGAAAGAGTTGGGAGTTACAAATTCGCCTCATGCGTAGCGGGTTGCATTTTCAAAGATGGCGGAAACGGTGTCTTCCACGCTTCTCCTCTTCGTTGTATGTGAATCTGTATTCCTTCCAGCAAGCAGTGGGGTCTATATTCCCTCCCCTGGAATCTGAGCATGCTGCGACTGTGAGGGTGGTGACACTAAGTCATAAAGATACCATGCACTCCCTCCTTGTTCCCTTGGAACTCAGTCCCCGTACTGTGAGGAAACCCAACCAGCTATGAGGAAAGCAGCTCGCATGGAGAAGAACCAAGTCCTCCAGCCCACAGCCCTGGTGGAGCAGCTAGCCTAAGGCCAGCGCCAGCTCATGTGAGTGTGCTCTCTTTCAAGTGGATCCTCTAGCCCCCACTTGAGCCAACTCAGCTGACACCGCAGGCAACAGAGATGAGCCACACTCACCAAACTCAACCCAAATGACAGATACATTCATGAACAAGATAAATGATTGCCGTTACTTTGAGGTACTAAGTTTACGGGTACTCTGCTACCCAGCAGTAGATAAAAAAGAACAATTTGCAAAGCCACGTAGAGCAATTTACTCATGGGAGGACCCATAAAATTGTGCAGTCGTGGTACCATGGGGGGGTCCTGCCCAAGTCTCCTTCAGCCCTGGTCTGCCAAGTCATCCTAAACCCTTGCTACATACTTATGCAAGTACAGCTTCAAGGCAAGTCTCTTACAGCTCCTACCAGAAAATTGTGCCTCTCCTACACAGAAATCTGGAGCTACCCCGCTGCATCAAGATCAGACCACAGGAATGTTCATTCCACCTGCATTTGAAGTAGTAAAACATTAGAAACAGCCGATTAAGGCTGATTAAATCTGTAGCTGACATAAAGAATAAGGTAATGTGTTCCTTCATTCAACAAGTATCTACTAACTACTCACAAGACGTCAGGCACCATGGGGGGGGGCGGTCAAAGGCATAAAGGGGATGAAATCCTTGCTATAGGAGCCATCATTTTCTAGATGGGGAATGTTGATTTCAACCCAAATTTTGAAACCGGGGCCCATCAGGACTACCGAAATTGACCAAATACCCCATGAACTGTAACCCAAAGACAGAGAAGGATTTGGGGGCACCCTGGCTACTACAACAATAGAAATGAATTCTCTTATTCAGAGCCCAGCAAACTACGGCACATGGGTCAAATCCAGTCCACCACCTGTTTGTATAAATAAGGTTTTGTTGGAACAAAGCCACATCCATTCATTCGTGTATCATCTATGGCTCTTTTCACACTACAACTGGAGTATTAAGTAGTCATGAGAGAGATCATTTGGCTTGCAACCTCCAAAATATTTACTCTTTGGCCCCTTGCATAAAACGTTTGCCGACCCCTGGTCTTATTCAGAGACCAGATCTTGACTGTCAAAGATCTTGACAGATTGTGACTGTCTAAGGGAGAATTGGGATCTAAGTATAAGAAATGCAGACAAAGACCTTCGCTCACTCTGGGGGTTATTTCCGTTTATATTACTCCCATCAGTAGTCCTCTAGTACTGCACCTAGCACGCTGCATTCCCACGAGTGCATTTAATTTTCCCAACTATCCTTTGAGGTAAGTACTCTTATACACTCATTCAACAGATGGAAACATGGAGGCTTGGAGAGGGTAAATACATTTCCCCAACACCTCACAACTAGGCGACGTGATTCAGAAACTGCTGTGAGAGTCGGAAAGATGTGGGTTTGGAGGCCAGTTCGACCGCACGCCTGTGAATGAGTCATTCCAGTGCCCCAAGCAGTTTCCTCATCTGTGCAGTGGAGATCATCATAATGACCGAACTCAGTTTAATGTAAAAAATGCGTAGAGAGGGGGCGCCTGGGTGGCACAGCAGTGAAGCGTCTGCCTTCGGCTAAGGGCGTGATCCCAGCGTTATGGGATCGAGCCCCACATCAGGCTCCTCCGCTATGAGCCTGCTTCTTCCTCTCCCGCTCCCCCTGCTTGTGTTCCCTCTCTCGCTGGCTGTCTCTATCTCTGTCAAATAAATAAATAAAATCTTTAAAAAAGAAAAAGAAAAAGAAATAGCACAAATGGTGGGTGCCTCGGTGGCTCAGTCGGTTAAGGGTCTGCTTTCGGCTCAGGTCATGATCCCAGGGTCCTGGGATCGAGTCCCGCATCAGGCTCCCTGCTCAGTGGGGAGCCTGCTTCTCCCTCTCCCTCTGCTGCTCCCCCTGCTTGTGCTCTCTCTCTCTCTCAAATAAATAATATGCTTAAAAAAAAAAGAAAAGAAATAGCACCCACTGCAACTCTATATACAACCAATGAATCATTGAACACTCCATCAAAAACTAATGATGTGCTATCGTTGGCTAATTAAACGTAATAATAATAATAAAATAAACAGCACAAGTGGAATTCACATTTTGCATATAGAGCTGGACTAGGTGCGTGGTTTTCAAAACTGTTTTGACGGAGGGAAACTTCCTTCCTGCAAAGTGAAACCTACGAGTAGATAAACCAAAAGCATTGATAATCCGACTGAAATGGGGTCCTGAAAAGATGCCTAGGGGCCTGGAGTGCTGTATTGGTTTATCTCTAAGGTCCCTTTCATATTTGCCTCTCTATTGTTCTGCCTCTAACAGCATCAGCAGCTGGTGAAGATCAATGAGTGAAAAGAAATAGAATATTTTTAATGAAAAGAACCATGCGTTTCCCTGGGGGGGGTGTCAAAGAACATAAGATATGTTCTGCAGTAGAGTAGATCCTCCAAAGATGGCCGCCATCAATTCCTCCATTTCCTGTGTGCATGTGTTGCTCGGCCAGCGAGATAGGGTGTTAATTTCCCCTTCCTTGGCTTCTAAGCTGGCCCCATGACTTTGGCCAGGAGACTGTGGCAGAAGTAACGTTCTGGGACTTCCAAGCCTAGGT
This sequence comes from Ursus americanus, assembly GCF_024610735.1. Taxonomy (NCBI): domain Eukaryota; kingdom Metazoa; phylum Chordata; class Mammalia; order Carnivora; family Ursidae; genus Ursus; species Ursus americanus. The sequence continues at coordinate 55,300,908 of NC_142140.1, forward strand.
CTTATAAGAACCCTCAGTTTCTGCTTTCTTCCCCTTGCAACTTCCCTTCCTGGAAACCAGCTGCCATGCTCTGAGGAAGCCCAAGAAGCCATGAGGATGGGCCCATGAGGGAAACTGAGAGACCCAGCTGAGCTCACAGCCAGAGACCAGCACCAGCTACCAGCCATGTAAGCAAGGCCATTTTGGACCTGGCAGCCATCCTAGTGCCCCGGATAAACCATTCGGTCAACCCACAGAGTCAAGAGCAAGCACAAAGCGTTGTTTGTAAGCCATTACATTTCAGGATGGTTTGACATCCTTTGAAAGGGCTCAGCATGCCTGGGAGCATTACCTGCACATCTGAAATCCTCCGGTTTCTCAGGGGTCCAAACAGCAGGTGAAAAGAACCCAGGCAGGCAGGAGCAATTGTATTTTCCCAGGGTGTTGATACAGACGGAGCTGAGGCCACAAAGAGTTGAGTTCCTGGCACATTCGTCCACATCTAGGCAGAAAACCCGTCTAAGTCAAAAGGATGAAGGACGCCGAGGCCGTGGCAGTGCACAGCCCCACCCGGACCGGAGCCAGTGAGTCTTCCGGGCTCTGCTTGCACCCCCCCTTAAACTCTACTGAAAGGAAGTGCAAAGAGGCAGGTCTATGACTCACACAAATCTCCAGATGAGGCTCTCTGCAGCTCGGGATAAAATCCAAACTCCTCATTGGAACACATGAGACCCCAAGAGTCTGGTCCCACCTAAGCTCACTTACCTCATCTTTCTTTTCTAATCCCTCAGCAATTCCTGATCCAGATTATCTGATGACCTGTAGGTTCTTGAAGGTGTATTCTCTGCTCCCTCAGCGTTTGAACTCACTTGCCTCACTCTTTCTTTGATAAATCTCAATTGCTTTCCAAGGAATCACTACTTTATCAAAAAATAATTGAGACGTGTCTGAGTGGAGGGGTGGAGAGCATGGAGAGTCCGGGCTCAAAGTCTGGCTCTGTCCCTATAGGCTGTGTGTTACTGGGTGCTGTGGACTGAATGATGTCCCCCGCCCCCAAATTCATATGTTAAAGCCCTAACACTCAGTGGTGGGTGGACATGGGACCTTTGCAAGATGATGAGGTTAAGAGGAGATCTTAAGATGGGATTAGTGCCCTGAAAAGAAGAGGAAGGGACACCAGAGCTCGCTTTCCATGAGGATGCAGAATGCAGGCAACGTCCAGAAGCCAGGAAGAGAGCCCTCTCTGACCATGATCTCAGACTTCCAGCCTCCAGAAGAGAGAGAAAATAAATCTCAGTTGTTGAAACCACTCTGTCTGCGGTGTTTTGTTCTGGTGGCCCCAAGCTGACTAATGCCTGGGCAAGATAATTCACCTCTGTGTGTCTCGGCACCATCATCTGTCGGATGGGGATAATGATAGTACTCACCCCATAGGGGTTTTGGAGCATTAAATAAGGTGGTATCTGTGAAGGACTCAGAAAAGAGCCTGGAGAACAGCAAGTATGAGGGAAGTATCTGTTAACTAAAATAAAAAACTAACTGGTGGCATGTTGAGCTTCTTTGTGACAGGTGCTAAGGAAGGTCCTGCATGCACCTGTTTAAGGAATGCCTCATAGCAGCCCCTGTGAGTGCACATGAACATTATTTCTGTTTTTCAGATAAGGAATCGGAGGCTTCACGATAGTGCAGAGTCACGCAGCCTGGGAAAGGCACACCCAGGATTTAAAATCAGGCTCTATCTGCTTCTGGACTTGTTGGAGGACAACTTCCCAGGCTGTCTTGAGTCAGAGTCTGGGAATTTGGGGATTAAGTCAACGCTGGCCCTAGGCGAGGCCCCACCCTGGGTTGTCAGATGTCGCAGCCTCATTTGGAGGCAGAATAGCCTGATAGTTAGAACACAGGGTGTGAAGTCACACTGGGCACAGTTCGGATCCTGACTCCCCTACTTCCTATCTACTGGACTATGGGAGAGCTGTTCCATCACAATGGAGGCTCAGTTTCCTCATCTGTAAAATGGGTACAAAATACACTGATACCATCAGGTTGTTGAGAAGACAATGAGCACATGAGTGGAAAAGCTTAACATCCCTTGGCTGGGATCCTGCCTCCAGGCCTCTGTACCTGCTGTTTCCTCCACCTGGAACACCCTTCCCCAGATACCCACTATCTCTCTCCCTCACGTCCTTCACATCTTTTCTCAATATCAGCTGCTCAGCATGGTCTTTCTTTATTACTCTATTACATGGAGACCCCCATCCCCAGCTCTCCCTATCCACCTTCCCTGCCTTATTTATCTTTATCTCCTTCAACTATTCCTGACACACAATATGTTCATGCATTTATGTTTCTCTCTCCCCCGACACTGGAAGATGAGTTCCAGGAGAACAAATAATTTTGCCTCTGTTATTCACTGCTGTATCCACCAGCCCTAGAATAGTCCCTGGCATATAGTAGGTTCTCAGGAAGTATTTGTTGAGTGGGTGCATGAATGAATGAGTAAGTGATTATTGGCTTCTGCTTAGCAGGTGAGGGTGCTCAGCCCAGACTCCTCCTGACCCCTCCCCTTCCACTGCTGTCTTTGCCAACAGACTTGGATCTTGTTCCCCAACAGATCTCTCCCACCTACCTTCACAGGTCTCTCCTGGGCCCTGGATGTTCGTGTTTCCACTGCTCGATTCAAATCCTAGGTTGCAGACACAAGAGTAGCTTCCAGGACTGTTGTGGCAAGTCGCGTGCTCTGGGCAGATTCCGGGATCGGCACATTCATCCACATCTGATCAGTGGAAATGAAAACCCAAGTCAAAGCCGATGAAGAAATGAGAACAGGAGACTGCAGAGATGTACCGTGCATGTTCTCCCCTTCCTCCTCACCTGCCTTGCAGTTGCATGGCCATGAGAATTAATTCTGGCCCAACATGTATAAGGGGAGAGTGGTAAATAGCTCCACAACATAATGACCATAGAAAAGGCTGCCCTCCTTTACTCTTCCCTGTACCTACAACATAGGATGCAGACGGTGTGGTGCAATGTGACTTTTTGCCACTCCTCTTTTAAGATGTGGGGCTTGTTTCCCCACCCCTTGAATCTAGCCGGCCTATGACTTTCACTGGCCAATAGAATGCAGCAGAAATGATGTGGTGCCAGTTCCATACTTAGACTTCTAGAGAGTTATTTGCTCCTGCTCATTCTTTGGGGCCCTCGCTTCTTCCATAGGAACAAGCACTAGACTAGCCTAATGAAGAATGAGAGACAAAGTAAAAGAGAGATGGATCATTCCACATGACCCCCCAGCCCAGCCAAGATGAGCAAAGCTGACCCACAGCTGACCACAGACACATGGACAATCCCAATAGAGACCCAAGGAACTGACCAGCAGAGCCCAGCCTAAACTTTCAATGAACTAAATAGAAAGCCAAATAGATGGTGTTTGTTTCTAGCCACCAACTTTCAGGGTGATTTCTTACTCAGCAATAGCTAACTGATACAAATGGATCAGAAAAATCAGAGAGGACTTCAAATAGCTCTCACTTCAAGCCAAGAGGATGTGATAAGGGCTTGATCACTGCATACCTTGCTTGATGGGGTCACCCTCCCTACAAATGAGCACGGAGAACAGTAGCACTGCACCAGACTCAGGAAGTTGGAGCCCTTGCATCTTGTGAGAATATTCTGGCTATGGTTTGGAGGATGGATTCAAGGGACAAGACTGGAAGAAGGGAAAGTTCAGTGAAGAGGCTGCTAAAATAATAGTGAAGCCCGAACCAAGGTTGGGGAAGAACGGAGAGATTTAAAACATATTTAGCAGGTGGGTTCCCCAAGATATGATGGCTGATTTAATACAGAGGTGTGGGGAGGGGGGTCAAGAATACCTCTCAGGTGTTGAGTCAAATACCGTTTTGGAAAAAGTTCTGAAGTTTGAGTTTGATCTCCCCCTAGGACGGAGTTTCTCTACCTTGGAACTACTGGCATCTGGGACCAGATCATTTTTGGTTGTAGGGCAGCTGTTCCATGTATTTCAGGTGTTTAGCAGCATCTCTGGCCTCTCCTCCACTAGATCACAGTTGCACCCACAGCCCTCCTTCCCTACCAGCAGTCCTACAATCAGAAATGTCTCCAGACATTGCCAGTATCCCCTGGGAGGATCTCACTCTAGGGACAGAGCCCTTCGTTACTCTCAAGCACTACCTGACCCACTGCTTGACTCATGGTAGGCCCTCAGCAGGAGTTCAAATCCTGACTCTTCTCTGGAACAGCTGTGTATCCTTGGGGAAGTTACTTCAATGCTCTGAGCTCTCATTTTCTTATCCCCCAAATGAAGATCATAATCCCTACCTCACAGGATCATTAAGTGAGGTGGTTCTTAACTAATTAAGCAGGTAAATAAAGAAAAACAGGTCCTCTCTACCTTTGCAGATGGAGTTGTGAGAGATGAATCCAACCCGGCAGCTGCAACTGTAGCTTCCCAAGGAGTTGATACACTCAGCGTGCTGTGGGCAGACGCCGGTGGAGAGGCATTCATTGACATCTGAGGAGCAGTGGAGGGGAGTGAGCAGACCAAAGATGGTGTGTCTGAGGTGAGAGACACATGTACCCAACTCAAGTGGTCACTGTCCACCAAAGACCCATGCCTGAGAGCATTACCTGTGCAGGAGAAACGACCTGGCATTCCCAGGACCCAGTCATTTCCGGTGGGAGAAGAGAAGCCAGGGACACAGCTGCACCTGTACCTCCCCAGAAGGTTTCTGCAGATGGAGTGGGGACCACATGGTGGGGGGTTTTGAGAACATTCATCTATATCTGGACACAGAAAGAGTTGGGAGTTACAAATTCGCCTCATGCGTAGCGGGTTGCATTTTCAAAGATGGCGGAAACGGTGTCTTCCACGCTTCTCCTCTTCGTTGTATGTGAATCTGTATTCCTTCCAGCAAGCAGTGGGGTCTATATTCCCTCCCCTGGAATCTGAGCATGCTGCGACTGTGAGGGTGGTGGCACTAAGTCATAAAGATACCATGCACTCCCTCCTTGTTCCCTTGGAACTCAGTCCCCGTACTGTGAGGAAACCCAACCAGCTATGAGGAAAGCAGCTCGCATGGAGAAGAACCAAGTCCTCCAGCCCACAGCCCTGGTGGAGCAGCTAGCCTAAGGCCAGCGCCAGCTCATGTGAGTGTGCTCTCTTTCAAGTGGATCCTCTAGCCCCCACTTGAGCCAACTCAGCTGACATCGCAGGCAACAGAGATAAGCCACACTCACCAAACTCAACCCAAATGACAGATACATTCATGAACAAGATAAATGATTGCCGTTACTTTGAGGTACTAAGTTTACGGGTACTCTGCTACCCAGCAGTAGATAAAAAAGAACAATTTGCAAAGCCACGTAGAGCAATTTACTCATGGGAGGACCCATAAAATTGTGCAGTCGTGGTACCATGGGGGGGTCCTGCCCAAGTCTCCTTCAGCCCTGGTCTGCCAAGTCATCCTAAACCCTTGCTACATACTTATGCAAGTACAGCTTCAAGGCAAGTCTCTTACAGCTCCTCCCAGAAAATCGTGCCTCTCCTACACAGAAATCTGGAGCTACCCCGCTGCATCAAGATCAGACCACAGGAATGTTCATTCCACCTGCATTTGAAGTAGTAAAACATTAGAAACAGCCGATTAAGGCTGATTAAATCTGTAGCTGACATAAAGAATAAGGTAATGTGTTCCTTCATTCAACAAGTATCTACTGACTACTCACAAGATGTCAGGCACCATGCGGGGGGGCGGTCAAAGGCATAAAGGGGATGAAATCCTTGCTATAGGAGCCATCATTTTCTAGATGGGGAATGTTGATTTCAACCCAAATTTTGAAACCGGGGCCCATCAGGACTATCGAAATTGACGAAATACCCCATGAACTGTAACCCAAAGACAGAGAAGGATTTGGGGGCACCCTGGCTACTACAACAATAGAAATGAATTCTCTTATTCAGAGCCCAGCAAACTACGGCACATGGGTCAAATCCAGTCCACCACCTGTTTGTATAAATAAGGTTTTGTTGGAACAAAGCCACATCCATTCATTCGTGTATCATCTATGGCTCTTTTCACACTACAACTGGAGTATTAAGTAGTCATGAGAGAGATCATTTGGCTTGCAACCTCCAAAATATTTACTCTTTGGCCCCTTGCATAAAACGTTTGCCGACCCCTGGTCTTATTCAGAGACCAGATCTTGACTGTCAAAGATCTTGACAGATTGTGACTGTCTAAGGGAGAATTGGGATCTAAGTATAAGAAATGCAGACAAAGACCTTCGCTCACTCTGGGGGTTATTTCCGTTTATATTACTCCCATCAGTAGTCCTCTAGTACTGCACCTAGCACGCTGCATTCCCACGAGTGCATTTAATAATTCCCAACTATCCTTTGAGTTAAGTACTCTTATACGCTCATTCAACAGATGGAAACATGGAGGCTTGGAGAGGGTAAATACATTTCCCCAACACCTCACAACTAGGCGACGTGATTCAGAAACTGCTGTGAGAGTCGGAAAGATGTGGGTTTGGAGGCCAGTTCGACCGCACGCCTGTGAATGAGTCATTCCAGTGCCCCAAGCAGTTTCCTCATCTGTGCAGTGGAGATCATCATAATGACCGAACTCAGTTTAATGTAAAAAATGCATAGAGAGGGTGCGCCTGGGTGGCACAGCAGTGAAGCGTCTGCCTTCGGCTCAGGGCATGATCCCGGCGTTATGGGATCGAGCCCCACATCGGGCTCCTCCGCTATGAGCCTGCTTCTTCCTCTCCCACTCCCCCTGCTTGTGTTCCCTCTCTCGCTGGCTGTCTCTCTCTCTGTCGAATAAATAAATAAAATCTTTAAAAAAAAAAAATGCGTAGAGAGCCCTCCACAGGAGACCTGGTACTCAGTGAATGTTAGAAATTCTTGTTTTCTGGGGCGCCTGGGTGGCTCAATCCTTAAGCGTCTGCCTTCGGCTCAGGGCGTGATTCCGGCATTCTGGATTGGAGCCCTGCATCAGGCTCCTCCGCTGGGAGCCTGCTTCTTCCTCTCCCACTCCCCCTGCCGGTGTTCCCTCTCTCACTGGCTCTCTCTCTCTCTCTCTCTCTCTGTCAAATAAATAAATAAATAAATCTTAAAAAAAGAAAAGAAAAGAAAAGAAATTCTGGTTTTCTGCATGGAGAGACAACCAAAAGGAGGTTACCTGAAAGGAAATCGGTGGTTATTTCTGGATATTGACAAATAGCACGGTTTTCTTTTTTCTTTTTTTCTTTCTTTCTTTTCTTAAAGATTTTATTTATTTATTCGACAGAGATAGAGACAGCCAGGGAGAGAGGGAACACAAGCAGGGGGAGTGGGAGAGGAAGAAACAGGCTCATAGTGGAGGAGCCCGATGTGGGGCTCGATCCCAGAACGCCGGGATCACGCCCTGAGCTGAAGGCAGACGCTTAACCGCTGTGCCACCCAGGCGCCCCAATAGTACGGTTTTTACTTTTATTTTCATCCTCATGCTAGCTCTCAATTGTCGGAATGTGGAGTAAGCAGGAATCATTGTCATTATAGAAAAAGAAAGCAAACAATGATGTTCTGTGGGCTAATTGAATTTAAATTTTTAAAACATTAAAGAAAAGAAAGAGAAAGAAAAGAAGGATAAGGGAAGGAGACGGGGAGGAAAAACGTTTGGGAAAAGATAAAGTACTACGAAAAGTACACGCACCACTCAGCAAGCTTCGGTCTGATCTCCCTACAACATACCAGAGGGTTTTGAGGGGCTGCGTACTTACCTTCGCATGTCACTCCTGGGCCCCTGAAATGTGTCAGTCCGTTGCTGGACAGAAAGCCTCGTTTGCAAGTGCAGTAGAAGCTCTCCAAAGTGTTGGTGCAGGTTGCGTAAGCGGGGCACGTGGTGGTATCCAGACACTCATTCTCGTCTGGGAAGCACAGAGGGAAGAGGTCAAGTTAGAGCCCCAGGGTGGGCTTCAAAGGGAGCCAACATGAGAGCGTGAAAGGGACTGCTGTGGGCTGAACTGTGCCCCCCACAAGAAATATGCTGAAGCCCTAAACCCTGGTCCCTGAGAATGCAACCTTATTTGGAAATAGGGTCTTCGTAAATGTACTTAAGACCTCAGTGAAGGGGAGGCCTGGGGGGCTCAGTCGGTTAAGCGTCAGGTTTCGGCTCGGGGCGTGATCCCAGGGTCCTGGGATTGATCCCTGCTTTGGGCTCCCTGCTCAGCGGGATGTCTGCTTCTCCCTCTCCCTCTTCCCCTCCCCTGCTCATGCTCTCTCTCTCTCTCACGCTTGCTCTCTCTCTCAAATAAATAAATAAAAATTCTTTTGAAAAGACCTCAGTGAGGATGAGACCTTACTGGAGTAGGATGGTCCCTTAATCGGATACGACTGACGTCGTTTTAAGAAGAGGTGAAGAGGCACAGAGACAGGCTCAGGGAGAACCCCACGTGGGCGACAGAGGCAGAGACCGAGTGCGGTGCCTACAGCCCAAGGAACACCAAGGATTGCCAGCCACCCCAGAACAAACACTCCCTTAGAGCCTTCAGAGAAAGCATGGGCCTGCAGACACCTCGATTTCAGACTTCCGGCCCCCAGAACAGTGAGAGAATAGATTTCTGTTCTTTTAAGTCCCCCGGTTTGTGGCAACTGGTGACATCAGCCCTGAGAAAGTGCTCAGCGCTGTCAAGTGGGAACGTCAACACTGCCTGGGAGTTTGATGGAAATGCAGTATCTCAGGCCCCACCCCCGAACTGATGAATCAGAATCTGCATTTGAGCAAGACCCTGGGTGAGCCGTGTGCACAGGAAAGTGTAAGATGCACTGACATGAACACTTGCTAACCCAGGTGTGGTCCTCAGACCAACAGCCTCTGCCTCACGCGGGTCCCAGATCTGGGAAAAGCAGATGCTGATTTCGCAGGTCTAGGAAGGGGCCCGACATGCTGTATTTCTCACCAGCCCCTGAATGATGCCGATGCTGGCCCATGGACCACACCGCACCGTAAGCACCAGAGCTCTAGACGCAAGAGTCTGAGACTCGACATTTCAGCCTTTGGAGCGCGGAAGACCCAGGTTACAGTTCCAGCAGCAAACCTCCAAGCAGAGAACAGCAGCCCTTCCCCCAGAACCATCTCTCCTGCTTCCCTTTAGTAACATGACCATCCAGTTAAAGACTGGAAAAGGCAAAAAGACAGATTATCCCGTAGAATGCCCAGAAAAGAACGCAGCCCTGCTGACACCTTGATTTTAGCCCAGTGGGACCCACTTTGGACTTCTGACCTCCAGACCCGTAAGGTAATGTTTTTGATGTTTGAAGCTGTCAAGTTTGTGGTAATTCGCTCTAGCAGCCGTAGGATGCTAACACAATTCCCCTTACACAGATGTGGACAACTGAGGCTCAGTGAGGTTAAGTAACTTGTCCAAGGACACACAGCTGGTAAGTGGCAGCTCCAAGCCTGTCGGAACCTGAAGTGAGTGATTTTCACTACTGTTACCCAAGAAGAGGTAGATCTGGCTGGAAATGGAATCAATGTTCAGGCAGTTTCTAAGACAATTCTTTGTAAAAAACCTTTTGCGACTGATTAAGTCTGTTGCCCTGATGGACTTTGAGCTCCTGGAAGGCAAGGATTTGTGTCTGTGTCATTCACTGCTATGTGCTGAGTGCACACAACAGTGCCCAGTACGCAGTCGGTGCTCAATAATAAAGACCTCACTGAGAAGCTAACGTTAGAACGAAGACCAGAGGGAGGTGAGTGAGCTATGAAGGTTCCTAGGGCAGAGGAAAGAGCAAGGGTATGAAGGGGCAGGACCGCACCTGAAGACCTGGTGGAGATACAAGGAGGTCGGTGCGGTTGGAGCAGAGGGGGCGGGGGGGTGGGGGAATGGGAGGCCCGGACTTGGCTAGGTCATGTTAGATCTGCTAGATGCCGGCACACCTCGGCTTTCTACGGAGAGCACTGGGAGCCACAGGCAGGACGCAGCAGGACCGAGGTTTTAACAGGATCCTGTGGCCCCTGGCTGGAAGATGAGCTGTAGAGGGACAGGATGACCTGGGAGGCGGCACCTCCACCTGTCCAGGTAAGTGGGGATGATGGATGCAACCCCACTGGGAGCCGTGGAAGGTACAAGATTCGGGGTTCAGGGGTGCCTGGGTGGCTCAGTCGTTAAGCGTCTGCCTTCGGCTCAGGGCGTGATCCCGGCATTATGGGATCGAGCCCCACATCAGGCTCCTCTGCTATGAGCCTGCTTCCTCCTCTCCCACTCCCCCTGCTTGTGTTCCCTCTCTCGCTGGCTGTCTCTATCTCTGTCAAATAAATAAATAAAATCTTTAAAATAAATAAATAAATAAATAAATAAATAAATAAATAAATAAATAAATAAGATTCGGGGTTTATTCTGAAGGTGATGTTAACAGGATTTGCCAACGGATTAGACGTGGGGCGTGAAAGAAAGAGGAGTAACAGTAATGCCAACATTGGTTGGTAGAGTGGGAAAGCACTTTACAATGTGCTGCAAAAACTTTAAGGGATGGTTTATTTTCAGGGCGTTGAGAGCCAGGCTCTTCACTTCCTGCAACATGCCTTGTTTATTTCTTTTCCCTGCAGGACATCTCAGTTGTGTCTTTTCTCATTAACAGTTTCCTCTTTCAGCTGCCGAGGCAACATTGTTCTCTGCAAACTTCCGGCACATTGCCAACTTGCGGTCTCTCATCTGAGCTTCCCATTACCCTCTTCCTCTGGCTCAATTGCTCACAACTCCAACCCACCCCAAACCACAATCGCAACCCAGTCCTGTGTGACTCAGCACCTGCCAACCTCTCCAGCTCATCTCCTACCTTGTCCCATCAGCCATGCTCACCTTTGCTCAGTTCCCCAGATTCTTTCTGGTCTCAGGACTTTTGGATGTCACCCCAAAGATCTTAGGACTTGCTAGCCGCCGTAATTGTATGAACCAATTCCTTATAATAAATTTTTTATCTCTATGTCTCCATCCTATTGGTTCTGTTTCTCTGGATAACTCTAACAAATACAAACACCTGTTATATGTCAGGCACTATTCTAGACCCTGTGGATTCAGCAGTGGAACAAGACACACAAAATTCCCCACCTTCACAGAGCTGATAACCTGGAGAGGTGAGGGTGAGGGATACAATGTCAAAAATACAGTAGTCACTGAGAAGATGACGCATGAGCTGAAACACGAAGAAGGGGAGGGAGAGAGCCAAGTGTGTATGTAGGGCAAGAACATCCCAAGCAGAGGGCACAGCTCATGCAAAGGCCCTGGGGTGGGACAGGGGTGGGGTATTGGAGGAACAGCAAGGAGGGGTGTGTGGCTGCAACAGAGTGAGCAAGGGGAAGAGGGAAGAGGGCAGGGCAGGGAGGGTACAGGGCCTTGGGGGCCTCCGGGAGGATTTGGGCTTTAACCCCAGGGGGGGTGGGAGCCCTGGAGGGCTGTGGGCAGAGGAGGCAGAACTTGACTTGGGCACTCCCTAGTGTCCTCTGGTGGCCACTGCAAGAGCAAGAAGCCAGGAAAGCCCTTCAACAATCCCCCGAGACAGACACATGATCCTCGATCGTGAGCCAGACAACTTAGTGCATGACCACCTAATAGACCCAAGCATAGAGATTCCAAGGGGCAAAAAGACTTTTAAAGATAGAACTAGAGCTTCCGGTTCATTGGTGCTTCCCTAGCACCAGCCCCTTCCATGCATTTTCTGCAGGCCCCAAAATAATGCTTTCAGATGGGTTGACCTAGTAACCCTGGTTTTTCCAGAACTTTCCTGGTGTTAGCACTGGAAGTCCAGAGTCCCGGGAGCCCCCCTCCCGTTCAGAGGCAAGCCAGGACAGTTGGTCACCCTACATCACGGGGCCGTATTAGGACTCCGTTTTACAGATGTGGAAACAGAGGCCCAAGAGCATTGGCGTAGCCTCCCCCTGGTCACACCACCAGCGAGAACGCAGGAGAAGAGAAAGTAGAATGGGTGAAGGTTGGCAGGGCGTCCAGGGGTCCTGCGCATTGTCCTGACTGTGCTCGCTCACTACAGCTTTGGCCCAACCAGTACAAACCGGATAACTTAGGTTTCTCTGGGGAGAGGGAGCGTAGACATAGCTGTGCACCTGCTGTGTTCCAGGTACCATTTGAAGCACTGCCTGTATCTTACCTCATACAATGTTCATCAAAGCCCAGTTGGATTAACCCCTCTGACCCTCATTTTCATAGAAACCAAAGTTTTAGGGAATTTACTGAAATACGTGAGTGCTGGAACCAAGATTCGAACCCAGGAAATGTGAGTCCACAACCCACCTCTTAACAACTGCACATGGAATCAAATCCTCACAATTATCCCATCAGGTGTGTGTGTGGGGGGGGGGTCATCGCAATACCCATTAATCAGATGACAAAACTGAGAGCTGAGGGTGCTTGCCCAAGGTCTGATCGCCTTCTGTCTGGGAGGTCGGTTCCCAGAGCACGTGCCCCGCAGCTGCCACCAGCCCACAAGCAGAGCAATGAGAAGCCATCAGATCCCTTTGAAAGTGGCCGTGAGCCAGCCCGTCTCCGTATTTCCCCGAGCGCCAGTCATTACAGCAGCAAGTTGCAAAAGCGGGAGTGGGTATGTGAAGGGGAAAACCCAGTCTCCGGCTGGGGATTCTCCTACCTCAGCTCATGAGCCCTTCACAACTCGCCAGGTAAGAAGGGGTGGGACAGTGGCCACTCTTGGCACCCACCACCCCCCATCCGCTTTACCGGACGGCATACCCATCCCCCAGGCAGACTGGCAGACAGGTGCAGGTGAGTTACAGGACAGCCTCTGCCTCGCCTCTGAGCAGGTGAACCTCTGCGAGGCACTTCACACTCCAGGGCTCTTGTGAGACCAGGCTGTGGCTGAAAGTCTCTAGAAACACCTTCTGGGAGGCTGGTTTCTCCCCCGCCTTTGTCCTGCTTCCCTCATTCCCCTGCAAGCGTGTCCTGCGAGTTCTCCCTCAATAAATGACTCACACAAGAATTCTACCAGGCTCTGCTTCCTACAGAAACTGACTGAAAGGGGCGCCTGGGTGGCACAGCGGTTAGGCGTCTGCCTTCGGCTCAGGGCGTGATCCCAGCGTTCTGGGATCGAGCCCCACATCAGGCTCCTCTGCTATGAGCCTGCTTCTTCCTCTCCCACTCCCCCTGCCTGTGTTCCCTCTCTCGCTGGCTATCTCTATCTCTGTCAAATAAATAAATAAAATCTTTAAAAAAAAAAAAAAGAAAGAAAAAAGAAACTGACCGAAAGCAGATGGTCATCCTGATTTTGGTGCATTTTTGTTTTGTTTGTATCTTTTTAAGAGAAGGGAATAATTGCTTGTTTAAAAAAAGTTCAAACAATGCAAAAGTATATAAAATTAAAAGCGAAGATCTCTCAGTCTGCCATCCTTTTACCCAGAGGCAACCACTGTCAAAAGCTTAGAGTGAATCCCCTCCAGCCTAGTCCTACTCACAGGCTCAGTCATGGAAATATATTATTAAATATGAATAAATTTACGAATTCACACAATTTTTTAACACAAGTGAGATCATGCAATACACAATCTACTTTGCTCTCCAAACCAGTAGCTACTAATCATATGCGGCTGTTTGCTTTTAAATCTATGAATATTGGGGGGCCTGGGGGGCTCAGATGGTTAAGCATCTGCCTTCAGCTCAGGTCATGGTCTCAAGGTCCTGGGACTGAGGAGTCTGCTTCTCACTCTCCTTTTGCCCCTCCCCCTGCTCGTGCACGTGCACTCTCTCTCTCTTTCTGAAATAAATAAATAAAATCTTTTTAAAAACAAATCTATGAAAATTAAATAAAATGAAACTTTCCATTATTTGGTCCTGTTAGCTTTATTTCAATGGCTCAGTAGCCACTGACTACTGTGGATCGAGAACACGTCCATCATTATAGAAAGTTCTGTTGGACAACTCTGTCGTACTCTTACTTGCTTTTTCACTTAGGAATACGTCTTGCAAACCAAGAGCAGCAAAATTTGTCAAGCGTGGAAGCTGGGTAATGAGTACATTGGAGTTTGTTGTACTGTTTTCCCTACCTTTGAATGTTTAAATATTTCTATAATAAAAAGTAAAGAGAAGGGGCACCTATGTTTGGGGCACCTTTCCCAGTCAGTCCATACAGACCCAACTCATGCTTTTGAACAGCTGCGTGGTTTCCACTGTGTCCATGGGCATTAACTGCGCCAGGGATTGGCTTGGTAGCCAAAGGTCAAGCAGAAAGTCCACACTCCCCTTTCCATGGTATGGAACTGTCACTAGCAGGCAGCTTACCCACCATGGACTACATTTCCCAGCTCACCTTGCGTCCAGCTATGGTCCTATGAAACTGAGCAAATACCGCATGCCTCACTGCCAGACCTGGGTTTTTAGAAAGTGGGTGTGCCTTCTCCACTGTTTCTTTTCCCTTCTGCCAAGGTCTGCAGAAGACTCCGAGACCCCAGCATGGCTGAGCCACGAGACAGAAGAAGTCTGGGTCTCCAAATTACCATTTGGAGGAAAGCCACCCACTGGTCAGAAATATCTGCATTGGACTCTTAAACAAACAAAAATTAAATTTCTGTTTATTAAGCCGTGGACAGTTTAGGGTTTGTTACAGTAGCTAGGGTTACTCTAACAAACAACGTTTTATCCAACCAGTCCCCCCGTGCAAACAAACATTGTTTAATTCCAAGTTGTTACCAGAATAACATAAGGAACACCTCCTTGCGTGTACGGTGAGGTATCTCTGTGCACTTTACAAGTATCTCTTTGGAATACATTTCTGGATCAGGAATCTCTGTTTCAAAGCGTATGGGCATTTTCATAGTATTTTATTAAGTATGATATAGAGAGAAAAGCACGAATATTGTAAGCCTGCACTTTGATGAATTATCACAAAGTTAACATCCCTGTGTTTGTACATTTTTAATTCCAATGGTGCTCAGTTTTTTCAAATGTTAAGCGTTTGGAATTCCCGCTTACAAATTCCTTGTACGTGCCTTGACTGTAACATCTCTCCCACTCTCTATGTGAGGCAGATTCTTTCTTTTATTGATTTGTCTACCTAACTCTCCTGCACAGTGTCGGGCCCAGGTCCCAGAGCTGTGGAGAATGACTTCCTCACCAGCCAAGGGCTTTCTGGAATCAATAATAATGATCAATTTTTTTTTTATCAAGGTGACCATTTTGGAAATATAGTGAAATGATTTTTCTCTTTTCCAGTTATATGGATGTGAACCCGCCTGCCCCAACACATTCTGCTGAAGGATTTACTCTCATTCAGAAAAAATTAAGATGTCTCAGCAGCAGACACAGATGAAAGCAAAACAGGAATGTTCAGGTTTTAATTACCAGACTGGATGTTTGGGTTCCCAGCAAAACAATAGCCTTGAAAGCAAAGCCTTATGAGATGAACGAGTTTGGGAGATCAGTGTACAGCATGGTTACTCCGGTTAACAATACTGTATTATATACTTGGAAGTTGCTACGAGTAAATCTTAAATATCCTTACCAGAAAAAAAAAATGGTAATGATGTAAGGTGATGAAAACATTAGTGAACACTACGGTGATAAGCATTTCTCAGTATATGTGTATCATATCGACACGTGCACACCTTATTCTTGCACAATGTTATACGTCAGTCATATCTCCATAAAAAGATTTTGCAGTAGCCAGGCTTGAAGGACTGGAAGCTAGAGTCTTCATTAAGCCATGGTGTAAGGGAAATACCCATCATAAGGGAAGAGAAAAAATTGTGGGAAGCTAATAAAGAGAGGAGATGAGAGGGACCCACAAGGAGCCCTACTCCTCTGCCAGTGCACCTCAGAAACTTCCAGATAGGAATGGGTGAATTTAGGGGTATCAAGGCTAAGGGCTGACTTCTCCCAACAAAAGCCAGGTGGAGTTTCCCAGTCTAGAAGAGAAGTTTGCTTTCTGCTGTTGCCACATCTAGCAGGGTATGAGAGCCAAGGATTAGAACCCACAGAGGGAGGTAGCCAGTAGGTGGTCCATGAAAACTCTTCTGGGTTCCCATAGCCTGAATGCGGAAATCAGAAGTCCCTGCGTGGACCCTGGGGTGTACAGAGCTGCTGAGAGGACTACCAGACAGGCAAGGTGGGGCCATGCTCTGCCGGTAGACAAAACATCCCACCCAGAATCCACCCTGGACAGCCGCAAGGTCCCATAAGTTGCCCCTACACCCACACCCAGCCACCATCTTGGGAGGACCAAGAGTAGGGTAAGAAATTTGAAAGATTAACTCTGTACAGTATGGACTGAATTTCCCAAATAAGGCTGAGCCAGGAACCTGAGACACTGAGAACCCGAAGAACTGGCAATGTTGTTCCTGTCCAACCAGCAGCAGCTCGTGTAGAAGATGAGAACACTTAATACATTTTTAAAATGCACTTTTCCCACATTGAGTTGTAATTGGAGTAAATTCCATCCCCATGCCCACCACACTACCCTTTATGAAGTTCTTACCACACATACCAAGTGGTTAAAAGTTACCTCTTTTGATTTCAGCTTCACAATGTCCCCGTAGGATAGGAACCTGTGTTAACTGTATTGCACAGCTGAGGAAAGTGACGATCAGAGAGGTTTTGTGTGACTCACCTGAGGTCACACAGTGAATCCAAGGCACAAAGGTAAGAGCCTGGAGCAGGAACCAGGAGACCTGGATATTCTTTATCCCTTGCTCTACCACTAAGCAGCTCCCAGCAAGTGTTCGGCTGTGGCTCAGCCTCCTGGGACAGAAGGCTCTCCTCCCCAGAACCCACCCTCCCGCGCATTGAGTGTATGGATTCTCTTTGACCAACTTACCATCTGTAATTGATTCCAATGGGAACATAACCCAGCTGAGTACACCACACTCTGTGATGAAAGAAAAGAAAACACGATGAACCACCAAGGAGCAATGGGAGCTCAACCTGAAAAAGTATCTCTGGAATGGCCTCCTAGAAACACGTTTAATGAACCTAGATGAGAAATTGAACCAAATGACAAACACAATATTTCACCTAATACTCACAGCAGCCATTCCTGCTTTTCTGCACTTTATGTTTTTCATTTTGTTTGTATTATCTTAATTTTCTCTTCAATTACGAAGTTCCAGCTGATTTTCAAAAATATACACTACAACATGTATTCTCAAAAGAAATGACATCTCCCCCAAGAGGGCAAAACTTGGTTCTTAGGGAGAGATGGAAAAAAGTTTCTAAAACGCAGTGAAGTTCCCCCCCCCCAGCACTTAGCTCTTCTCTGACACTATCACCTCCATAACCCCACCACCACCACCACCCCATCTTCACCCCACCCCCATCCTTCTCATGACTACCACCCCCACCCTTACCCCCATCACCACCCCCACGACCACCACTCCGACCCCCCACACTCCCACCACCCAACCTCCGCCACCCCAATCTTCACCCCCACCATCCCCATCATCAATGTCATCATCACTACTCTGCTAATTAACTTCAGGGCAAAATAAGGGGCCCTAATAGCTAATACCAGTGCTGACACCCAAAGCAACAACCCGGCATTCCTGCATTTGGGGTCCATGAGTTACCTGCTCCTTCTAATGAAGGCTGCCAATCAACAAGTCCCACAGACCCAAACTCCTGACACTCCCATTCATTATCACCAAACAAAATTCTTTTGCTCGTTAATCATTTTAGAGGCAACAGAGCACTGTTTTTAGGCATACCAACTCTGGAGTCAAAATGTTTGGGTTTGAAAATCTGGCTTCACTAATTACTGACTGCGTGGCCTTGGAAAAGTTGTTTAATTTCTTTGGGCCTAAGTTTTCTCTTCCACAAATAGATGGACTAGACCACAGCCAAGGAAGCCCACATTTGTTGTTCAAAACATTGTCCCTCATTCATAGATTTGTTGTTTTTATTATGTTCAGTTAGCCAACATGCAGTATATGATTAGTTTTTGATGTAGTGTTCAATGATTCATTATGGCATGTAACACCCAGCGCTCATCTATCTCATTCATAGATTTGAACCAGTGAATAAAATTTGAAAGACAGGAAGAAAACCACAACATAGGCCATATATAAGACCAGTTCAAACTGACGCCTGAAGAAAGGGAAATAAGAGAACAGACAGGAAGGCTCCATCTCATGGCTCAGGCCTCAGCACAAATGTCACCCCTTCCAAGAGGTCTTCCCTGACTTCCCCCTTCAACATGACCCCCAGTCACTCTCTTCTTTTGTGGCACTTCACTGCCTGAAATGCTTTTTGTCATTATTTGGGACAGCATAGCATAGTGATAACCAATAAAGCGTAGAGACTCTGGGGCTAGACTGCCGGCTCGACCCCTTGTTAGCTACGTAGTCTTGGGCAAGTCATCTAATCTCTCCTGCCTCAGTTTCCTCCTTTGTAAAATGGGGCTATTAGTGACACAGTATTTGGAGGAATTTTGTGAAGATATTTGAGGAACTTATAACTAGTGCTAGATGGGTGGTGGCAGTTATGGCCAGTGGCTTCTTTTCTGTCTGTCCCTCCTATGAGGATGTTAACCTCATGACAGCAGGAACTGCTTGTTTACTACTGCTCTCCCCTCACTGCCTACAACAGCACCTGGCACATAGTAGGTGTTCAGGAAATACATGCCGAATGAATAACTATAAAGAAAGTCTACCTTGACAGATGGAATTCCCTGTGCTCAGGAATTTTTGTCAAAGGTCCCCCAATGAAGGTATTGGCAATATCCAACTAGAATTGGGGTCTCTGGCTAGACACCCCATGGCCTTCCCTTTTCCCTACAGTCTAAATCCAGTGTAGACTTCCCCCAACCCTCCCATCATCGTTCAGCCCCACACTCACCCCAGAAGAGGAGCAAGCTGAAGCTCCACATGGTGCTGTGTTTCTCTCATTCGAAGAGGGAACCTCTTCTTCGGTCTTGGGGTTTTCAGTAAATAGAATGTGTGGGAAGAGGGGAGGGGTGGAGCCAGAATTGCTCAATGCCGCAGAACAAGACAGCCCTTTAGCCCTTTTTGCTGAATTGCCGCTGGATGAGGACAGTGTGGCAAGTCCCTAATTTTCTCTTTCCGCCACAGTGAAGAGAAGTTGGTCTAGCTGATGTGTCACTGTGTTCTCTCTCTCTCTCTCTCTCCAATCGCTCTCCTTCCCTCCATTCTTGCTTTTTTTTCCCCACTAACACCTATCTCTCAACCTTCTTTCATTGCCCCCAACTATAAATAAACTACCACAACTTGTCCCCAATGAAGCAAATCCTAGGCTCAAAGGTCTCTTCCCAGCACACCCCACACAAATAACCATCACAACCATCATGGACCAGGTGCCATGCTAGACACATTACCAACAAAATTTAATTTCATCACATCAATATCATCAAATAAGGATTCTGACCCCCACCTATTTTACTAAATAAATAAATAAATTTAAAAAATTAAAAAGGAAACTGAGGCATGGAGAGGGGATAGGACTTGTACAAGGTTATTTGGAGTCAAGATTTGAATCCAGGACCCTCTGGCTCCAAGGTCTAGCACTTGAACCATCCCATCTGCCTCCAGCTCTCCTATATCTGACCCCTGCACAGCAGCACTCCACCACATTCCCAGCCTTAACACACCTGCACACACAATCTCACACACACACAGAGGTCTAGTAATGGCTTGGCCAGGGTCCCCCGAAGCAGATGCTGAGACCAGGATTCTAGTGAAAGTAGTTTATCAGGAAGGTGACCTCAGAAAACTCCAGTTATGGGGGGGGAGCAGTGAGATGGGGATGGGAAGTGGTCCCAGGTGGCCATGCCATCTAACAAGTTTCACTAGAGCTCGATCTCACTGGGGACTTCTGAAAGGCAGCCCAGAGTAGTCTTCAGTTACCCCAACAGTAGGGCGAGGGAGCTGGGGTATCTATCCACCAGCTGCTGCCAGTCATGCGTTGAGGCTTACATCAACCCACAACACGTTGGGCCTGGCCTCCAAGCAGAGAGAATGGGTATAACCAGAGTGTAACTCTGTTGATAACAAAATGCAGCAGCTGATAGATATCGGTCTAGTGTGACCCAAGGGGTTGAGGGTCACAGGTGTGGGTAGGCACCAAAAGCATCTGCCACAAGCTAAAAATGAGGCACAAAGTCCAGCCTCAAGTTCTTGGGAAGAAAAGCCCCCACGTGTTTCTGCGTTCTCTCTTTTGCTCTGCACAAAGCAAAATATCCACCTTGCAATTATGATCACTGAAGAAGATTCATCAGTGGTCCCCCATGTGTGCGTCAAGACACCCTACCTGGTGAGGTTGCAGTTAAGAGACAGCACAAAAACACAGCAAGTTCCACCAAGAAAGAGGAGAAACAAAAGCCGTGTTGTGCTAAGGAGAAGCACTGGAGGATACACAGACTCTAGAACCAGATCACCAGGGGTTCAAATCCCATCTCCTCTGCTTTCTAATCATGTGTGGTCCTGGGCAAGTTCTTAATCTCTCTGTGCCTCAACATTCCCATTTGTAAAATGGGCCCAATGATAATAACAGGTCTACTTCATAGGGCTGATGTGAGCCTTTGAGGAGGGGACACACATGACGTGCCTAGAACAGAACCTGGCATGCAGGAAAAACTCCGAGTGTTGGCTATTATGGCCCCAGGAGCTGGAATCAGACCTAGGATCAAATCCTGATTTTACAAGGTAGTATCAAAGTGACCTTGGAAAGTGACTTGCCTCTCTGGGCCTCAGTTTCTTCATCTGGAGAATGAGGGTAACAGTAGGCCATGTCCCAAAGGATCGCTGCAGAAGGGATTCCATAATGTGGGGTAATATTGTCAACTGGAAGCAACTTGTGGAATTTGCACTTTCTTCTATAATCCTTGTTCAGTGCATCCAGGGTGTGGACACTAGAGGCAGAAAAACAAATGCAGTGGTTTTAACTTTACCCACAAATTCTTTGATACTCTTCCCTTCAAGAGGCAGGGCCTAATCCTGCTCTCCTTGAGGGTGTGCTGGACTTGGTGAACAGGAAAAGGAGGATGTGACACTGTGCCATCTGAGACATCTGAGGTACAGAGGGTCACTGTGGCTTCCTGCTTGCCCTCTCCTTCTGGGATCATTCACGGGGGGAACCCCATCACTGTGTTGTGAGGACACTCTGCAGCACTGTGGAGAAGCCCACACGAGGAGGAACTGAGGTCTGCAGCCAATGGCGTGACTGTGACCTCATGGGGAGACCCTGATCCAGAACCACCCAGCGGAGCTACCTCCAGATTCCTGACCCTCAGAAACTACTAGAAAATAAGACCTGGCTGTCTAAAGCTGTCCAGTTTTGGAGTAGTAGGGTACGCAGCAAGAGACAACTGGTATACCTAGAAGCCATCTTCCCCATCAGCAAAATGAAGACAACACCAGCTTCATAGGGATTGAGATTTAATGTAATAAAATCACAATATCCTGCCTGACACAGATTAAATGCTTGATAATATTCATTGTTATTACATTATTCTTTTGCTATGCTAATTGTCATGGTTACTCAAAGAAGGTCTGGTACCAGCAATGACTCAACTGGAAAAGCCAGCAAAGATCATTTCATGCAGAACTGTCTAAGGTGGGTGGGTTTGGACTTGATCTTCAGGGCACCAGAAGGGATTTCAGCAAGGGAGTGAGGGGCAGGTTGGGTTTTACAACTGCTGCACGCTGGACCAGGCGGGGCCATGGAGGAGGCTGGGGCTGAGTCCGGGGGAAAGAGAAAAGCATGGTGGTCTGGTCTAGGGCAGGGGCTGTGGAGACAGGAGTTTAGGAAGCAGGGCAAGCAGAAGTAGGGAAATGTCTGGTGAGCAGGGAGTCTGAGACGGAAGGAATAGCAGATATTCAGAATGGGGATGGACATGGGATGAGAACGTGTGACTTTCCTGCCCCCACCATAATAAAGCACCACAAACAGCCACTTAAAATGACACAAATCCATTACATTATAGATCTAGAGGTCAGAGTCCCAGGTGAGTCTTACGCGACTGAAATCAATTCATCAACAGAGCTGTGATCCTTCTGGGGGCTCCAGGGGAAATCCATTCCTTGTACTTTCCAGTTTCTGGAGGCCCCTTCCTCTGTCTTCACAGAGCAGTGAAGACATCCTTCAACATCCTTCAACATCCTTCTCTCATTCTCTCTCTGACCCTCCTTCCTCCCTCTTAAAAGGGTCCCTGTGATTACATTAGACCCACTCAAATAATCCAGAATTTCCTCGTCTTAAAATCCTTAACTTAATCACATCTGCAAAGCCCCATTTACTATGTAAGGTCACATATTCACAGGTTCCAGGGATTTGGATGTGGACAACTTGGCAGGGAGATATTGGGGGAGTCTTATAATTCTACCTATACATGGGTCTGGGGTCCTGGTCAGGGATGGAGGATCACAAGATGCCTGCTACCCTTTATTAAACCCCAGACAGTTAACCAAGGCTATAAAATCTACACTTCAGAGATCCCGCCAGTCAGAGGACAGGCTTAGAGGGAGAAGACGAAGGATAGAGTAGAGGAAATGTGGTTTCTAGCCCTGTGGCTTGGTAAACCTAACCTCTTATGTCTTTCCCAGCAAAGGGGAAAATAAGAGACATTCGAGATTGAAGAAATCAGCCTGGAGAAGCCCTAGAGGTGTCACTCTTCCCCATGCTAAATGTGGCAGGGCTATTCTAGGACAGACTTACTCAACTTGACCATGTTCCTCCTACACTCTAAATCCTCCCATGGCTCCTTATTATCCTCAGGATGAACTCCAGGATCATTAATATGGCACTCAAGACCCTGGCTAGGCTTACACTGGTCTCCCCTGCTGGCCTCATTTCTCCCCTTCCCCCTAAAACCATAGCCATCCTGTATCAACTGAAGCCCCCTAGTGGATGCTGTTGATGCCCTACGGCCACCCTGTAGCAGGTGGAGCGCCCATCCCCCAGCTGCTGTGAGCAGTGCCTGCTAACAGCTCCCAACTTCCCCTTCCCTGGTGCCTGCACAAACCCTCAGACCCCACCCAGCTAGTAACCCACGGTCACAGAGCTGCAGAAGGCCAGCCCCACAGTGAGATCCCTCATGATGGTATTTAGGTTCCGGGCTCCCCATGGGATCAGGATGAGGCTAGATTCCAGCGGAGACCACCTCCTTGCTTAGCTCTGTTTCTCTGTCTCACCCAGCTTCCCCCACCCTGCCACCCAGCAAACCCGGTGCACAAGAGTCCTCACGGCAGGGTCCAAGCTCCTAGACCCCAACCAAGGGCCAACTACGTTAACATTTTTCTAAACAGGTGTGTTAGAAACTGGAGGAAAGTCAGTAATGTATCCTCTAGACCAAGAAGGGACTTCTTAATTTATTTTTTATTGTGTTCAGTTAGCCCACATAAAGTACATCATTAGTTTTGACATAATGTTCAACTATTCTTTAGTTGCATATAACACCCAGTGCTCATCACATCACGTGCCCTCCTTACTGCACATCACCCAGTTACCCCATCCCCCCACCCACCTCCCTTTCCGCAACCCTCAGTTTGTTTCCCGGAGTCAAGAGTCTCATTTCATTTGTCTCCCTCTCTGATTTCTTCCCACTCGGTTTTCCCTCCCTGCCCCTATGGTCCTCTACGCTCCTAAGAAGGCACTTTAAGACGGGAAAACAAAGCAAGCCTCTCCATAGCACTTGCACAGGGCTGTGTTCAGGGTAACTTACGGACAGGGGGATTGGGCAGATGACTGCCCACGGGGTACATAGCCATTCTCCACAGCTACTCTCCAGCCAGTCCAGACGTCATCCCCAGCATTTATGGAGCAACGGGCATGGCAGTGAGGTCACAGGGTAGTTACCGAAAGTGGGGTCATCTGTGCGCCGGAGAATATTTACTGGTTGCCTGAAGTGAGGCCTTCTCTGCATCACTTTAGGGAAGATCAGAAGAAGCCTTCCCACTCTCCGGTCAGAGCACACATTAACCTCCATGGGGCCTGGAACACATAGTCCCCAGGAAGGTCAGTGCACAGGCAGGAGCAGGGCGGAGGACCAGAGAAGGAGTCAGTGCTGTCAGCACGCCTACAAGGTGATATCCAAAGTATGAGATACCTGGTCTAAGCAGGGCACTGTGTGGTCAGAATCGATGCTGGCTGTGAACCTCAGACAAGATCCAGGGGCCAGCTCTGGTGCCAGGCACTAACCCATCAGCAGCTGGATCATGGGGTATCTTAAGGTAAAGGCTAGATATGCAGTTGGCTTGCAGTCAAGACTACTTACCAACTAGAATGGAAATATTTCCATATCTTCTTAAGCGTAAGGGTTACAACATGTTGATTTGATATGTTTGTATATTGCAATCTGATGGCTGCCAGAACATTAGCTAACACCTCTATCATGTTATGTAATTGCCAGTTTTGTTTCTGGTGAGAACGTTTAAGATTCAGTATCTCTGCAACTTTCAAGTCTAGGATACCGTACTGTTAACTGTAATCACGTTGCTCTGCATTCGATCCCCAGAACTCACTCCTCTCCTAACTGCAAGTTTGTACCCTTTGGCCAATGTCTCCCCAGTTCCCCCACCACCCCCACTCCTGGTAATGGCTATCTTATGCTGTTTCTACATGTTTCACTTTTTTAGGTTTTACATGTTAAGTGATATACATCGTTTGTCTTTCTCTGTCAGACTTCTTTCACTTAATGCTCTCAGGGTCACCCACATTGTTACAAATGGCAGGATTCTCTTCTTTCTCGTAGCTGAATAATATTCCAGTGTGTGTGTGTGTATGATATGTTCTTTATCCATTCATCCACTGATGGAGGCTTAGATTGTTTCCATGTCTTGGCTTTGTGAGCAATCCTGCAATGGACGTGGAGGTGCCAATTATCTTTCTGATATCCGGTTTTGATTGCCTATGGTTATATACCCAGAAGTGGGATCACTGGACCATATAGTGCTTGTTCACAACTGCTTTGCTCACATTTGCTGAATGCTGGACAGAGTTCGGACGTCCGTGGACAGGGGATATGTCTATGTAATGCAGGCAGGAACTACTAGGACCCTCAACAGCATGGATGAATCTCAAAGACTTTATGATGAGGAAAAGAAGCCAAACATAAAGGACACAAAAGAGGAAACACTCGAAGAATTCTGTATTGAGGTTCTCCAGAGAAGCAAAAGCAACAGGAGAGGGATCCCAAGGAATTGGCTCTCCTGATTGTGGGAGCTGTCAAGTCCAAGATCTGTACGCCAGCCATCTTATCTGGGGACCCAGGTAAGAGTTGATGCCGCCATCTTGAGTCGGAAGGTTGGAAACTCAGGCAGGATTTCCAGATTTCCATGTTCCAGTCTGGAAGCAGAATTCCTTCTTCCTTGGGAAACCTCAGGTTTTGCTCAAAAGACCTTTGACTGATTAAATGATACCCACCCACATTATGGAGGGCCATCAGCTTTTCTCAAAGTCTACTGACCTCAATGTTAATCACATCTTTAAAATACCCTCACAGAAGCATCTAGACTTGTGTTTGACCATGCAACGGATCACCAGACTCCAGCCAAGCAGACATATAAGATTAACCATCACACAGTCCAATAACGGGAAGTTCTAGAAAATTCTGAAGGCAGGCAAGATGGCAGAAGAGTAAGGAACCTCATTTCATCTGGTCCCCTGAATTTAGATTGTAGAAGGGAGGAGTGGGAGGTGGGGTAACTGGGTGATGGGTATTAAGGAGGGCACGTGATCTCGTGAACACTGGGTGTTATATGCAACTAATGAATCATTGAACACTACATCAAAAACTAATGATGTGCTATATGTTGGCTAATTGAACTTAACAAAAAAAAATAGATAACTATCAAATCATTCTGAATACCTATGAATTCAACCTGAGAGGTAAGAAAAGAATTGCTGGACTTCTACAAATAGAAAAGTGACCACTTTTTGCAAGGTAGGAGGTAGGAAGAAGTGAATCTGAGGGGATATATCAGAAGATAATTAGTGGGGGAGGGAGCCTCCATAAGCTGGCTACCGGAACGTGCAAAATCAGAACCTTTAGAAATCTGCTCCAGTGAGAGATGTCCCTGCCTGAAAGGTGCTCAGGTGGTGAAGTGAGGCAGAATCCTTGGCGGGACAGTGCGGTCTCAGGTCCACCAGGGTCACACAAAGAATGGGGGTGCCTGAGATGGCAGAGTTCCCAAGCATTGAAGCATGGAAACCCATTAGGGTCAGCGAGACTGGGAGGGGGCTCTCAGCTCATCTTGCCATGAACTGCAAGCCACAGCATGATGGAGTGAGAGCTCTCTTGCAGGGTCCTGTAAAGGACAGACCCGCGGACCTCCGCCTTCCCCAGGAAGGGCAGCATGGGAGTTCGTGTGACCAGGCAACCATTTGCAATGTGGGCGTACTGCAAAGGACCAAGACACGGGGACCCTCTGCCTTTCCCCAGAGGATCGGTGCCGGCGCGCACTGCAGGAGAGTGCAGAGTTTGGCACACACAGAAGTGAATACCGCTCGTACCTAAGGGTTCGCTGAGGAGAGGGGACCTAGGTCTTTCAGCTCCAGGACCCGAAATCGTGGCGCAACCATTTTTGTTTTCATCCTCTAGAGAGGCGAAGGCCTGCAGGGAACAAAAGTCACCTAGAGCAGCCAGAAGCGGTTTCCGCTGAGCCCAGTCCCCGGGCAAGGGGCCGTGCAACTCCACCCAAGCGAAGACACCTGAGAATCAGCACCGCAGGCCCCTCTCCCAGACCAGCTGAAACAACGGAGGAAAACCAAGTTTACAGAGCATGCAGGACTGCAAAACTCCAGGGCTAGGGGAAAATAATATATAGAATTCAAGAGTTTTTTGTCATGATTTATCTTTCAGTTCAAAATTTTCCTTTTCTTTTTCTCTTTTTTTCCTTTTCAACTAGTTTCTTACTTTCTCAACTCTTTGTTTTTAAGTCTTTTTTTAACTTTCATTTTTTATATTTACATTTTATAGATATATTCTTCATTTTTGGCTTCCTTTTACTGTATTCAATTTTATTTTTGTGTGTATATAAGTTTTGCTTTCTTTACAATGTTGGGATTTAGTGCCTTGTAACAAACAGACCAAAATACACCCAGGACCAAGTGGATCACCATGTTTCGTCCACCTGGGAGATTATATTCTCTCTCCACCCCCTCTTGTAATTTCTTTTTCTTTTCTTTTTAGGTTTCTGACCTCTTTGGATTTGTCTGGTGTGTATTTCACTTGGGTTGTGATTGATATTTTTTATTTTGTTCCCTCATTCATCCATTCTTCTCTGGGCAAAATGACTAGAAGGAGGAATTCACAACAAAAGAAAGAACCAGGGGCGCCTGGGTGGCTCAGTCAGTTAAGTGTCTGCCTTCGTCTCAGGTCATGATCCCAGGGTCCTGGGATTGAGCCCTGCATCTGGCTCCCTGTTCAACGGGGAGACGGCTTCTCCTCCTCCCTCTGCCTGCTGCTCCCCCTGCTTGTGCTCTCTCTCTCTGACAAATAAATAAATAAATAAATAAAATCGTTTAAGAAAGAAAGAAAGAACGAACAAACAAATGAACGAACCAGGGGTAATACTCTCTGCCACAGATATAATCGATATGGATATAAGTAAAATGTTGGAGCTGGAATTCAGGATAACAATTTTAAAGTTACTAGCTGGGCTTGAAAAAAAAAGACACTTGAGACTCACTTAGTGCAGAAGTGAAATTCTAATCAGGCCAAAATGTAAAATGCTCTAACTGAGATGCAGTGTAAATTGGATGATCTAACAGCTACAGTAAATGAGTCAGAAAAGAGAGTAAGTGACATAGAAGACAAGTTGATGGAAAGGAAGGCAGCTGAGGAAAAGAGGGAAAAACAACTAATGGACCATGAGGCGAAGTTTCGAGAAATCAGCGATGCCGTGAAATGAAACAGTATTAGAATTATTGGAGTCCCCAAGGGAGAAGAAAGAGAGAGGAGGGGTGAGAAGGTGTACTTGAGGAGTTCATAGCTGAGGACTTCCCTCATCTGGGGGAGGAAAGAGGCCTTGAAGTCCAAGAGGCAGAGAGGACCCCTCCCAAAATCAATAAAAATAGATCAACACCCTGACATATAACAGTGAAGCTTGCAAATTTCAGAGATAAAGAGAAAATCCTGACAGCAGCTAGATACAAGAGGTTCTTAACTTACAGGGGTAGGGACATTAGACTCACAGCAGCCCTATCCACAGAGATCTGGCAGGCCAGAAAGGGTTGGCATGATATATTTAGGGTGCTAAATGCAGCCAAGAACACTTTCTCCAGCAAGGCTGTCATTCAGAATGGAAGGAGAGATAAAGAGCTTCCAGGACAGACAGACTAAAAGAATATATGACTACCAGGCCAGCCCTGCAAGAAATATTAAGGGAATCCTGTAAGGGAAGGGATAGCCCAAGAGTAACATAGACCAGAAAGAAACAGAGACAATCTACATAAACAGGGACTTTACAGGCAATACAATGACACTAAGTTTATATCTTTCAATAGTTACTCTGAATGTAAATGGGCTAAATGCTCCAATCAAAAGACACAGGGTATCAGATTGGATAAAAAAGCAAAACGCATCCATATGCTGTCTGTAAGAGACTCATTTTAGACCTAAAGTCACCTCCAGATTGAAAATGAGGGGGTGGAGAACCATTTATCATGCCAATGGACCTCAAAAGAAAGCTGGGGTAACAATCCTCATATCAGAGAAATTAGATTTTAAACAAAACACTGTAGTAAGGGATGAAGAGGGATACTGTATCACATTTAGAGGGTCTATCTAACAAGAAGATCTAACAATTATAAATATTTATGCTCCCAACTTGGAAGCAGCCAATTACATCAACCAATTAATAACCAATTTAAAGAAACACATTGATAATAATACAGTAATAGCAGGGGACTTCAACACCCCACTCACAGCAATGGACAGATCCTCGAAGCAGAAGATCAACAAAGAAACAAGGCCTTTGAATGACGCACTGGACCAGATGGACTTCACAGATATACCCAGAACATTCCATCCCAAAGCAACAGAATACACATTCTTCTCGAGTGCACATGGGACATTCTCCAGAATAGATCACATCCTGGGTCACAAATCAGGCCTCAACCGGTACCAAAAGATTGGGATCATTCCCTGCATATTTTCAGGCCACAGCTTTGAAACTCGAACTCAATCACAAGAGGAAATTTGGAAGGAACTCAAAGAGTTGGAGGTTAAAGAGCTTCCTGCTAAAGAATGAATGGGTCAAAGATACAGACATAGTGAAGAGAAGGACCATATGCACCCCAATGTTCATAGCAGCAATGTCCACAATAGCTAAATCGTGGAAGGAGCCGAGATGCTCTTCAACAGATGACTGGATTAAGAAGTTGTGGTCCATATATACAATGGAATATTACTCAGCTATCAGAAAGAACGAATTCTCAACATTTGCTGCAACATGGACAGCACTGGAGGAGATAATGCTAAGTGAAATAAGTCAAGCAGAGAAAGACAACTATCATATGATTTCTCTCATCTATGGAACATAAGAACCAGGATGATCGGTAGGGGAAGAAAGGGATAAAGAAAGGGGGGGTAATCAGAAGGGGGAATGAAACATGAGAGACTATGGACTATGAGAAAAAAACTGAGGGCCTCAGAGGGGAGGGGGGTGGGGGAATGGGATAGACCGGTGATGGGTAGTAAGGAGGGCACGTATTGCATGGTGCACTGGGTGTTATACACAATGAATCATCGAGCTTTACATCAGAAACCGGGGATGTACTATATGGTGACTAACATAATATAATAAAAAATCATTAAAAAAAAAAGAATGAATGGGTCAACCAGGAAATTAAAGAATTTTAAAAATTCATGGAGACTAATGAAAATGAAAACACAACTGTTCAAAACCTTGGGATACAGCAAAGGCGGTGCTAAGAGGGAAGTACAGAGCAATGCAAGGGTATCTCAAGAAATTAGAAAAGTCTCAAACACACAAGCTAAGTTTATACCTAAAGGACCTGGAGAAAGAACAGCAAATAAGGCCTAAACCAAGTAGGAGAAGAGAAATTATAAAGATTAGAGCAGAACTCAATGCAATAGAAGCCAGAAGAACAGTAGAACAGATAACTGAAACTAGAAGCTAGTTCTTTGAAAGAATTAATAAAGTCGATAAACCTCTGGCCAGACTTACCAAAAGAAAAAAGAAACAACCCAAATTAATAAAATCATGAATGAAAGGGGAGAGATCCCGACTAACACCAAGGAAATAGAAACAATTGTTAGAAATTTTTATCAGCAAGGGCTCCTGGGTGGCTCAGGTGGTTAAGCATCTGCCTTCGGCTCAGGTCATGATCCCAGGGTCCTGGGATCGAGCCCCACATCGGGCTTCCTGCTCTGCGGGGAGTCTGCTTCTCCCTCTCTCTCTGCCTGCCACTCCAACTACTTGTGCTCTTTCTCTGTCAAATAAATAAATAAATAAAATCTTAAAAAAAACACACGTTTTTATCAGCAACTATATGCCAACAAATTAGGCAATCTGGAAGAAATGGATGCATTCCTGGAAACCTATAAACTACCAAGACTGAAACAGGAAGAAATAAACAAGCTGAGCAGACCAATAAACAGCAAAGAAATTGAAGCAGTAATCAAAAAAACAAGAGAAAGACAATTATCATGTAGTTTCCTTCGTATGTGGAATATAGGAAACAGCACAGAGGATCATTGTGGTAGGGAAGTCATCAAAGAGGGAGAAAAACCATGAGAGATTCTTAACTATAGGAAACAAACTGAAGGTTGCTGGAGGAGAGGTGGGTGGGGGATGGGGTAAGTGGGTGATGGGCATTAAGGAGAGCAGTCATGTGATGAGCACTGGGTGTTAGACGCAACTGATAAATTGTTGAACGCTACATCTGAGACTAATGATGTACTATATGTTGGCTAATTGAATTTAAATTTCAAAATTTTTTTAAATTTTAAAAACTTGAAACTACAAAAAAATAAAATAAGCCTCCCCCAAAAAAGAAAATTCTAGAAAATTCTAGTTGGTGGGTGGGAGGGGGGCAAATCAGTGGTTGCCTAAGGCCAGGAGCAGAGGGAGGGAAACAGGGGGCTCGAGGAAATTTAGGGAGATGATGGAAATGTTCTGTATCTTGCTTACAGCAGAGGCTTTCAAAACTCATCAAATTTTACATTGTGAAAGGAAGCAGTTTATTGCACATGAGTCACTGCTTGATAGAGTTAAGATTGACTACAAAATAAAAGTACCCACCATTCCACCAAATGATTTTGTTGTGCATCCAGAAAGGAGCTCAATCATTTTTTGCTATGTAAAGTGACGGAAAGACATGCATTTGAGTTTCTCCCGTGAAGTGAGGTCCCTTACACTTGTTTTCATATAGAGCTGATCTCATTTCACAATGATGAATACATTTGCCCTAGAAAGCTGGAAAGCAGTCTAAATCTATACTTCCTTTAAAAATTAACCATAAAACAACCAAATCGGTAAGTTTCTATTTCCTAACTGCACTTTGAATTCACTGATAAATATTTCTTGGGAATCCCTCCCCCTCAACAGTTAGAGCTTGGTCGCCGTGTTTGGAATCCACACTGCATGCCACCGTAGAAAGGGGTCGGGATTTGTTTTCTTTTCATTTTTTTTTTAAGATTTTATTTATTTATTTGACAGAGAGAGAGACAGCCAGCGAGAGAGGGAACACAAGCAGGGGGAGTGGGAGAGGAAGAAGCAGGCTCCCAGCAGAGGAGCCCAATGTGGGGCTCGATCCCAGGACTCTGGGACCACGCCCTGAGCCGAAGGCAGACGCTTAACGACTGCGCCACCCAGGCGCCCTGGGATTTGTTTTTCCGTCCTACCTTGGCACAGATACCTGGTGCTTGCAAACGTTGCTGCTCCCACCTGCTTGCTCTGTGAGTTTCTGCAGCAGCTCTGAGCCCTAAGTGGCTCCTGTGAGCTTTGCATCTCACATGGGGCAGAAGCAACAGCTGCAAGGGCTGCTACCCGCCCTGGACCTCATCCGGACCTGCCAGAAGTGGGACCAGAAGGAAATGTAGAAATGCAGAAGCTCTGAGAGGGTCATAATAAACCATTGTATTTATTCCCCAAACGCAGGGACCCGGAGCCCAGGCAAACAGGGGACAGAATTTGAGGGAAGTGAATCACCAAGAATGTCAGAAGTGGTGGCGTAAGAAAACCGTGGTGGAAACAGGATTTTTTTTTCTGCCCCTCGCCGGACACTAGGGATTCTGTGCAGTTGTGCCTGTTGGACACCCTGGGAGTGGGTCTGCATCTGCGGAGGTGGGGGGCACCTTTTCCTAATTTTCACAAAGACTTCTGGCAGGCCATTGGGGACTACCAAAGGAAGCTCTTGGAGGGGCTTTTAATATTTACGATTTTTTAAAAAATTCTTGATTTCACCAAGCTTATTCTTCAGACCTCAATAGAACGATGTTAAAAAGAGAGAGAGAGAAACCTGTCCCATGCCTGACTTCCTTGCCTGAAATTCCCTATTAGTTATTCCTTTAGATAAAGGCATTTCTCTAGGTATTTACTCCAAAGATACGGGTGTGGTGAAAAAAAGGGGCACATGCACCCCAATGTTCATAGCAGCACTGTCCACAATAGCCGAACTGTGGAGGGAGCCGAGATGCCCTTCAACAGACAATGGATAAAGGAGATGTGGTTCATACATACAATGGAATGAATATTACTCAGCCATCAGAAAGGATGATTACCGGGGCGCCTGGGTGGCACAGTGGTTAAGCGCCTGCCTTCGGCTCAGGGCGTGATCCCGGCGTTATGGGATCGAGCCCCACATCAGGCTCCTCCGCTATGAGCCTGCTTCTTCCTCTCCCGCTCCCCCTGCTTGTGTTCCCTCTCTCGCTGGCTGTCTCTATCTCTGTCAAATAAATAAATAAAATCTTTAAAAAAAAAAAAAAAAAAAAGAAAGGATGATTACCCACCATTTGCATCGATGTGGATGGAACTGGAGGGGATTATGCTAATTGAAATAAGTCAAGCAGAGAAAGACAATTATATGGTTTCACTCATATGTGGAACACAAGGAATAACTCCGAGGACCACAGGGGAAGGGAGGGAAACCTGAAAGGGGAGAAATCAGAGAGGGAGACAAATCATGAGAGGCTCAGGACCCTGGGAGACAAACTGAGGGTTTAAGAAGGGAGGGGTGGGGGATGGGCATTAAGGAGGCACGTGTGGTGATGCGCGCTCAGTGTTATATACAACTAAGGAATCCTGGAACACTACATCAAAAACTCATGATGTACTATATGTTGGCTAATTGAACATTTAAAAAAAAAAAAAGCATTTATCTTCCAGAAAATGCAGAGCACTGACTCAATGGGCTTCTGAGACCCTTTGAGTTTGCCATTTCCTCCCCGCGAAACACATTTTTCCTTCCCATTTTTGATGGTGCACTCTCTCCGCGAATTCCGGCCTCAGCACAGATATGAGGGGGGCCTTTCCCTGGCCACCCAGTCAGGAACCCAGTTAGGAACCACCCCTGGAGTTAAGATGGTGGAGGAATAGGGGACCCCTTTTTCAGCCGGTCCCCTGAGTCGAGCTGGATAGGTACCAGACCAGCCTATATAACCACGGAATCAGCCTGAGACGCAGGATGATGCATCTGGATCTCTACAAATGAACATCTCCAGCGCTGAGTATTGAGGTACCAAGAGGGGAGCTGTAAACCGTGCACGGATATCGGAAGATAAACGGAAGGGGGAGGGAGCCGCCGCGTTTGGGCGCCGGGAAGCGGCAGCCACCTGCACGGGGGAGCGGGCGGACACACAGAGGGCACCCGCGAGAGAGCGGACTGAGACCGGTGAGCCGTGAACGCGCGCGCCACCAGGCATCTCCCGGAACACCGGAATCCCGGTGTGCTCACGGGATCCAGACTGAGACCGGGAACTCCCGGAGCGCGCGCGGGGCGGCTGGCGGCTGGCGGGCCACCTGCACGGGGGAGCGGGCGGACTCGCGGTCGGCACCCGCGAAACAGCAGACTGAGACCCTGAACCGGGTGCGCACGCCACCAGGCTTCTCACGAAACTCCGGAATCGAGGTGTGCTCACCGGGCATAGACTGAGACCGGGAGACCCCGGAGCGCGCGGGGGGCCGGTGGCTGGTGGCATTAGAAACACAAAGGACAGAGACGCAGCCGGTGGCTGGCGGCATTAGAAACACAAAGGACAGAGACGCGCCGGCCCTGGAAGTGAGGGCAGGGTCGCCGAGTTGGTGGGCACATCCCGGGACGGCCGCAGGGTTGAGCAGCACCAACAGTAACAGAGTTAAAGTGGCCAGAACATCAGTGGAGAACGGGCCGCAATCCCTCTGTTCTGCGACAATGCAGCCTCTGCTGCTCTGACTCTCAGAAGAGGCATAGCCGGCCGCCAGGGAAAGCCGCCAGAGAACAAAAGCCTGGAAATACCGGCTCAGAGAGTGCCCATCCCCATCCTCCCTCGCAGGGGACACGGAGACTCTAACCAAACAGGGTTGCCTGAGTATCGGCGCGGCAGGCCCCTCCCCCAGAACACAGAAGGCAGGCTGAAAAATCAAGAAGCCACAACCGGAGGCGCCTGGGTGGCGCAGTCATTGAGCTCCTGTCTCCGGCTTAGGGCGTGATCCCGGCGTTCCGGAAAGGAGTCCCTCATCGGGCTCCTCCGCTGGGAGCCTGCTTCTTCCTCTCTCACTCCCCTGCTTCTGTTTCGTTCTTGCTGACTGTCTGTTTCCCTCTCTCAGATAAGTAAATAAATAAAATCTTTAAAGAAGAAGCCCACATCTCTAAGATCCCTATAAAACAAGGGGCACGGCCTGGGACCCAGTCAATAATTTTGGGCTCTGGAAAGCCTGCAACCTCTCTTCATCAGAATGACAAGAAGGAGAAGCCCCCCCCCAGCAAAGAAAAGACAGTGAATCAGTGGCCTCTGCCACAGAAGTAACGGATATGGATGTAACCAAATTATCAGAAATGGAATTCAGAGTAACAATGGTCAAGATAATGAGTAGACTTGAAAAAGGTATTCAGGAAAATATTACTGAGAATATACAATCCCTAAGGGCGGAAATGAGAGCGAATTTGACAGAAATTAAAAATTCTATGAGCCAAATGCAGGCAAAACTAGAGGCTCTGACGGCCAGGGTCACGGAAGCGGAGGAAAGGGTTAGTGAATTGGAGGATGGGTTAATAGAGGAAAAAATAAAAATAGAAGATGGTCTTAAAAAAATCCACGCCCACGAATGTTGGCTACGGGAGATTACTGACTCAACGAAACGATCCAATGTTAGAATCATCGGCATCCCCGAGGGGGTGGAGAAAAACAGAGGTCTAGAAGAGATATTTGAACAAATTGTAGCTGAAAACTTCCCTAATCTAGCAAGGGAAACAAAAATTCGTGTCCAAGAGGCAGAGAGGACCCCTCCCAAGCTCAACCATGACAGACCTACACCACGTCACGTCATAGTGCAATTCGCAAATATGAGATCCAAGGAAACAGTATTGAAAGCGGCCAGGGCAAAGAAATTTCTCACGTACCAAGGCAAAGGCATCAGAATTACATCAGACCTGTCTACACAGACCTGGAATGAGAGAAAGGGTTGGGGGAGCATTTTTAAAGCTCTTTCAGAGAAAAACATGCAGCCAAGGATCCTTTATCCAGCAAGGCTGTCATTCAGAATTGATGGAGAAATAAAGACATTTCAGAATCGACAGTCACTAGCCAATTTCGTAACCACGAAACCAGCCCTACAGGAGGTATTACAGGGGGTTCTATAAAAGTAAAAAGGCCCCAAGAGTGATACAAAACAGAAAGTCACAGCCAATACAAACAAAGACTTTACTGACAACATGGCAGAATTAAAAGCATATCTCTCAGTACTCAGCCTGAACATTAATGGTTTAAATTCTGGTTTCAAACGCCACAGGGTTGCAGATTGGATAAAAAGAAATGACCCATCCATTTGCTGTCTACAAGAGACTCATTTCGAACCCAAAGATGCATTCAGACTGAGAGTAAGGGGATGGAGTACCATCTTTCACGCAAATGGACCTCAAAAGAAAGCTGGGGTAGCAATTCTCATATCAGATAAATTGGATTTTAAACTACAGACTATAGTTAGAGATGCAGAAGGGCACTATATTATTCTTAAAGGAAGTATTCAACAAGTGGATATGACAATTATAAATATATATGCCCCCAACAGGGGAGCAGCAAGATACACAAGCCAACTCTTAACCAGAATAAAGAGACATATAGATAAAAATACATTAATAGTAGGGGACCTCAACACTCCACTCTCAGAAATAGACAGAACACCCTGGCAAAAACTAAGCAAAGAATCAAAGGCTTTGAATGCCATACTCGACGAGTTGGACCTCTTAGATATATATAGAACACTGCACCCCAGAACCAAAGAATACTCATTCTATTCTAATGCCCATGGAACATTTTCAAGAATAGACCATGTTCTGGGACACAAAACAGGTCTCAGCCGATACCAAAAGATTGAAATTATCCCCTGCATATTCTCAGACCACAACGCTCTGAAATTGGAACTCAACCACAAGGAAAAATTTGGAAGAAACTCAAACACTTGGAGACTAAGAACCATCCTGCTCAGGAATGACTCGATAAACCAGGAAATCAAAAATCAAATTAAACAATTTATGGAGACCAATGAGAATGAAAATACAACAGTCCAAAACCTATGGGATACTGCAAAGGCAGTCCTAAGGGGGAAATACATAGCCATCCAAGCCTCACTCAAAAGAATAGAAAAATCTAAAATGCAGTTTTTATATTCTCACCTCAAGAAGCTGGAACAGCAACAGAGGGACAGGCCTAATCCACGCACAAGGAAGCAGTTGACCAAAATTAAAGCTGAAATCAATCAAGCAGAAACCAGAAGTACAGTAGAGCAGATCAACAGGACTAGAAGCTGGTTCTTGGAGAGAATCAATAAAATTGACAGACCACTGGCAAGACTTATCCAAAAGAAAAGAGAAAGGACCCAGATTATTAAAATTATGAATGAAAAAGGAGAGGTCACGACGAACACCATTGAAATTGGAAGGATTATTAGAAATTTTTATCAACAGCTATATGCCAATAAACTAAGCAATCTGGAAGAGATGGAATCCTTCCTGGAAACCTATAAACTACCAAGATTGAAAAAGGAAGAAATTGATTTCTTAAACAGGCCAATTAATTATGAAGAAATTGAGTCAGTGATAAACAACCTTCCAAATAACAAAACTCCAGGCCCGGACGGTTTTCCTGGGGAATTCTACCAAACATTCAAAGAAGAAATAATACCTATTCTCCTAAAGCTATTTCAAAAAATAGAAACAGAAGGAAAGCTACCAAACTCATTCTATGAGGCCAATATTACCTTGATCCCCAAACCAGGCAAAGACCCCCTCAAAAAGGAGAATTACAGACCGATTTCCCTAATGAATATGGACGCCAAAATCCTCAACAAGATACTTGCTAATAGAATCCAACAGTTCATTAAAAGGATTATCCACCACGATCAAGTGGGATTCATACCTGGGATGCAAGCGTGGTTCAATATTCGCAAATCAATCAGCGTGATACATCATATCAACAAGAAAAGACTCAAGAACCATATGATCCTCTCAATCGATGCCGAAAAAGCATTTGACAAAATACAGCATCCTTTCCTGATTAAAACCCTTCAGAGTGTAGGAATAGAAGGTACATTTCTCAATCTCATAAAAGCCATCTATGAAAAGCCTACTGCAAATATTATTCTCAATGGGGAAAAGCTGGAAGCCTTTCCCTTAAGATCAGGAACACGACAAGGATGCCCACTCTCGCCACTATTATTCAACATAGTACTAGAAGTCCTTGCAACAGCAATCAGACAACAAAAAGGGATCAAAGGTATTCAAATCGGCAAAGAAGAAGTCAAAATGTCTCTCTTCGCAGACGACATGATACTCTATATGGAAAACCCAAAAGAAGCCACTCCCAAACTATTAGAAGTTATAGAGCAATTCAGTAACGTGGCGGGATACAAAATCAATGCTCAGAAATCAGTCGCATTTCTGTACACGAATAACGAGAACGAAGAAAGAGAAATCAGGGAATCCATCCCATTTACAATAGCACCAAAAACCATACGTTACCTTGGAATTAACTTAACCAGAGACGTAAAGGACCTTTATTCTAGAAACTATAAATCACTCTTAAAAGACATTGAGGAAGACATAAAAAGATGGAAAGATATTCCATGCTCATGGATCGGAAGAATTAACATAGTTAAAATGCCCATGCTACCCAGAGCAATCTACACTTTCAATGCTATCCCGATCAAAATACCGAGAACGTTTTTCAAAGAACTGGAACAAATAGTCCTTAAATTTGTATGGAACCAGAAAAGACCCCGAATCTCCAAGGAACTGTTGAAAAGGAAAAACAAAGCTGGGGGCATCACAATGCCGGATTTCGAGCTGTACTACAAAGCTGTGATCACAAAGACAGCATGGTACTGGCACAAAAACAGACACATAGACCAATGGAACAGAATAGAGAGCCCAGAAATGGACCCTCAGCTCTTTGGGCAACTAATATTTGATAAAGCAGGAAAAAACATCCGGTGGGAAAAAGACAGTCTCTTCAATAAATGGTGCTGGGAAAATTGGACAGCTACGTGCAAAAGAATGAAACTTGACCACTATCTCACACCATACACAAAAATAAACTCCAAATGGATGAAAGACCTCGATGTGAGACAGGAATCCATCAAAATTCTAGAGGAGAACATAGGCAGCAACCTCTACGACATCAGCCTAAGCAACCTTTTTCATGACACATCCCCAAAGGCAAAAGAAACAAAAGATAAAATGAATTTATGGGACTTCATCAAGATTAAAAGTTTCTGCACATCCAAGGAAACAGTCAGAAAAACTAAGAGGCAGCCCACGGAATGGGAGAATATATTTGCAAATGACACTACAGATAAAGGACTGGTATCCAAGATCTACAAAGAACTTCTCAAACTCAATACACGAGAAACAAATAAACAAATCAAAAAATGGGCAGAAGAT
Source organism: Ursus americanus (assembly GCF_024610735.1). NCBI lineage: Eukaryota > Metazoa > Chordata > Mammalia > Carnivora > Ursidae > Ursus > Ursus americanus. The sequence continues at coordinate 55,339,956 of NC_142140.1, forward strand.
ATGAACAGACACTTTTCCAATGAAGACATACAAATGGCTAACAGACACATGAAAAAATGTTCAAAATCATTAGCCATCAAGGAAATTCAAATCAAAACCACACTGAGATACCACCTTACGCCAGTTAGAATGGCAAAAATAGACAAGGCAAGAAACAACAATTGTTGGAGAGGATGTGGAGAAAGGGGATCCCTCCTACATTGTTGGTGGGAATGCAAGTTGGTACAGCCACTCTGGAAAACAGTGTGGAGGTCCCTTAAAAAGTTAAAAATTGAGCTACCCTATGATCCAGCCATTGCACTACTGGGTGTTTACCCCAAAGATACAGACGTAGTGAAGAGAAGGGCCATATGCACCCCAATGTTCATAGCAGCAATGTCCACAATAGCTAAATCGTGGAAGGAGCCGAGATGCCCTTCAACAGATGACTGGATTAAGAAGTTGTGGTCCATATATACAATGGAATATTACTCAGCAATCAGAAAGAATGAGTTCTCAACATTTGCTACAACATGGACGGCACTGGAGGAGATAATGCTTAGTGAAATAAGTCAAGCAGAGAAAGACAACTATCATATGATTTCTCTCATCTATGGAACATAAGAACTAGAATGATCAGTAGGGGAAGAAAGGGATAAAGAAAGGGGGGGTAATCAGAAGGGGGAATGAAACATGAGAGACTATGGACTATGAGAAACAAACTGAGGGCTACAGAGGGGAGGGGGGTGGGGGAATGGGATAGACCGGTGATGGGTAGTAAGGAGGGCACATATTGCATGGTGCACTGGGTGTTATACACAACTAATGAATCATCGAGCCTTACATCGAAAACCGGGGATGTACTGTATGGTGACTAACATAATATAATAAAAAATCATTATTAATAAAAAAAAAAAAAAAAAAGAAAAAGGAAGAAATTGATTTCTTAAACAGGCCAATTAATTATGAAGAAATTGAGTCAGTGATAAACAACCTTCCAAATAACAAAACTCCAGGCCCGGACGGTTTTCCTGGGGAATTCTACCAAACATTCAAAGAAGAAATAATACCTATTCTCCTAAAGCTATTTCAAAAAATAGAAACAGAAGGAAAGCTACCAAACTCATTCTATGAGGCCAATATTACCTTGATCCCCAAACCAGGCAAAGACCCCCTCAAAAAGGAGAATTACAGACCGATTTCCCTAATGAATATGGACGCCAAAATCCTCAACAAGATACTTGCTAATAGAATCCAACAGTTCATTAAAAGGATTATCCACCACGATCAAGTGGGATTCATACCTGGGATGCAAGCGTGGTTCAATATTCGCAAATCAATCAGCGTGATACATCATATCAACAAGAAAAGACTCAAGAACCATATGATCCTCTCAATCGATGCCGAAAAAGCATTTGACAAAATACAGCATCCTTTCCTGATTAAAACCCTTCAGAGTGTAGGAATAGAAGGTACATTTCTCAATCTCATAAAAGCCATCTATGAAAAGCCTACTGCAAATATTATTCTCAATGGGGAAAAGCTGGAAGCCTTTCCCTTAAGATCAGGAACACGACAAGGATGCCCACTCTCGCCACTATTATTCAACATAGTACTAGAAGTCCTTGCAACAGCAATCAGACAACAAAAAGGGATCAAAGGTATTCAAATCGGCAAAGAAGAAGTCAAAATGTCTCTCTTCGCAGACGACATGATACTCTATATGGAAAACCCAAAAGAAGCCACTCCCAAACTATTAGAAGTTATAGAGCAATTCAGTAACGTGGCGGGATACAAAATCAATGCTCAGAAATCAGTCGCATTTCTGTACACGAATAACGAGAACGAAGAAAGAGAAATCAGGGAATCCATCCCATTTACAATAGCACCAAAAACCATACGTTACCTTGGAATTAACTTAACCAGAGACGTAAAGGACCTTTATTCTAGAAACTATAAATCACTCTTAAAAGACATTGAGGAAGACATAAAAAGATGGAAAGATATTCCATGCTCATGGATCGGAAGAATTAACATAGTTAAAATGCCCATGCTACCCAGAGCAATCTACACTTTCAATGCTATCCCGATCAAAATACCGAGAACGTTTTTCAAAGAACTGGAACAAATAGTCCTTAAATTTGTATGGAACCAGAAAAGACCCCGAATCTCCAAGGAACTGTTGAAAAGGAAAAACAAAGCTGGGGGCATCACAATGCCGGATTTCGAGCTGTACTACAAAGCTGTGATCACAAAGACAGCATGGTACTGGCACAAAAACAGACACATAGACCAATGGAACAGAATAGAGAGCCCAGAAATGGACCCTCAGCTCTTTGGGCAACTAATATTTGATAAAGCAGGAAAAAACATCCGGTGGGAAAAAGACAGTCTCTTCAATAAATGGTGCTGGGAAAATTGGACAGCTACGTGCAAAAGAATGAAACTTGACCACTATCTCACACCATACACAAAAATAAACTCCAAATGGATGAAAGACCTCGATGTGAGACAGGAATCCATCAAAATTCTAGAGGAGAACATAGGCAGCAACCTCTACGACATCAGCCTAAGCAACCTTTTTCATGACACATCCCCAAAGGCAAAAGAAACAAAAGATAAAATGAATTTATGGGACTTCATCAAGATTAAAAGTTTCTGCACATCCAAGGAAACAGTCAGAAAAACTAAGAGGCAGCCCACGGAATGGGAGAATATATTTGCAAATGACACTACAGATAAAGGACTGGTATCCAAGATCTACAAAGAACTTCTCAAACTCAATACACGAGAAACAAATAAACAAATCAAAAAATGGGCAGAAGATATGAACAGACACTTTTCCAATGAAGACATACAAATGGCTAACAGACACATGAAAAAATGTTCAAAATCATTAGCCATCAAGGAAATTCAAATCAAAACCACACTGAGATACCACCTTACGCCAGTTAGAATGGCAAAAATAGACAAGGCAAGAAACAACAATTGTTGGAGAGGATGTGGAGAAAGGGGATCCCTCCTACATTGTTGGTGGGAATGCAAGTTGGTACAGCCACTCTGGAAGACCGTGTGGAGGTCCCTTAAAAAGTTAAAAATTGAGCTACCCTATGATCCAGCCATTGCACTACTGGGTGTTTACCCCAAAGATACAGACGTAGTGAAGAGAAGGGCCATATGCACCCCAATGTTCATAGCAGCAATGTCCACAATAGCTAAATCGTGGAAGGAGCCGAGATGCCCTGCAACAGATGACTGGATTAAGAAGTTGTGGTCCATATATACAATGGAATATTACTCAGCAATCAGAAAGAATGAGTTCTCAACATTTGCTACAACACGGACGGCACTGGAGGAGATAATGCTTAGTGAAATAAGTCAAGCAGAGAAAGACAACTATCATATGATTTCTCTCATCTATGGAACATAAGAACTAGAATGATCAGTAGGGGAAGAAAGGGATAAAGAAAGGGGGGGTAATCAGAAGGGGGAATGAAACATGAGAGACTATGGACTATGAGAAACAAACTGAGGGCTACAGAGGGGAGGGGGGTGGGGGAATGGGATAGACCGGTGATGGGTAGTAAGGAGGGCACATATTGCATGGTGCACTGGGTGTTATACACAACTAATGAATCATCGAGCCTTACATCGAAAACCGGGGATGTACTGTATGGTGACTAACATAATATAATAAAAAATCATTATTAATAAAAAAAAAAAAAAAAAAGGAACCACCCCTGCCCCCATCAGGACACTCCAGGCCTGTTCCTCAGCATTATTTTTATCCACAGAGCTGACCTCCAAACTCAAGCTGAGGCCACGTCTTGGCTCAGCTTTTTCTCCTGCCCCTTCCTGCTTGCAGAGGCCACTGGGGCCCGGGCAGGAAGAGGGGAGATGCAGATCATATGGGGCCCTGTAGGCCGTCCTACAGATCCAGCCTGATGACTGCCTGGCCTGTCTGGTGTTATCTGTGCTTTTCTCCGAGTGGACCAGAAATGGGGAAGACTGGAGACGGTGGAGGTGATGATACTAAGGATTTGGGATCAGACGTGCCAGATGTATTCATACCATGGAAATTGGCACGTGCTATCCCAGCATCCACTGATTAAATCCCCTTACTCCGTGCCCCCCACCCCCACCTCCTGCAGCTTAAAGCTCAAACCCGTAAGGCTGACTTCCAGCTGCCCTGAAAGTCTGGTCTTTTTGGAACAGTCTAGGCAGAAAGCTCTGCGCGCTGAAGCCAAATCAGCCACTAGAAGGCAGCACAGAGCTTCAGGCTGGTGCCTGAGGACGCCGTGGGGCTGGATCTTAGGTGACCCAGGACCCCAGTCCCCAACGCCAGGAAAACATGGCGTTCTGGGTCCCCGAGGAAAGGCCGTCCTCGAGTACATAGTCCCCATGTAATATGATGGGGCCCTCCGTGAAAATCTGCCGCAGGAGGAAACTCTGGGAGGTGATAGATATGTGAATGTCCTCGATACCGGTGATGATTTCACAGGCAGGTACGGTATCCCCAACCCCATCGTGACATATGCGTTCAACACGTACGGCGTCGTGGGTATTGATCATCCCTCAACAAACCAGTTTTAAAAAGGAGAAAGGAAATCTGCCCCGTGCCTGACTTCACTGAACTTCCACCATTCGAGAGTTATTCCTTTAGATTAAACATTTCTCTTCCAGAAGATACAAGGTACTGACTCCACAGCCCAAGTGCAAGCCTCTGGAAGGGATTGCAGAAATGGGAAGGGCCTTCAGACCACAGAGAAGGGCTCTGGATAGAGCCCCCCCCCCCCAATATGTTCCACCGCCTTCTTAACAGCATAAACATGAACTTGGTCCCTTGAAGACCCCGGATCCCAACTCGATGTGTCTCCCTCTTGCCCTGCCCCGGCCTCTGGAAGCTGAGGGTGCTTGTGTCCAGGAAGACCCTGAGATTAAGACCTCCGTGGGCCCCTCTGAATGGGTCCTTCCCTGTGGTTTTGGGTGAACGAATAGGGGTGTCGTAGGGCCGTGAGATGATGCTGATCAGCTGCGAGGCCAAAAGCACCAGGAGCCCTTTCTGGTCCCAAACCTGGGCTCATACAGACAGGTTTGTGAACACACACACACACACACACACACACACACACACAAATACAGACATGCACAAACACACATACACAGAGATCCACATACACAGAGACAGACACAAACACGGAGATACACACAGACATGCACACACACAGAGACACACACACAGAGACACACAGACACACACGCACACACACAGAGACACACGCACATACAGAGACACAGAGAAACAGACAAACATACACACACACAGACATGCACGCTTGCACACAGACACATACAGACACACACACAAACACACACAAACACACATGCACACACAGACACACACACTCCTTTCTCTGCCCTCTCCTGCTCTCTCGCCCAAGCAGGGACTCAGGTCCGCCGAAGAGGTTGGGGCGCTACTGCTATCGTCCACCAGGGGGCAGGCTTGGCTTTAATTTGGGGAGATCTGCTGTGGAACCTTCCCCGGCTTGTATTTTCGTGTTTACAAATGTTTCAGTCTGATCCAGGGGCTGCCTTGTCTGCCTGTTTGAAGTCCCCTCCACCAACTTCATGTGTGGTTGTCTTCATCTGAGTTTATGCGTTCCCAGGACGGGGCGTCTGAGCGAGTCTGCGTGAGCGTGTGTGTGACGGTCCGCTTCCCGGACCACCCGTTGTGCGTGGAGGTACAAGGCTCCTGGGTGTGTCCCTGTGCGGGGCTGAGTCCCCGGTATGGGTCTCCGTGCCTGTTGCAAGCCAGCTTCATACGCGTGCATACGTGTACCCACACGCCTGTGATGGCCCGTAGAAACACGGTGTTGGTAGTTCTGTATCTGGGCGTTTCCAATCATTTTTATGGTCTGTTTTTGATGATTTTGCAGGAGGAGTATTTGGGTGTGGGGTCTGCAGTGCGGGGAGTATTACTAGGTCTGCGTGTCCCTAGACCTGCCTGCCTACAGTTGTACGCGGGCAAATACTGTGTCTGCCTGTGTCCATCCGTGCGTCCATGTGCCAGGCTCTACGGGGTGCATTTGGCCATTTGTGTGTACTTGGGGGCTGTTTCTTCATGGCCATCTGTGTGTGTGCTTGTCCTGTTGTCGGGGGTTTCTTTGTGAGGGCCCTCGCCTATACATAATGTGTGTGTTACGGATTGAATTGCTTCCGCTCAAAAATCCACATGTTGAAGTCCCCAGTGCCTCAGAACACGACCACATTTGGAAATAGGGTCCTTGTGGATAGAATGAGTGAGACTGAGGTCATACTGGAAGTCGGGTGGGCCCTTCATCCAGGCTGACCGGTGTCTTTAAAAGAAAGAGAACTTTGGGGCACCTGGGTGGCTCAGTCCTTAAACGTCTGCCTCCAGCTCAGGTCATGATCCCAGAGTTCTGGGATCGAGCCCCACATCGGGCTCCTCCGCGGGGAGCCTGCTTCTCCCTCTCCCACTCCCCCTGCTTGTGTTCCCTCTCTTGCTGGCTGTCTCTCTCTCTGTCAAATAAATAAATAAAATCTTTAAAAAAAAAAAAAAGAAAGAAAGAAAACTTCGGACACAGACCCGCACACAGGGAGGATGGCGCGTGAACGCAGGGTTGTGCCACAAGCCGAGGAGCCACCCAAACCTCGGAGAGGCACCCGGACAGACCCTTTGCTGGCAGCTCCAGACCGAGCCCCGCCTCGCCAACCCCTTGATGTCGGACTTCTGGCCTCCAGTGCGGAGACGGTACATTTCTGTTATTTGAGCCACCGAATCCATGGTCCTTTGCTACAGCAGCCCACAAGGGGTGTGCGTGTGTGTTGTGTGTGTGTGTGTGTGTGTGTGTGTGTGTGTGTGCACGCGCCCCAGGCAGCCAGATGCAAGGATGGCCAGCATCAGAGAACTTCCAAGTGAGGGCACTGGGAGGCTGCTACGTGCTCCTTTCACTCTCTGTGCCGTGGAGGGGGTGACAGCCATGCCCTTGACCCCAACCCCCCAGCCATCCGCAGGCCTCTCCAGAGCTCACCTGAGGCCCCTCCTCGTCTCCACCACACGGGCAAGCAGCAGCCTCCTCCAGCAGGGGTCTTCAGGATGCCTGTCCCAGCCTCTCCCTTCCTGGCCCCTCTGAGGGGTGGATAAGAAGGCAGGTCTTGCACCAGGCCTGACCTGGGCTCCGTCTGACACCTACTCCAGCCCCGTCTCTCCCTCCCCTTTCTCAGAAAACTAAACCCCTTGCAGTTCCCAGAACCCACATAGTACACCCTCACTTCCACCTCCCCCTAAAAAATGTCCTTGCATGTTTCTTAACTACTCCAGCTCATTGTTCAGGTACCACCCTAGATGTTGCCTCCTCCAAGAAGCCCTCCCTGACCATCTCCTCCACCCCAGACTGGGTTAGGTATGTCTCTTTTCCCATAGCCCCTTGCTTCCCTCAACCTGAAACTCATCGCCGCAGGTCACCACCACCTAGCTGATTGTTAAGAGTCCCCATTAGATCATACGCACTTTGCAGGTGGGTCTGGGCCTGATTCGTTCACACAGCACGAAGTTGGTGTAGGAGTTTGCTCGGGCTGCCGGAACAAAGTGCCACACACAGGGCAGCTTACACACAGACACTTACCGTCTCACAGAGGCCGGAAGTCCAAGATCAAATGTCGTTTGGGTTGGTTCTTTCTGAGCCTACTCTCCTTGGTTCACAGATGATCTGTGAATGTCTGTGTCCCCACACTTATGAGGACACCAGTCACATTGTATTAGGGCCCACCCTACGGACCTGCTCTTAACTTAATCACCACTATAAAGACTTTATCTCCAAACGCAGTCACATCCTGTGGTCCTGATTAGGACTTCAGCCCCTGAATTTGGAGGGGATGCAGGTCAACCCCTAACAGCTGGTATGATTAACTGCTTCTCACAAACACGAGTGAATGACTCAGCGTTGAATGATACCCAGGCCTCTCCCGTTTTGACTCTGGCTTTGTTCCAAGTATTCACAGCTCTCTCTGTTTGAGGATTAAACATCCCTGCCCTGCCGATGTTACTCTTAGCCGTTCAACTTGCTTTAGCCACTGAAATGCAAGAGGAAGTGGGGTGCCATTCTCTGGAAGAAATGTTGAGAACCACTGAGCCGTCCTGCCGGCTCTCCTTTCTTTCTGCCTCGCGCCTGGTGTATCCTGAGCCTGGTATGTCTCCAACAGTGTTACTCCTGCCATGCCTTCTGCTTCCAGAAACTTCTTCAGCCCGGTTGAAGCCAATACATGAAGGAGTTGTTTGCAAGACACTGAGATTGGAGAGTCGCATGTGGCTACGGCAACACTTAGCCTAAGGCGACTGATGACAGCTTGCACTGCAAAGGCCCCCACGTCTGGGGTGAGAGCCCAAGGCGTGGCTGGGGTCAAAGTTCAGCCTAGGGCTGGAGGGCAGTGATGCTTGGGACCTTCACGAATAAGTCCATGACCTCCACTCATCAGCCCCACTGAATGAGACAGCCGGGTAGCCTCCTTAGGCCTTCGGTGAATTCGTGGCATGGCTGGGGAGTGGGGAGTCACGGGGGAGTCCCTAACCTCGTAGTCCCTGACCTCTGTGACTCCAACACCCATTTCCAGCTACATGGTCCTTCAAACATGGAAAATACCTCCAGACTTCGGAGTCCAGATCGCGCCTCTGGCCAGGTGCGTGGAGGTGCTGTCTAGACACTGGTTTCCTTGGGGTGAAGACAGAACCAGGAGGCTCCCAGCGGCCGCTAGAGCGATGGTTAAGACGGTGGCTTTGCACTTAGTTACCAACCAACTCTGCGCCCTCGGACGGGCGATGTCTCACCTTTCTGTAGTTCGGAGAGGTGAAGTCCCTTTCCCACAACGTTACGGCTAACTTTACAGGAGCAAAGCAGATCTTGGCATCCTCCCGGAGCCATGGCCACGGCGCTCTACGGCCCACGGGGCTGGTTGTGAGATGGCCTTGGGCAGTGCTCTCGCGGCCCTGGTGCGTGCTTGACGCGGGGGCTGCCTCTGTTATTAGTGGGCGGGGGGTAATATTTAGAAGTACTAACTCTTTCCCCCCAAAGTAACATATAGCCCTTCCCTGGACCCGGCCACCATCTTTTTGCCTCCAATGGGGGTATTTCTACAACTCGCAGGAGAATTACCAAAGAAAGAGCTTTTTTGAACTTCGAAAGCCTTTTTAGAGATTTTGCATCTTGGCTTTTGAGCCTCAGAAATCTAAGCCCCAGTGGATTCCCAATAACAATCTGGCCATAGTGGGTGCCAGGGGCTGGAGGGAGGAGGGAGTGGGCCGTTGTTGCTTAATGGGGACAGCGTTTTTGTTTTGCAAGAGGAAAAATTCTGGAGACTGGTTGTACAACCGATAAATGTCACGCTACTTACTGGAGCACACGTGTAAAACTGGTGAGGACAGTGATTTTTATATCGTGTATATCGGGCCACAAGTTTTAAAAAAATTAAGCCTATTAAGTAAAAAGAAAAAAATCTGGTCATGTATGTAGAAGAGCATTCATCAGACTGAAGCAACTTTTCCCGCAACAGGATAGGTCATGGCTCTTCAAGGTGGAGGGGAAGAAAGGGGTCCAGAGCAGCATCCCGGTATCCAATCCGCATACCCCAGTTTAGATGGTTTCGGGGTGATATGAGAAAAAGAAGGTTCCCTGGAGCCCTAAGGACCCCAGGATATAGCACGCTCTGCAGGAGCTCCCCACACCCTGCACAGGGCAGCATCCGTTGGGTGGGGATGGCTGCAAAGGGGTGTGCATCTCTGAACTTGGGGATAATGCAGCAGACCCCGTCAGCACCCCACCCACCCACTGACAATACCCAACAGGTCAACAGTTTCAGAAATGCCTGTGGTTCTCCAGCCACTAGAGCAGGCATGGTCTAGATACAAGCAGCTCTCAAGCAGAGACTGTGGAAGCTGATGAACACATACCCCAGCTCCCCTGCCCTTCAACTGCAAGAATGTTCTACATGGACTTCCAGGGTGCTCAACAAGAATGAGCCCCTGTTGCCCACAGCAGTCACCTGCTTATCAGTGCTCCCTTTACGGGCTCCCTTATCCCTCCCATCTGGCTACTTCTTGGGATCACCGCCCAGATTAACTTTGCACATCCAAATCCTTGTCTCAGAATCTGTTTCTGGAGAAGCCCAGCCTAAGACAGTGACCGTATAAGGTATCATCCAAACCAGGACACTTTGGAGAATGAAAAGGATCGTGATTAATAACTACACAGGGCAATATCCAGGACCGTTGCAGGTAAACCAAGAGGTACAGTCATTCCGCTCAGCATTTCAGGGCACACAGCCAGATGTCATGCATGTGCCAAGAGGGATGTGGAAGACGCAGAGCAACCGTGACATCTCCGCAGGTGGCAGTGTGACAGACGACCGCCAAGTACCAGCTGTCTCCCCAACAGCCCAGTGCCAAAGCCCCTGGAATTTAAACCTGATCTTGGGGGGAAACTAAGATGAAGTCTCTACCTCTTAGGAGAATTGGAGGGTAGTTAAGTTCTAGCAGAGAAAAAAACAAAGGAGAGTTACAGTTTTGTGATCTGGAATCTGTGAGTGTAAAATCCTTTCCGGCCTTGGGGGGGGGGGTCCCATTTCCTTCTTCAGGTCTTATCTTGAACGGCAAAGCAAGGTGATGAAGCTGGACGGCAGGGATTGGGGAGGGGGCTTCCATCTGTGCCCCCATGACCTTTCCCGCCCTTTCCCATCCAGGTCCTCCTGAATGACAGCAGTCATTCCTTTCATCATTTTATTAAAAGCTGTTGCCTTGAGCCCCACCTTCTTGAGGGGCCCCAAGAGAAAATCAGTGTGTTATAAATTAACCACGCAGGGCATCATCCAGGAGCCCTGCCAGCTGGACACTGGCCCTCCACAGTCCATCCTGGATTCTCGGCCCTCTGGGACCAGTCACAGCCCCCCTGGCCCTGAGGCCTGCTCATCCTGGGCTCAGAGCCTGGAGTTCCTCATCTCCCAGCCAGGGTGCCGAGGCTCAGCAGTATTCAGAATAATCCTCCTCCACGTAGTTGGAGGGGAACCAGCCAACCTGCAAAGAGAATAGGAAGTGGTCAGGGCAGTCTCTGCACATTCCCCACTGTTCCTCAACATACCAGGCAGGGTCCCTCGCACCTCAGGACCTTTGCACCTGCCACGCCTTCTACTCCAGAAAGTACATCCCCCAGAGGTACACATGGCTGACACCCCTCCCTCACCTTCCAGAGTTCTCTAGCACATGTCACCTTATTAGTGAGAGCTTCCTGACCACCCTATTTAAAATTACAAACCCCACCCACCCCAACACTCCTTATCCCTGCTTTATTTTTCCCCATAGCACTTGTCAGCATCTTACTGATTATATGTTACTTATTTATGGGCTTGTTGTCTGTCCCCACACCCCCACCACAACACGAGCTCCTCAAGGGCAGGGATTGCTGTCTGTTTTATTTATTAGATTCCCGAGAGCCTAAAAGAGTTCCTGGCACACAGGAGATGCTTAATAAATATTTCTTAAAAGGATGGATCTTGGATGGATGGATGGATGGATGGATGGATGGATGGATGGATGGATGGAAGGAAGGATGGATGGAAGGATGGATGGATGGAAGGATGGATGGATGGATGGAAGGAAGGAAGGATGGATGGAAGGAAGGATGGATGGAAGGATGGATGGATGGATGGATGGATGGATGGATGGATGGATGGATAGATGGATAGCTGGATGGATGGATGGAATGATGGATGGATGGATAGATGGATAGCTGGATGGATGGATGGAATGATGGATGAATTCATTATAGCTGAGACTTCCCAAACCCCAACCTCCACTGCACACTGAACTTACCCTCCACAATTCTTAACAAAACTGTTCACCCAAGCAATTTTCTGGGCTGTTTTTTCACATATGCTTCCCGCCAGTAGAATATAAGCTCCTGACCAGTGTCCTCACCTTCATTCAACAAATATTCTTGAGAAACCACTATAAATGAGCCAGTATTCTAGAGATGGGAATTAATTCATGGATAAAATAAAGAAGACTCTCTGTCTTCATGAGACAAAAATAAGAACCAGGTAGTAACAGATTTTTTTGAGGAACCTTGCAGTCCCTCCTGACAGTCCAAATGCAGGCAGGCAAAAAAGCACAAAACGCGAAAGTGGTCATTTCCAGTTATGCCTCTCCACCATTCAATATTTATTGAGCACCTACTATGTGTCAGTCACTGGAGACACTACAGCAAACAAGATAGACAAAAATCCCTCCCTTTGTGTCCCCGCAAACATGCTAATCACTCTCTCACCTCAGGGCCTTAGCACATGCTGGTGCTTCTGCTGGAATACTTTCCTCCGCCCCCTCTATGACCTTCTTGCCTGGCTAACTACTCATCCTTCAGTGATCCCCTTGGCCTCTCAGAAGTCCTCCCGACCTGCTCCTCCCCCACCAGGTGATTCCGCATCTCAACCCTGACCACTCAGCATTGTACCGCTTGGTTACACGTCTATCATCGTCACCAGACTATGAGTTTCGTGAGGGCCGTGACTGTACCACACTCATTTTTGTCTCCTCAGCACCCAGAACGCCCGGCACATAGTAGCTGCTCAGTAAATAAATGCAAGTTGTATAAATGAACGAAATCTTTATCTCCTTCCCTCCCCTCCGACTGGGGAAGAGCCACAGGGGCCGCTCTCCACCTGCTGCAATGCACAATTCCAGGCTATAGTGCTACAGCCAGGTCCCCCCACGCCCTTTCCCCAGGCTGCCAAGCTTGGCCCAACTCACCCGGCCATAGATCTCCCCTCGCCACCAGCCTTGTTGCCCCTTCTTGTTAAGGATCTTGATGATGTCACCCTCCTTGAGGGACAGCTCTGATCGGTCCCGGGCACAGAAGTCATAGCGTGCTTTGGCTGTGCCAAAATATTTGGTGCTCCCTGCTGTGTAGGGGAGAGTAGAAGTGGGTAAAGGGCCTGGAGCAGACACCGGCCCACCATCTGGGGACAGCTGGGGGGAGGCAAGGCTCTCAGGAGAGTAACACCAGGACAACGGGTCCCTCAGTGCTCCTTTGTGCAGAGTATTGGGTACCCTGTGCTCTGAGGGGACACAACTGTTCTTCCAAAATCATCCTTCTAGCCCAACCAGTATCCAAGTTTAGAAAATAATGCCATTTATGAATTTTTAAAATGGTTTCTATATATTTATAGTGAAAGGAGTAGAGGGAAGATAGGGAGAAATTCATTCTAGGCTGTTAATATTAATTATCCTAAAGAGGACCAAGGGTCGAAAAAGAAGGGGAATGAAAGAAAGATATGGGGGAGGGGGAAGACATAGAAAACTTCTCATAGTAAAATATTAAGCAACAGGGGCGCCTGGGTGGCTCAGTCGGTTAAGCATCTGCCTTTGGCTCAGGTCATGATCTCGGGGTCCTGAGATCAAGCCCCACATCAGGCTCCCTGCTCAGGAGGGAGTCTACTTCTCCCTCTCCCTCTGCCTCTGCCCCCACTTGTGCTTGTTCTCTCTCTCTTGTTCTCTCTCTCTCTCTCTCTCTCTCTCAAATAAATAAATAAATAATGTTTTAAAAAATAAAATAAAATATTAAGCAACATTGTAGAATGGAAAATTAACTTGTAGTATTTCTGCAAATACGCTAAGATCCATATATACACAGGCCAAATAAGTAATGTGCAGACAGACACAAACGTTTATCCCATTGGGTGACGAGGATCCTCTGATGAGGATTGGAGTCTTGATGTTACGTTGGTGTTGCTTTTTCAAAAATGTAACATTTTAATGATAGTTAATTTTTAAGTCTCTCTTTAAAATTTTTTTGGATATATAAGAATTCAGAAACTATACCACCCACGTGACTTTTCTCAAAAACATACTTCAGGATGTACCCTAGCAAAATGAAATTTGAATCAGAATAAGGTATTTTAAAAATAAAGGAAAAAACAGAAAACAAGAAATATAGACAGGGTCTGAATAGTTCTTGATACTGTATTTGAGAAGTTAAACACAACTGTTAAGAAAGAATTTCTGAAACATATTGTCATAATTAGTTTAATTCATAGCAAACTGTATCCAACATTCCAGATAATGTCAATGAACCTATGGGGGAGAGATGCAAAGGAAAAGAGAAGACTGCACTAACGGTCTTGCCTTTTTGTGAGAGAATGTTATAGAAGCTAACTAATCCTTGATGTTGATATGAAAATATAGGCTTAAAAAATGCAGGTGAGGACCCTTCTGATACCTACTGTTCTCATCTTCCCCAAAACAAAAGTAACCTCTGTCCCACCTTTCACCCAAGCAAATGAATATGCAAACCACTCAAGAGCAAAGGGACAGACCAGTGAGAGAAAGAGCTCCCACTGTTTAACAGATATGACCTCTGTATGCCCACCAGAATGTCCATGCCATCCCCACACTTGCCCTCTACAATAGGAAGGAGCTGGGGCCACAGGCCCCCAGCCTGAGACCTCTACCTGGTGGTTTGCTGATGGCTCTCTTCTCAGGCTCCTTGAAGGGGAACTGCAGGGTGGTGTCCAGCGACTTGAAGCAGTCCTTTAGGGAATTCTGCTGGTAAAACTCCACCAGCTCCTGGAAGGACAACAGGACAGATATTATCCCAGCAGTTCAGCTCGTGAGGGGCCAGAGCTGGAAGGAGTCACACCCAACTCCTCAGGTGTGGCAGGTCCCCCTTCTAGCCTCCCTGGTAAGTGAAGCCTTGACTGCTCCCCATGATGGGGAGCTCATTTCCTTCCTGGCCAACCAGGACCATTTTTGGGGGAAGAGATCACATTGCCTAAAGCCAGTTCTCTTAATAACCAAGTCACTTCATAATAAATTTACCAAATAATCAACTTGCCTGATAACCAGCTCACCAAAATCAACCCCACTGTGGGTGTCAAGAGTCTTATTTCTATAATTAATTATTATTATAATAATAAATCCTGTTTATTGAGCACCTACTATGTGCTGGTCAGTGTGCAATCATACATCATCAAAATCTCCTAATAATCATGAAAGATGAATACATT